>NC_079195.1:166885322-167242822 GCF_029499605.1 Hyla sarda | reverse complement strand
AGCTTGTGTAGATCAGGTTATAATGCACCTTTTATTTAAGGATATCAATGTATCTAACAAATAATTTAAATACATTCAGGAAGCCTTGGGGTTCAATGAGGAAAGTTTCTGTTTTAAGTTGTTTAACAAGATAACCAGTGGTGTATCAAGGGGGGGCAGGAGGGGTGACCTACCCCGGGAGCCACTCACAAGGGGGGTACCATGACGGAGTCACCCCCCATCCACTGCTGCACCACGACCACGATGCCTTCGGAGGATGCAAGTTTCCAGGGAAGAAGCCAGAGCAGGGGAGAGAGGACGTACACGGCTCCTCATCTCCCCTCCCTAATGATTTCAATGTGTGAAGAGGACATACTGCACGGGCTGGGGATTAGTGGGGGGGGACATGACAGCACTAAATCTGGGGACGATTTCTATGTGTGAAGGGGGACATAATGCACGGGCTGGGGACAAGGGTGGGGGGGACATACTGCACGGGCTGGGGATAAGGGTGGGGGGACATACTCCACGGGCTGGGGATAAGGGTGGCGGGGGACATATTGCACGGGCTGGGGATAAAGGTGGAGGGGGACATACTGCACAGGCTTGGGATAAGGGGGGGGGCCTATTGCACGGGCCGGGGATAAGGGTGGGGGGGAAATATTGCATGGGCCGGGGATAGGGGTGGGGTGGGGAATACTGCACAGGCTGGGGATAAGGGGGTGAGGGGAGACATTACAGACTAGGGATGATGCTTACTCTGAAAACAGAGCAGGGGGAGGGGAGATGAGGAGCCATGTACGTCCTCTCTCCCCTGCTCTGCCTTCTTTCTCCCATGCAGACCTGTGTCCTCCGGGAGGGGGAGATGAGGGGGCGTGGCTTCTTTCTCCTGTGGAGACCTGCGTCCTCTGCTTTGTCTTCGCTCCACCCAACTCTAGCTTCGGAAACCTTTGGAGAGCTGAGGGGAGGAGCGGTCGCAAGTCTGCACGGGGCGCAACTTTCCCCCTCACACCTGCATCTGTAGAGTCAGAGCAGCAGGGGGAGGAGTGTTGCGGCGGCGCGCAACGTGACGTCACGATGCTGACGCCGCCTTCACGGATGATTTAAAGGAGCGGAAGGATCCATCAGCAGCGGTCGAATGGAGGCATCATCAAAATGTAAGTAAATGGAAGGGGGTGTAATTAAGGAGAGGAGGGAGGGGGTATAATTAAGGGGGGAGGGAGACGGTGTAATTAAGGGGGGGAGGGAATGTAATTAAGGGGTGGAGGGAGGGGGTGTAATTAAGGGGGTGGGGTTGGTGTAATTGGGGGGAGGGAGGGGGGTGCCAAACAAAGGGTCCGCCCCGGGTGCCAAATGCTCTAGGTACGCCCCTGAAGATAACTATACATATTTTATAATACAGATGAACTGAAAAGAGTCTTGGTTTTATACTTTTAAGGTCATGTGCTCTTTACCATTGGCAGTTTTTTCATGTCATACCTTTAAGGAACACTCCAAAAAAAATTATACAATCTATTATATCTAGTACAGAGCCTTTACTATCTTTAGTTATGCAGTCTGCTACATTTCACCTCTCTAATTCTCCAAAGCAGCAAAAAATATAGTGATACAGTACATTTGGTTTAAGTAAACTGATAGACCATTTTTACTAATATTTAAGATTGCATGACAGGGTTTGTTCCACATGACTGGCACATAGCAAATGTAATGTTGCTGTTAAAAACGTGAACCTGGAAGCTATAGGCCTGTAAGTAAGTTTAACTTTCATAAGTATGTGTTTCCTTTTTCCCTGTCTACTATTCATTGGTGACCACTAGGATGTCTGGTTTGGTGTTCATTTGGGTCTCTTGTGAAATTGTGGTGGTAAATGTATTTGCACTGTTGTTTCCTCTGCCGCTGTACTTTGTAGCTTTGTTGCACTTATTCATACAGTTTCCAGTATTTGGGTGCAGTGCACTTTATCCAACTGTTACCTTTGTTGTGGCTTTTTACTCCACATCACATTTTATACCTACTTTTCTATGTGAGATGTCCCATGAGTAGCATTCTTTATCTGTTGTTGATGCCTTCTTTATGTTATACTGTATACACATTGTCATATTTTTTATATATCTCTAATAAAGTATGATTTTTTACAAGGAGCTATTTTTGTCTGCCACAATATTTGCTTTATAGGTTTTTTTCATTGGTGGCATACACACTTCCGCACAACACTCTGTGTCAGGAAGAAGAAAGATGGAATAACTTAAAAGTAAAGAGTCCAGTCAGAAAATGCAAGTACAAAAAATGTATGTTAATTATATAACATATTATTACTGTGTGGGGGTACTATTAATTTAGTGGTTCTTAACTTGGTGGCCATTAGAACCTACTAGGAGTCCTCCAGAAGTCCTCTGGGAAAGATGGCAACTGGATGGTCTAGGATGCTTGTGGCTTAGCACCTCCCCAAGTGTCCTAGAGGATCCTAATCTTTGACCTCTTCTAGGCCACATGCAGTGTCATGCCTGGGAACACTAGAGGCAGGGAGCGTCTCTGGGGCACGTACAATGAGTGACATCATTTTACAGGTTTCAACGGTAGATAAGCTCCCGGCTTCTAGTGGCTGCAGGAAGACGCTAACTGCAGCCAAGAGGGGGAGAAGATAGCAATGACTGCGGGGTAGCCTACAGGGGAGTTGTACTAAAGGGGAGGGGGGACAAACTACCTTAAAGGTGTTATCTGTACCTACCTCCCTCGCTCCCCACAGCCACTGTCAATGTATTGCCCGGTCTCGGCTGAAATTCCTGGTCAATATGTCACATTTCCACTCAGCCAATCACTGACTGTAGCAGTATCCCATCTCAGTGGAGAAATCTACAGTGGGTCATACATACAGAGGGGTAAAGTACACACAGGAGGCGCAAACTACCATACAGAGGGTCCTATCAATTAGGGGCAGAATAAATTCAAAAAAGGTTTGTATAATCTTAGTTTGTATAGTCCTAGCTAATCCCTCTGTGTCTTGCATATCTATGTCTATACAGTGGTCCCTCAACATACGATGGTAATTCATTCCAAACGAGCCATCGTTTGTCGAATCCATCGTATGTTGAGGGATCCGTGCAATGTAAAGTATAGGAAGCTGTACTCACCTGTCCCCGACGCTCGAGATGGTGTCCCCACGCTCCCGATGGTGATCCCGGGCCTCCGCTGGGCTCTCCGCTGTCTTCTCCGGTCCTCCGCTGTCTTCTCCGGTCCTCTTCTGTCTTCTCCGGTCCTCTTCTGTCTTCCTCAAGGCCTTACTGGGCCTGCGTAGCGACGTCATTACGCCGCTGCGTACGCCACTCCTATTGGATGGCGTGCGCAGCAGCGTATTGACGTCATCGGAGAGGGCCGAGAAGACGCCGGAAGACCAGCGCTGGACCCGGAGTGCACCCCGGACCATCGTGGAGGGGTACGTAATACTTACCGCACCACACGGGGAACATTAAGCTGCTATCCGGCAGCAGCTTAAGCATTTGGCGCTGCCGGATAGCACTTAATGCGATGGCCCCGACATAAAAAAGCATCATATGTCGATGCTGACATCGACATGCGATGGCCTCTGAGAGGCCATCGTATGTCGATTTCATCATATGTCGGGGCCATCGTAGGTCGGGGGGTCACTGTACATGCATGGGACATTGTGGTATGATATTTCCACTTCATCTCATCCACATCATTGAACCCTTTAATTAAGCTTGAAATGTAATAGGCAGGATGTCTGTTTTATATACAACTCTATAACAAGTGGCTGTTCATTTGAAGTTTACATAACATACAAGAGTTGCTGCATACGAAAAAAAAAAAAAGAGTCATCCAAAAATAAGTGATGGAAACCATGCTCATGTGCAAACCTGAGACCTTTTGCCTCCTACTCACTTGCTTTGTGACAACGTGGTTATATGTGTGAAATATAGAGGATGTTCTTTCAAAAGAGTGTGACCCTGAAATAAAAGATGTATCACACTGTCTGTGTATTTACATTGAGGATGGAACAAAGGCAAAAGGGGAAAGTAGATAGAAAACAGAATTCACAGCATTCACACACCCCACAGACTGCATTCTTGTACTAACATTAATTCTTATACTCTAATGCAGAAAGTGATGGGTATAATCAGGTATCTGAATCTATTAAAACATTGTAGATCTTTTCATTAATCACACTCTGCTAGTTACTATCTAAGCTGAAGAAAAGCAGCAGTAAGTTAAAAAAAAAAAAAAAGCAGTTTCTCTATGTAGGGCAAATTATTTAGTTTTATCCTTGTCACTTGCTGTATGGCCTCATACACATTATAGTACTCTGGAACAAGATCTCACGGACTCTAAATATACACCACATATAGGCTGCCATGATACACAGCACTCTTTTTGTAAAACTGTAGACAGAAGTGGATCCAACAGGAAGAAGAAGTAATGAAGATATGAAGATGTGTTGAGGGGGCGCATCGCTGCCGTGTCATGTGGTGGTTGGACACGCCCCCTTGTCACTACGGGAGATCACAGGGGGTCCCAGCGGTCAGACCCCCACTATCTGAAACTTATTTCCTATCCTTAGAATAGGGGCTATGTTTTCATATCCCAGAGTACTCCTTTAATCACTGCTAAAGTAGGAGCATTGGATGGTTAATGGATAAGGGGTGTATCCTCATGTGACTCTAAATTGCAAGGTGTGAATGGATGTAGTGCCCAATGAATATTTCTTTTTCTGGGACTTATACAAAAAGTAGTACCCAGTAAAATTCAATGGGTCTATGGGGCACTTTGCTGAACCAAGCAGAGCATTATGGCTTTCATTATTAACAAGGCTTGTTTAACGCAGATGTCTGTAGAACTGTAAACATGCATGCAAAACACAGTGCTCAAATAAAGCGTATAGAGAGCCTTCTCTTGTTTGACTTATACAACATTTACACTCATAATTGTCCATGACTTTTGCTGCATTAAACTATAATTTACCTCTCTATGAACCTAATCAAGTGTAATGTCTGTTTTTGTGTCTTTGTGTTTTTCTGTTCTTGGGGTCTGTTGAGACATTGGTTTTTATGTCTGAGCAGTTCTTGTTCAAATTCTTCCTAGCCTTGGAAGAGTTAAGGTTTTTATCCTATTGCAGCTCGGATGTTCCTTTAACCTCTTCAGGACGCCGGGCGTATGCATACACCCTGCATCCCGAGTCCTTAAGGACGTGGGTTGTATGCATACGCCCGTTGGAATTCCGGTCCCCGCCGCTAGCCGTGTGGGGACCGGATCGGGATGCCTGCTGAAATCATTCAGCAGGCATCCCGGCACATCGCCCAGGGAGGTCCTGAGACCCCCCATGTCAGCGATCGCAGAAAATCGCATGTCAATTCAGACATGCAATTTTCTGCTATATCGGGCTGATCGGGTCTCTGGTGACCCGATCACCCGGAAAATAGGGATGATTGGAGCTGTCAGTGACAGCCCCGATCATCCTGAGGACTAGAAGCGAGGTCGCAGTGCTGCAATCTCCTCCTATCCCCTGCTATTGGTCAGAACTGATTCCGACCAATGGCAGCGCAGGACAGTGGGTTGCCATGGCAACCCCCATTCTGTCCACCCCTCGATGTCGTGGGGAACGTGGGGAGAAGATGGAGGCCGGTACCTGGAGGAGAAGATGCGTGGGGACCCCCGATCGTCGCTGGAGACAGGCACAGGTAGGGAAACGACGTTGGTGGTGGGAGGGAATGAAAGTGAAAGTAAAGTGATCTTTACTGTGGCAACCACTAGGAAGGCCAAACTGTCTGGGCATGCTGGGAGTTGTAGTTTTGCAACATCTGGTGAAGTGTGCCGGCTGGCTAGTAGTTTATTTGGAGTTAGTATTTATATCCCTCCATGTTTGGAGTGGGGGTCTAGAGAGTTCATGATTTCTGAATTTGTGATTTGTGTTTTTAGTACGTGCACTGATCATAGAGTTCATTATCACTTATCTAGTTTTTCATCTATGCTTTACCATTGGTCCTCTCTACTTTATCACTGATCTGTGTCCTGTATTATCTGTTTATGTTAGTGTTCTGTGTCCAGTGTGAACAATGTTCTATTTTCCTGATCTGTTTAGTGTTTAACATTCAGTTCTTCTGTTCATCCCCTGCATATTCTGGTTTCTGCTGTATACTTATTCAATACCTTGTCTTGTTCATTTATTCATATCGGCCGTTTATCTTGGTTCTGGTTCTGAACTGTATGTCAGTTCACTACATCTTGCTCTGTTAGCCTGTTTATATACTGTCTTGTATATCTGCTTGTTTGGTAGTTTTCCTGCTATGTTTCTGGCCTGTGACCGACTATGTATATTATTATTTGTTTTTACACCCACTTCACTTTAGCTCACATAGGGACCGGCACCTTGGTTGTCGATCCGCTGTTTAGGGCGGATGGGCAAGTAGGCAGGGAGAGTGTTATTAGGGACAGCTTAGGGCTCACTCTCTCTGTCGACCTCCGGTCATGACATCAAGGTTATTACAAGGTTATTTGGAACCCTATGCAAAATGTGTAATAGGGCCATCCATCTGAAAAGATATCTCACCAGTTGGCTTCTGACCAAAGTGGTGGGTGCCTGAACACGACCAGAGGTCCACTAAGATTCTGGACTGCAAAGCGGTTACTGAATTTGTTACCCTCTCAGGCTAGAAAGAGATTGATGCTGGTTTTCTTTTTAAAGGCTGCATGTGATGCTGGTCTTCCTTCAGGCCAGGGCGAGGCTTATATACAAGTTTTTAGTAGTAGAATTCCACAGGAACCAAGCTTGGTCTCAAGCAACCCTGGGTAGGCCCTGACTAAGAACTCTGCTCTATTTCCTTTACTTTACTGACTCATCATACTGACCATCCTCCTTAGAGGGTTAAAATAAGGTTTGGTTGACACACACCCTGCCAGAAGGCACTGGATTCTATTTTGCTGAATAGAAAATTATTGCTAGGAAGCAGCTAGCTAATCTGTAAACAATGTATATGTGTGTTTTGGAAGGCATCCTTAAAGGGGTTATCCAGGAAAAAAAACTTTTTTTTATATATATCAACTGGCTCCAGAAAGTTAAACAGATTTGTAAATTGCTTCTATTAAAAATGTTAATCCTTTCAGTACTGATGAGCTGCTGAAGTTGAGTTGTTCATTTCTGTCTAAGTGCTCTCTGATGACACCTGTCTCGGGAACTGTCCAGAGTAGAAGCAAATCCCCATAGGAAACCTCTTCTACTCTGTGTAGTTCCCGAGACAAGCAGAGATGTAAGCAGAGAGCACTGTTGCCAGTCAGAAAAGAACAACTCAACTTCAGCAGCTGATAATTATTGGAAGGATGAAGATTTTTTAAAAGAAGTAATTTACAAGTCTGTTAAACTTTCTGGAACAAGTTGATATATAAAAAATGTTATTTCCTGGAATACCCCTTTAACTCTGTACATTCTGCCTATAACATCATCATAAGAACACATTATATTGAGACCTTTTAGCAATTTGTGCAAATAAAGTATAATGGAATAAGTATTCAGACCCTTTGCTATGACCCTTTGTCATTTCTTTTGATCATCTTTAAAATGTTTCTACATCTTGAGTAAATTCAGTTGATTGAACGTGATTTGGAAAGACTCACCATTGTCTTTATAAGGTCTCACAGCGGACATGTGTAGTGTCCTAGCACCAAAGGTTGTCCTGTGGACTGCGGATGTCCTCAGGCATGCCTGCTGCTACAGTGTTGGGCCCAATGTTATCATGTTTATTATGTTCATGCACTTTATTACATTTGCTGTGTTCATTGTGCTATTTATGTATTGTACCTTTAAAAGAGAGAGGCAGTAGTAACCAGGTGACTCATGCTGCCCAATGGGAACCCCCAAATTCTCCTATATGTATAGTGTAGGGGGGGGGGAAAGAGTTGGACTAGCTCCAGTTCAGTGCTGAGTTCAGTACAGTGTGGAAAAGAGGTGAAAGACGTGTATGGTGAATGCAGAGGGAAGCCTGAGAAAATCTCTGAATAAAGTCAGCCCCGCCATTCTACAAGTGTTCCCCGTACAGTGGTGAGTCAAACCCTGGTGGTGTTAGTAACTGGACCTTGTCAGAACCCTATTTAGTGTGGGATATCTTCAAGTCTCAAATCTCAAGTATATATGATTCAAGCACCATAAGTCCCAGAAAGGCAACAGGGCTCTCAAGGGTTACACTGCATCCCTTCTGCTCTGCTCCATATTGCTTGCTGTACCATCTACACCTGCCTCAGTAAAAGACAGATATCCGTAACCCATCTTCGGTGTGTTTCTTACCCCGAGTGTCTGGCCCAGGAGAAGCTGTCTCCACCTCGGCAGGGATGGCCTTAGGTGTTCAGGCGCCTTGTGCGAGCTAACCTTGTGGCGCGACCCCCCCCACCCCCCATAAACGTACACAAAGAGGAAAAAACATATTTGTGACAATTTTTTTTTTTTATATCTAATCAGTCCCCTGCCCCGTTAATCAGTCCCATGTACCCCTTCTCCAGTCCCCCGCCCCCCTTAATCAGATGCAGTATAGTTCCCCCACATTAGGTGCAGTATAGTCCCCAACATTAGGTGCAATATAGCTCTCCACATTAGGTTCAGTATAGTTCCCCCACATTAGGTGCAGTATAGCTCCCCACATTAGGTACAGTATAGTTCCCCCACATTAGGTGCAGTATAGTTCCCCCACCACATTAAGTGCCATATAGTTCCCCACATTATGTGAAGTATAGTTCCGCCACATTAGGTGTAGTATAGTTCCCCCACATTAGGTGCAGTATAGTTCCCCCACATTAGGTGCAGTATAGTTCCCCCACATTAGGTGAAGTATAGATCCGCCACATTAGGTGTAGTATAGCTCCCCCACATTAGGCGCAGTATAGCTCCCCCACATTAGGTGTAGTATAGTTCTATCACATTAGGTGCCATAAAGTTCACCACATTAGGTGCAGTGTAGTTCCCCACATTAGGTAGTAGCAGGTTCCCCACATTAGGTAGTAGCAGGTTCCCCACATTAGTTGCAGTATAGTTCCCCACATTAGGTAGTAGCAGGTTCCCCACATTAGGTAGTAGCAGGTTCCCCACATTAGGTAGTAGCAGGTGCCCCACATTAGGTAGAAGCAGGTTCCCCTCATTAGGTAGTAGCAGGCTCCCCACATTAGGTAGTAGTAGGTTCCCCACATTAGGTAGTAGCAGGTTCCCCACATTAGGTAGTAGCAGGTTCCCCACATATCCCTGGTGGTGTTAGTAACTGGACCTTGTCAGAACCCTATTCAGCGTGGGATATCTTCAAGTCTCAAATCTCAAGTCTATATGATTCAAGCACCATAAGTCCCAGAAAGGCAACATGGCTCTCAAGGCTTACACTGCATCCCTTCTGCTCTGCTCCATATTGCTTGTTGTACTATCTACACCTGCCTCAGTAAAGGACAGATATCCGTAACCCATCGTCGGTGTGTTTCTTACCCCGAGTGTCTGGCCCAGGAGAAGCTGTCTCCACCTCGGCAGGGCTGGCCTTAGGTGTTCAGGCGCCCTTTGCGCTCTAACCTTGTGGCGCCCCCCCCCCCCCCCCCATAAATGTACACAAAGAGGAAAAAACATATTTGTGACAAATATTTTTTTTATATCTAATCAGTCCCCTGCCCCCTTAATCAGTCCCATGTACCCCTTCACCAGTCCCCTGCCCCCCTTAATCAGATGCAGTATAGTTCCCCCACATTAGGTGCAGTATAGTCCCCCACATTAGGTGCAGTATAGCTCTCCACATTAGGTTCAGTATAGTTCCCCCCACATTAGGTGCAGTATAGTCCCCCACATTAGGTGCAGTATAGTCCCCCACATTAGGTGCAGTATAGCTCTCCACATTAGGTTCAGTATAGTTCCCCCCACATTAGGTGCAGTATAGTTCCCCCACATTAGGTGCAGTATAGTTCCCCCACATTAGTTGCAGTAAAGCTCCCCACATTAGGTACAGTATAGTTCCCCCACATTAGGTGCAGTTTAGTTCCCCCACCACATTAAGTGCCATATAGTTCCCCACATTAGGTGCAGTATAGTTCCGCCACATTAGGTGTAGTATAGTTCCCCCACATTAGGTGCAGTATAGTTCCCCCACATTAGGTGCAGTATAGTTCCCCCACATTAGGTGCAGTATAGTTCTGCCACATTAGGTGTAGTATAGCTCCCCCACATTAGGCGCAGTATAGCTCCCCCACATTAGGTGCAGTATA
The DNA here is from genome assembly GCF_029499605.1 of Hyla sarda. Lineage (NCBI taxonomy): Eukaryota > Metazoa > Chordata > Amphibia > Anura > Hylidae > Hyla > Hyla sarda. The sequence continues at coordinate 167,232,613 of NC_079195.1, read as the reverse complement.
GTTCTATCACATTAGGTGCCATATAGTTCCCCACATTAGGTGCAGTGTAGTTCCCCACATAAGGTAGTAGCAGGTTCCCCACATTAGGTAGTAGCAGGTTCCCCACATTGGGTGCAGTATAGTTCCCCACATTAGGTGCAGTATAGTTCCGCCACATTAGGTGTAGTATAGTTCCCCCACATTAGGTGCAGTATAGTTCCCCCACATTAGGTGCAGTATAGTTCCGCCACATTAGGTGTAGTATAGCTCCCCCACATTAGGTGCAGTATAGTTCTATCACATTAGGTGCCATATAGTTCCCCACATTAGGTGCAGTGTAGTTCCCCACATTAGGTAGTAGCAGGTTCCCCACATTAGGTAGTAGCAGGTTCCCCACATTAGGTGCAGTATAGTTCCCCACATTAGGTAGTAGCAGGTTCCCCACATTAGGTAGTAGCAGGTTCCCTACTTTAGGTAGAAGCAGTTTTCCAACATTAGGTAGTAGCAGGTGCCCCACATTAGGTAGTAGCAGGTTCCCCACATTAGGTAGTAGCAGGTTCCCCACATTAGGTAGTAGCAGGTTCCCCACATAACCCTGGTGGTGTTAGTAACTGGACCTTGTCAGAACCCTATTCAGCGTGGGATATCTTCAAGTCTCAAATCTCAAGTCTATATGATTCAAGCACCATAAGTCCCAGAAAGGCAACAGGGCTCTCAAGGGTTACACTGCATCCCTTCTGCTCTGCTCCATATTGCTTGTTGTACTATCTACACCTGCCTCAGTAAAGGACAGATATCCGTAACCCATCGTCGGAGTGTTTCTTGCCCCGAGTGTCTGGCCCAGGAGAAGCTGTCTCCACCTCAGCAGGGCTGGCCTTAGGTGTTCAGGCGCCCTGTGCGCTCTAACCTTGTGGCGCACCCCCCCCCCCCCCCCCCATAAACGTACACAAAGAGGAAAAAACATATTTGTGACAAATACTTTTTTTTTATATCTAATCAGTCCCCTGCCCCCTTAATCAGTCCCATGTACCCCTTCACCAGTCCCCCGCCCCCTTAATCAGATGCAGTATAGTTCCCCCACATTAGGTGCAGTATAGACCCCCACATTAGGTTCAGTATAGCTCTCCACATTAGGTTCAGTATAGTTCCCCCACATTAGGTGCAGTATAGTTCCTCCACATTAGGTGCAGTATAGTTCCCCCACATTAGGTGCAGTATAGCTCCCCACATTAGGTACAGTATAGTTCCCCCACATTAGGTGCAGTATAGTTCCCCCACATTAGGTGCAGTATAGTTCACCCCACATTAGGTGCAGTATAGTTCCCCCACATTAGGTGCAGTATAGTTCCCCCACATTAGGTGCAGTATAGCTCCCCACATTAGGTGCAGTATAGTTCCCCCACATTAAGTGCAGTACAGTTCCCCCCACATTAGGTGCAGTACAGTTCCCCACATTAGGTTCAGTACAGTCCCCATATTAGGTGCAGTATAGTTCCCCACATTAGGTGCAGTCAGGACACTGAGGACAAGCGGGGCTCTGTACACTGAGGACAAGCGGGGCTCTGTACACTGAAGACAAGCGGGGCTCTGTACACTGAGGACAAGTGGGGGTCTGTACCTGAGGACAAGCAGGACTCTGTACACTGAAGACAAGAAGGGATCTGTACCCTGAGGACAAGCAGGGATCTGTACCCTGAGGACAAGCAGGGCTCTGTACCCTGAGGACGATCAGGGCTCCATACCCTGAGGACAAGCAGGACAATGTATACTGAGGACAAGCGGGGCTCTGTTCACTGAGGACAAGCGGGGCTCTGTACACTGAGGACAAGTGGGGCTCTGTACACTGAGGACAAGCGGGGCTCTGTACACTGAGGACAAGCAGGGCTCCGTACACTGAGGACAAACAGGGCCCTGTACACTGAGGACAAGCAGGGCTCTGTACACTGAGGACAAGCAGGGCCCTGTACACTGAGGACAAGCAGGGCTCTGTACACTGAGGACAGCCCCCCCCCCAATCCTCAAGAAGAAAAACAAAGCCACCCACCCCCCCCACCCCCGCCCGCATCTCCCACCTGCCAGCTAGCTGTTGGAAGACTAAACTCCCAGCATTCTCTTAGAGTGAGGACATGCTAGGAGTTGTAGTTATACCAGCTAGCCAGTGCGTGGTAGATGTGGGGAGATGGTCGAGGAGCGGAGCTTCACAAAAAGTTGTACAAAAAGTAGCAGTTTGCGACTTTTTGTGCACCTTTTTTTTAAATGCTACAGCACGTCTTGTAAGCCAGGTCTAACCTGGCTTAAATTTGCGACTTTTTTTAAGGGGGTTTGGACTGGGACCAAAAATACCCCCTGACATTTAAGAATAAGCAGTCCATTTTTTTTTTTGGTGGGGTCTGAATGCTGGGACCTCCACCAATCACCTCGCTTCAAGTTGCTCTCCAGCTGTTGCAAAGCTACAACTCCCATCATGTCTGGAGCCTCAGGCATTATGGTATGCAGTTTTGTAACAGCTGAAGGCCACAGATTGGAGTACAGTGTCCCCATCATCACTGCAGAACTTACAAATTACAGCAGTGATGGGACAGTCAGGAGAATACACAATGATATCACTGACCTGAGTGATGTCTTCTCTGTTGTCGTTCCTTTTCCTCTGGTCCAGACGCCAGGTCTTCTTCCAGCTCCATCTTCTCTGCAGAGTCTGAGGCCCAAACTTCATTGTCTCCTCACTATGTCAGCAGATCCTCATCCTCTGTATGACGACAATAATCATTATAATACTGTGCCCTAAATAAAATACTGCCACACACTGTACCCACTGAATATAATACAGCCATACACTGAGCCCTGAATATAATACAGCCATACACTGAGCCCTGAATATAATACTGCCATACACTGCGCCTGGAATATAATACTGCCAGATACTGTGCCCTAAATAAAATACTGCCACACACTGCACCCACTGAATGTAATACTGCCACACACTGTACCCACTGAATATAATACAGCCATACACCGAGCCCTGAATATAATACTGCCATACACTGAGCCCTGAATATAATACTGCCATACACTGCGCCCTGAATATAATACTGCCATACACTGCACCCTGAATATAATACTGCCATACACTGCGCCCCAAATATAATACTGCCATACACTGAGCCCTGAATATAATATTGCCATACACTGCACCCTGAATATAATACTGCCATACACTGCACCCTGAATATAATACTGCCATACACTGCGCCCTGAATATAATACTGCCATACACTGAGCCCTGAATATAATACTGCCATACACTGCGCCCTGAATATAATACTGCCATACACTGCGCCCTGAATATAATACTGCCATACACTGCACCCTGAATATAATACTGCCATGCACTGTGCCCCAAATATAATACTGCCATACACTGCACCCTGAATATAATGCTGCCATACACTGCACCCTGAATATAATACTGCCATACACTGCACCCTGAATATAATACTGCCATACACTGCGCCCTGAATATAATACTACCATACACTGCGCCCTGAATATAATACTGCCATACACTGTGCTCTGAATATAATACTGCCATACACTGTGCCCTGAACATAATACTGCCATACATAGCGCCCTGAATATAATACTGCCATACACTGTGCCCTGAATATAATACTGCCATGCACTGCGCCCTAAACATAATACTGCCATTAGTCTTTGGATTAGCCTATGGATAGGGGATAAGTTATAGATTGCGGGGGGTCCAAGCATTGAGACCCCCCCCACGATCTCCTGCACGGGGGCCCAGTCAGTATGCCAGAAGTCGACGTCGGACCCCACAGGAAGCCGTGGTCGGCACGCTCCCTCCATGTATCTCTATGGAGTATACGGAGGGGTGTGTCGGCCGGCACTTCATGCGGGGTCGGCATACCTCTTTTCCAGCTGACTGCCAACGCCCATACTGGAGATCGCGGGGGTCCCAGCGCTTGGACCCCCCCACAATCTATAACTTATCCCATATTCTTTGGACCCCGCATCTATCAATCATGCATATACACCTCCCCCACCAACACCCCCCAGCCTCCCCCCTTCAATTATAAATATATACCCCTCCCCTCATCCTTGGTCCTAACCCCCCAGCCTCCCCCCCCCATCAATCATAAATATACACCCCCCCCCCTCAACCTTGGTCCTAACCCCCGAGCCTCCCCCCCACTAATCATAAATATACATCCCCCCTAATCCTTGGTCCTAACCCCCCAGCCTCCCATCAATCATAAATATGCACCCTCCCCTCATCCTTGGTCCTAACCCCCCAGCCTCCCCCCCATTAATCATAAATATACACCCCCCCTCATCCTTGGTCCTAACCCCCAGCCTCCCCCATCAATCATAAATATCCCCCCCCCCTCCTCATCCTTGGTCCTAACCCCCAGCCTCCCCCCATCAATCATAATTATACACCCCCCCCTCCTCATCCTTGGTCCTAACCCCCCAACCCCCCCATCAATCATAATTATACACCCCCCCTCCTCATCCTTGGTCCTTCCCCCCAGCCTCCCCCCATCAATCATAATTATACACCCCTTTCTCCTTGTTCGTCACCCCCAGCCTCCCCCCTCCTCATCCTTGGTCCTAACCCCCCAGCCTCCCCCCATCAATCATAATTATACACCCCTTCCTCCTTGTTCATCACCCCCAGCCCCCCCCCCCATCAATAAAACATATGCAACACCCCCCCTCTCCTCAGTCTTACCTTAATCACACGCAGATCCGTCCCGCGCTCGGCAATAGTTCCGGGCTCCCAGCTTTACGGCGTGAAGCCCGCTGGTCCTATTTTCATGTAGGGGCCTGGAGCCCCTATGTTAATCCGGCCCCAGGCCCAGCGGCCCACCGGGATGGATCCCGGTATCCCGGTAGGCCAGTCCGGGCCTGTCTATAGAGTACACAATGATATCAGTGACCTGAGTGATGTCTTCTCTGTTATCTTTCCTTTTCTTTTCTTCTTCATCTGATCCAGGCACCAGAACTTTTTCCAGCTACATCTTCTCTGCAGAGTCTGACACCCGGACATCGGTGGTTCCTTAATTTGTTAGCAGATCCTCATCCTCTGTATAAAGACAATAAGCATAAAAATCCTGCTGGAAACTGTGCCACCTGAATACAACCCTGTCAGACATCATGTCCCCTGAATATAATCCTACCAGAAACTGTGCCAACTGCCACACACTGTACCTGTAATAATAATGCCGCCACTCACTGATTCTTCTCAGTTCGGCTGAATTGGCACCCTTGCACTGTCCTTCTTTAGACCCCTCAGTCTTCCTCCTCCTCCAGGCCCCTCTTTCCCCCCTCCTCCAGAACCCTATGTCCTCCTCCTCCAGACTCCCTTGTCCCCCTCCTCCAGGCACCTCTGTTCCCCTCCTAACCCCTAAGTCTTGCTTCAGGCTCTTCATCCCAAACTATTATTACTATTATAACTTAGGCCAGTGTGGTGTCCCGATACAGTATTGCATACCGTACCTAGTCTAGAGGTCCCCAAAGTCAGAGTAACTATGCTCAGGTAGGATCCCTCAGGTGGGACAGCCCCTAGTCGCCCCTCCTCTACTCTAATTCTCTAATGTTAATACCTGTATAAATTATATGATAATGTGTATTTAATATAATGTATAGTACTTACCTTGTTTAGCGTCGCAGGACCTTCGGTCATGTGACCATGTTAATATTCTCTATGGTATGTTGGAGGACCTTTGGAGGTCCTTGGGTCACATGTTGGCCACAATCCTTTGTAATGGTGATTGACACAATTATGGACCAATTAGCACTAGTCCAGCCCCTGCCATATAAGGGAGCTGTAGCCAATTATCGCTCTCTTGGGTTGCTGCTCTCGTGGATGCCGGACTAGCTGTACAGATCTGCGCAACTTGCAAAGACACGCTAGGCCTGAAAACCTACCGGCCTCAGCTGAACTAAAACCGTGAGTTCTAAACTACCCCCGCTAAAGCTAGCGTGACTACTGGACCGCAACTAAATCCCCTAAATCCAGTGGAACAGCGCATAATACCTTAAAGACTCTAAATTGCTAAAGTCCTAACCTTTGTCAATCTCCAAAGAAAGCAGTTGTATGCGTAGAGACTGTTCTGTTTATGAAGTTTGCAGAAAATCTTCAGTAAAAGTTACAATTGGTTCAGAAAACTCTCCAGTTGTGGACATTCTATTATTATCTACCTCCCTATCGCTCTTGGGAAGGGTGGCGGTAGGACAAGCATTACTGATGAGCCCTCACCCTGGCATCACGAATAGCTAGGGTTAACAAGCACCCTTTAATCACCGCACTGCTACACTCCCCATACCTTACTCCCCCAGGCTATCACATAGCTTTTAGGTGTCTCAAGAACAGGATTCGGGTGTGTGCCTACACCAAGTAAAATATACTCCCCCTGTATAAAAGACTGTACCCATGTGTTACGAAGCACCATATAAGTGTACGGAAGCACACGCGAAAAGTAAAGGGGAAGACAATTGCTGCAGAAATGTGTAAAGGGAGAAGTAAATGTATGCTACTATCCTCTGGTCCTGTCAGCAATGCAAGAGTTAACCCGCTGCCGTAAAAGCGTGCAAAGAAAGCCCGCGCTGCGCCACGACCCGCCCCTGGGCATGGCTATCAAGTGAGTGTGTCGCAGCCGAAAGGGAACTTGAATTCGCAGTTGTTGCTTCCGGGGGGATCGGAAGTTGGGGCTGCACCGATGACGTCCTTCCAGCCGGCAGCCATTTTGGAGAAGCCCAAAATAAATGGAGCCCTGCACAGCGACCTCTTCACTGGTGCGTCACAGCAGTGAGTTTCCAGCAGCAGGGCGGCATCTTCATTGGCAGCAGTGAGATCGCCGTAAAGCGATCTCACCGCTGCCTCTGGAAGTTTCAAAACTGCAACTCCCAGCATGCCCAGACAGCCTTTGGCTTTCTGTGCATGCTGGGAGTTGTAGCAGTTGCCAGCAGCATGAGTAGGCACTAGGCCTTCACAATACCTAAGATTAAAAGATGAATTAAGAAATTGAAACCAAAAATTTTGGATAGCAGGTGCTACCTATGAGAAAATTTTAAATTACCAGACCCAGGCCCAACAGCGGCATCAGCAACCCATATATTGCCTGAATGACACAGCCTGGAGTTGACTGATGCACGAGTACACACCAGGGCTTCACAATCCCTCCAAAAAAACACCACAATTTTAGAAATTTTTGAAAAAGATTTTGGATAGCGGGTGCTACCTATGAGAAAATTTGAAATTAACAGACCCAGGCCCCACAGCGGCAACAGTAACCCATATATTGCCTGAATGACACAGCCTGGAGTTGGCTGATGCACGAGTTAACACCAGGGCTTCACAATCCCCCCCAAAAAACACCACAATTTTTGAATTTTTTTTTTTAAAGATTTTGGATAGCGGGTGCTACCCATGAGAAAATTTGAAATTAACAGACCCAGGCCCAGCAGCGCCATCATTTTTTTATTTGAAATTTAAAACAACCTTTGCGTGTCCCGGACCCCAGCGTGTGGGTACGAAGGACCAAATCCAACAAGCCCCCACAGGGCTCATGTGGCCGTGAGATTTAGGCGAAACGTCTCCATTGCCCTGACACCGCCGTGACCTGCACACATGGAAGGGCCACTGAGACTTGTCCGGGCAGTGGAGGCTTAAGACAAAGAGGAGGATGTGGAGGTGGAGTAGCACACTGTCGCAGGACCGACGGGCTGACAGAGTGTAGCAGGAAGAAGCACTGAGTACACACCAGGGCTTCACAATCCCAAAGAAAAAACAACCATTTTTAAAATAATTTTAAGAATATTTAGGACAGCGGGTGCTACCTATATGTTGCATGAATGACAAAGCCTGGAGTTGGCTATTGCACGAGTACACACTAGGGCTTCACAATCTCTCAAAAAAAACACAACAATTGTAGAAATTTATGAAGAAGACTTATGGATAGCGGGTGCTACCTATGAGAAAATGTGAAATTCCCAGACCCAGGCCCAGCAGCGCCATCAGTAAACCATATATTGCCTGAATGACACAGGCTGGAGTTAGCTGATGCATGAGTACGCACCAAAGCTTCTCAATCCCTAATAAAAAAGACAAACATTTTTGATTAAAAATTTTAATGAAAATTTAGGACAGTGAGTGCTCTCTATATATTACCAGAATGATGCTGCCTGGAGTTGGCTGCAGCATGAGGAGACCATTGAAATGTGTGATTTTTTTATTTGAAATTTAAATAAAAATTTGTGTCCCGGATCCAGCCGTGTGGGTACAAAGGACCTAATCTCACAAGCACCCACAGGGCTCATGTGGCCGTAAGATGTAGGCGCAACGTCTCCATAGCCCTGACCAGCCATTTTTGGTTTTTGTACCTTTGTTTAAGAACAAGTGCATATCCAAGAGTCCAGAAGACTCTACAATGCAGGACGGTGGACAACCAAAAGACATTCTTCTATAAAAGAATTTTTTATGAAATAAAGAAGCAGAGTTCATCCCTCTGCATATTTTTTTTTTATTTTACTTAAAAAATCACACGCAACAATCGTTCAATTGTGTAATGGTTATTATTGTGGAAAATTCAAGTTTATTACTGCGATAATTATCAGAAAATTTGAAAAAAAACACTACCCAAGAGTGTTTAATAACCCCATACATTGCACCATAAATGTTGAAATTTTAATTAAGCATGTCTGTATGTATTTCAATAATTCTAAAATTAAAGGCCCAAGCCCAGAAGCATCAGGAAATCAAGTACTTCCTGAAAGACACAGGAGCAGTCAGGAGTAGGCATCAGCAGTACCCAAGAGGCTTTAATAACCCCTTACATTGCACGATCACTCGCGAGATCGAGCAATAACAGATCTGTTATGCCCTCAGATGTCCGGGGCTGCGCGCGCGCTACACTGAACGGACCAGCGTGTAACCCGCTGAACCCCCTTCGCGATAGGGATCAGGGATTGCAATTATTTGCCAGGAAAGAAGAATCACAAATAAGCGCCGGTCATAAGCTCGGGTTCATTAAGTCCTTGCCCTTTGTACACACCGCATGTCTCTACTACCGATTGCATGGTTTAGTGAGGTCCTCGGATCGGCCCTGGCGGGATAGGAGAAGGCCCTAGCAGAGCGCCGAGAATTTAAAGATCATTGTTGAAATTAGCATTAAGCATGTATTAGCTACTGCTAAACTTCCAAAAATTTAAGGCCTAAGGCCTGAGGCATCAGGGATGAAATTATTTCATGAAAGACACAGAATGAGTCAGGAGCAGTCATTCGCAGTACCCAAGAGGGTTTCATAACCAACCCCTAACATTTGAAAATCAATGTTGAAATTTGCATTAAGCATGTATTTAGCTACTGCTAAACATACAAAAATTGAAGGCCTGAAGGCAGGGAGGCAAGTAGTTCCTGAAAGACGCAGAATGAGTATGGAGCAGGCATTCACAGTACCCAAGAGTGTTTCATAACCCCTTACATTTAAAGATCAATGTTGACATTTGCATTAAGCATATATTTAGCTACTGCTAAACATCCAATAATTAAAGGCCCAAGGCCAGAAGCATCAGTGAGGCAAGTGATTCCTGAAAGACACAGGATGAGCCAGGAGCAGGCAATCGCAGTACCAAAGAGGGTTCCATAACCCTAATTGATAACGCAAGAGAGTTTCATAACCAACCATAATTGGGAAATGTTGGTGTAGCAGCTTGGTCAATCTATTCTGAGGCATCTGGCATTGGTGGCTGGAAATCCTGGCTGATCCATCCCTGATTCCTCTTGACAAACGTCAGTCTCTCCACATTTTTGGTGGACAGACGAGTTCGCCTTGGGGTGACTATGGCCCCGGCCGCACTAAACACCCGCTCTGATGGCACACTTCTGGCCGGGCAGGACAGCTTTTCCAGGGCAAACTCTGCTAGTTGTGGCCATAAATCAAGTTTGGCTGCCCAGAAGTCCAGCAGATCTTCAATGGTTGTTGGCATGGCCATGTCAAGGTATGCCACCACCTGCTGGTTCAGGTCCTGCTCCATGTCTACCTGCTGATGATGAGTTGCTTCACTATGCGGGTGAAGAAAGGTACTCATCAGCGACTATAGACTCAGGCTGCTGCTGATTGAGCTGGTACTGCTCCTCCCACCCCTCCCCAGCAGCCATGGCAGTGGAAGGTGAGCGCAGAGGGCCCCCCGAGTCAGACCTGCAAGTGGATGGAACATGTGGCCGATAGGCATCAGCAAACTGACTACGTAGAATGTCTCTGTAGTAGGTCAGTTTGTCCTCCCTCTCAGTGGGTGTAAAAAAGGCCCCAATTTTTGGACGGTAGCGAGGGTCTAATAAGGTGGAGATCCAGAAGTCATCCTGCTGATGAATTTTGACAATTCAGGGGTCACTACGCAAGCAACTGAGCATGCATCGTGCCATTTGCGCCAGTGACTCGGAGGGACTACTTGCCTCCATCTCCACTGCATACTGCCACGGTGTGTCTGGGTCCTCTGTTTCAACTTCCTCATAACCCACCAGCTCCTCTGGCTGATCCTGCTCCTCCTCTCCTGTCCGAAGACTAGAAGCAACGGCCATCTCATCCAACCTAAACTGTGCTCCACTCTGCCCCTCATCATCCTCCTCCTCCAGTTCAGCCCCCACAGGGCTCATGTAGTCTTGAGATGTAGGCGCAACGTCTCCATTGCAGTGACCATGTTGTGGGATACCGTTCTGACGCTGCAGCTCAAGGAAGGTGTGCTTGGCGGTGTACGAGTGGCTGAAGTGCATGCACAGTTTCCTTGTCATTTTCAGACGTTGTCTGTCACCATGGTTCCCATTTCCAGATTTCGTGGAGTAAGCCATACTCGGATTTGTTTACGAATGAACTTTAGCAGTTCCTCCCCTGTGTGACACATGGTACGATGGATGGTCACCGAGATTTGGACGTGCAGTGGAGGCCGAGGACACGGTGGAGCATGAGGAGGCGGCGTCACACACTGTAACTGGACCAACTGCCTGGGAACGAGAGCGTGGAGGAGGAAGCGGTGTGACCTGTCCAAGTTGCTGTTGTGGCTGTGCAGGAACCACATTTACCCAGTGAGCCGTAAATGACAAGTATTTTCCCTGCCCGTAGTTACAGCTCCACACGTCGGAGCTGCCGTGCACTTTTGAACACACTGACAGGCTCAAGGACTGGCCCACCTTCTCTTGTACAAACTTATGCAGGGCAAAGAAATGACGGCTTGGGACTCTCCACCTCGGCTCGGCACAAGCCATCAATTCTCTGAAAGGAGCAGAGTCCACCACTTGAAAAGGGAGGGACTGTAACACCAGCAACTTGGACAGGAGCACATACAACTTCTGCGCCGTTGAATGAGTGGGCGCATACTGTTGTCTCTTTGACATGGCTTCACCGATGGATTGTTGGCGGAATGGATGACTAAAAGCGGGAGAAGCAGGAGCGACAGAAGCGTTTGACATACAGCTCCCTTCGGCTGAGGTGGTGGAGCCTTGGCTGGATGAAGGAGGGAGCGGATGGCCAATGGGTGATGCAGCAGGCTGGACCACTACATCGGAGCCACGGTTCTCTCAGGCCGCTTTATGGTGGCGAAGCATGTGTTGACGCAGGGCCGTGGTGCCGACATTGGGACCCTGGCCACGCTTCACCTTCTGCCGACAGATCTTGCATGTGGCTACGTGAACCTCCTCCGGATGCCTTATGAAAAACTTCCACACCACCGAGTAGCTGATTTTCCCACCCACAGTCCGCACTAATTGACTGCTACTGGCGCCTTCTCTAGGAACCCTTGTTCCACTACCTCCCGGAAAGGTAGGCTGCCGCGAAGCAGGTGGTCTCCTCCAGGCACGTTTGGCTCCTGAATTTCCACTCCTGCCACCATGCTGACTGCCAACCGTGCTACCGCCTTGCTGCCTCAAGGGCAACCTGCAACTCTCTTCTCCTGATGATGATGAAGCCCCTTCTGCACTCGGCTCCCAATTGCGATCGGCTTCATCATCATCAACAGTTGTGTGCACGTCACTGATGTCCTCCTCAGGTTCCCCAACAGTGTCTGCTTCAGGACCCTGAACACTTGCAACACCGCCTCCTACGTCACTCCCCGCATCACTACTTGGCCACCTAGTGGAGCAAGCGGCGCATGTCTCCTCTCCTTCTTGGCTGTCCAGTAGCTGCTGACTTTCCTCTATTGGATCGTCCTCAGTAAATAGTGGAGCTGAACCCACAGCATAAGATACTTCTTTAGGAGAGGGAACAGCATAGGACAAAGGCAATGGTAGGACACAGACTGCTCCCGGGCCATGCCAACTGAGGGTTGTGTCTGAGGAACCCACCGACTGTTGACTGGGGTTGTCAGATGTCACTTGTGATGATGTGGATGAGCGTGTTAACAAATCGACGACAGCAGATGGGTCACTGGTGGAGACACGACCGCTGGCTGATAACGGGAGCTCAGGCCTCTCGCTGCGACTCCTGCTGCCACTCGCCCCAAGTCTGCTGCCAACTCTGCCTGAAGTATTTAGGCCTCTGCCACTCCTCTGTGCATGTCCTGGCACTTCTCTGCCTGACACACTTAGTGCGTTTATGAGGGTATTACAATACGCTACACTACTCTTTAAACAGTATTTGTCTAAAACAGCAGCAGGTGATTACTTACGGCTGTCCTTGAACAGTATGTAGGCCCTTGACAGATTAACAGGTACTAGATGGTACAATACTTGGATGTACCTATGCGGTATGCACTGATGAGGGCAGTAATAGGCCTAACTATTAGCAGAAAAAAACTCTGTATTTTTGTAATACACCAGCCGGTGGATACTATTGTTTGGACTTTGACGGTTTGGAGCACCTTGACAGATTAACAGGTACTAAATGGTACAATACTTGGATGTACGCATGCAGTATGCACTGATGAGGGCAGTAATATGCCAAACTATTAGCAGAAAAAACTCTGTATTTTTGTAATACACCAGCCGGTGGATACTATTGTTTGGACTTTGACGGTTTGGAGCACCTTGACAGCTACTAAATGGTACAATACTTGGATGTACGTATGCGGTATGCACTGATGAGGGAAGTAATATGCCTAACTATTAGCAAAAAAAACTCTGTATTTTTGTAATACACCAGCCGGTGGATACTATTGTTTGGACTTTGACTGTATGGAGCACCTTGACAGCTTAACAGGTACTAGATGGTACAATACTTGGACGTACGTATGCGGTATGCACTGATGAGGGCCTATTAGCAGAAAAAACTCTGTATTTTTGTAAAACACCAGCCGGTGGATACTATTGTTTGGACTTTGACGGTTTGGAGCACTTTGACAGCTACTAAATGGTACAATACTTGGATGTACCTATGCGGTATGCACTGATGAGGGCAGTTATATGCCTAACTATTAGCAGAAAAAACTCTGTATTTTTGTAAAACACCAGCCGGTGGATACTATTGTTTGGACATTGACGGTTTGGAGCACCATGACAGCTACTAAATGGTACAATACTTGGATGTACGTATGCGGTATGCACTGATGAGGGCAGTAATATGCCTATTAGCAGAAAAAACTCTGTATTTTTGTAAAACACCAGCCGGTGGATACTATTGTTTGGACTTTGACGGCATGGAGCAACTTGACCGCTGAACAGGTACTAAATGGTACAATACTTGGCTGTACCTATGCGGTATGCACTGATGAGGGCAGTAATATGCCTAACTATTAGCAGAAAAAACTCTGTATTTTTGTAATACACCTGCCGGTGGATACTATTGTTTGGATTTTGACAGTATGGAGCACCTTGACAGCTTAACAGGTATTATATGGTACAATACTTGGATGTACCTATGCGGTATACACTGATGAGGGCAGTAATATGCCTATTACTAGAAAAAACTCTGTACTTTTGTAAAACACCAGCCGGTGGATACTATTGTTTGGACTTTGACAGTATGGAGCATCTTGACAGCTTAACAGGTACTAAATGGTACAATACTTGCATGTACCTATGCGGTATGCACTGATGAGGGCAGTTATATATAGTTACATAGTTAGTACGGTCGAAAAAAGACATATGTCCATCAAGTTCAACCAGGGAATTAAGGGGTAGGGGTGTGGCGCGAAATTGGGGAAGGGATGAGATTTTATATTTCTTCATAAGCATTAATCTTATTTTGTTCCAGGAATGTATCTAATCCTGTTTTAAAGCTGTTAATTGTTCCTGCTGTGACCAGTTCCTGAGGTAGACCGTTCCATAAATTCACAGTCCTCACGGTAAAGAAGGCGTGTCGCCCCTTGAGACTAAACTTTTTCTTCTCCAGACGGAGGGAGTGCCCCCTCGTCCTTTGGGGGGGTTTAACCTGGAACAGTTTTTCTCCATATTTTTTGTATGGGCCATTAATATACTTTTATCATATCGTTTATCATATCCCCCCTTAAACGTCTCTTCTCAAGACTAAACAATTGTAACTCCTTTAATCGCTCCTCATAGCTAAGATGTTCCATGCCCCATATTAGTTTAGTCGCGCGTCTCTGCACCCTTTCCAACTCCGCAGCGTCCCTTTTATGGACAGGTGCCCAAAACTGAACAGCATATTCCAGGTAAGGCCGTACCAATGATTTATAAAGGGGGAGTATTATGTCCCTGTCCTATGAGTCCATGCCTCTTTTGATACATGACAATATCCTGCCGGCTTTGGAAGCAGCAGCCTGACATTGCATGCTATTCTGTAGTCTGTGATCTACAAGTACACCCAGATCCTTCTCTACCAGTCACTCTGCCAGTTTAATCCCCCCTAAGACATACGATGCATGCAGGTTATTAGTACCCAGATGCATAACTTTACATTTATCCACATTGAACCTCATTTGCCAAGTGGATGCCCAGACACTTAGTCTATCCAAGTCATCTTGTAACTTATGCACATCCTCTATAGACTGCACTGTGCTACAAAGCTTGGTGTCATCTGCAAAGATAGAAACAGAGCTGTTAATACCATCCTCTATATCATTGATAAATAAATTAAACAACAGCGGTCCCAGTACTGAACCTTGGGGTACACCACTAATAACCGGGGACCAATCAGAGTACGAATCATTGACCACCACTCTCTGGGTACGATCCATGAGCCAGTGTTCAATCCAGTTACAAACTAAAATTTCCAAACCCAAAGACCTTAACTTACCTGTCAGACGTCTATGAGGGACAGTATCAAACGCTTTAGCAAAATCCAGAAACACTATATCCACAGCCATTCCTCTGTCAAGGCTTCTACTCACCTCTTCATAAAAGCAAATTAGATTGGTTTGACAACTTCTATCCTTAGTAAACCCATGCTTGTTATCACTTATAATACAATTATCCCCTATGTATTCCTGTATGTAATCCCTTATAAGTCCTTCAAACAATTTACCCACAATGCACGTTAAACTTACCGGTCTATAGTTTCCTGGGGAAGACCTAGAGCCCTTTTTGAAGATTGGCACCACATTCGCCTTGCGCCAGTCCCTTGGCACAATACCAGACACCAGAGAATCTCTAAATATCATGAACAGGGGTACAGATATTACTGAACTTACCTCTCTAAGAACTCTTGGGTGTAGTCCATCCGGTCCTGGGGATTTGCTTACATTTATATCACTTAACTTACCTTGTACCATCTCTACATTAAGCCAGTTCAGTACATTACATGATGTGTTACCAGCACTGACCTGGCCAATGTCAGCTCCTTCTTCCATAGTGTATACAGAACTAAAGAACCCATTCAGTAGCTCCGCCTTCTCTTGATCGCCTGTGACAACCTCCCCATTATCATTATTAAGGGGTCCTACATGCTCTGTCCTTGGTTTTTTTGCATTTATATATCTAAAAAAATATTTAGGATTAGTTTTGCTTTCTTTGGCCACCTGTCTCTCATTTAGAATTTTTGCTGTTTTTATTACATTTTTACAGATTTTATTAAGCTCCTTGTACTGTTTAAATGTTATATATGACCCATCAGATTTGTATTTTTTGAAGGCTATTTTTTTGTTGTTTATTGCTCTTTTAACCTCATGTGTCAGCCATGTAGGATTTAGTTTTAATCGTTTATATTTGTTCCCCTTTGGTATATATTTAGCTGTATAGTTATTTAGAGTTGCTTTAAATATGTCCCATTTACCTTCTGTATCAGTATTTGACAACACCTCCCCCCAGTCTATGTCCTGTAGTGCAGCCCTCAGCCCAGGGAAATTTGCCTTTTTAAAGTTATATGTTTTTGCCTTCCCCGCCTGTCTTTGTTTTCTACATTTTAAGTCAAAAGTAACTATATTGTGGTCGCTATTACCAAGGTTTTCCCGCACAGTTACATTACCAACCAGCTCTGCGTTGTTGGAAATGATTAGATCCAACAAGGCATCACTTCTTGTTGGGTCCTCCACAAACTGGCCCATAAAATTATCCTGCAATAAATTTAGGAATTGTCGCCCCTTTGTAGTTTTAGCCAATACGCAGAAAAAACTGTTTAAAAAAAAAAACAGCCGGTGAATAGTATTGTTTGGACTTGCACAGTATGTAGCCAGCCCCTTGACAGATTAACAGGTACAAAATGGTGCAAATGCACTACAGTCCACTGAATAATCACATATTTCTGAACAGCAGCAGAACCCAACAGTGCAGCACCACAAAAAAAAAATCCAGGGATTAAATCCTAAATTGCACTCTGTCACACAATTCTGAGCAGCAGAAGTTTTGTGGAGCAAATAGAAATAAACTCAATTGGGCTGAACAATGAGGAGATAAGATGCTTCAGAAAGTTCAGGCAGCTTGGACATCTGTATGAGGCAGCTGACAGCTATCTGCCCCTCTCTGCTGCAATGCTTAATAACGTGAATAGGAGGTTTAGCAATCAATGATCCTTCTCAGTGTAACAGCAAAGCACTCTGCACTCCTGCCTTTCCCTAATGCTGATGTGACTAGCAGTTGCAGTGTAACGCTGTGGTATGAGCTATTCACACAATCAGTCCCGTCCTCTCCATCTGAGTGCATAGATTAAATGAAGAGAGGCAAGATGGCCGTCGATTATATAGGGGCTGTGACATCACAGGGGTCAGTGAACACTGATAGGCTGCATCTCACATGTGATTAAGGGTCAGCCCACCTACCTTCATTCCCGCCGCTGTTTCCTGCCCTCCCTTAATCCCCTGCCCCGTGTACTCACATGTCGATCCGCCATCTTAAGTCCCCAATAGCCAGGAACGCTGTAAAATTGAGTTTAATGCAGCGATTTGCGCGATAGAATCGCGGCGATATTCGTATTAGTTGCAAATCGAATTTTTCATGAAATTCGTAAGGAATTCGGGTTCGGCAACTTCAATTCGCTCATCTCTAATCCTGTTCCTAAATTCATGAATCAACCAATCCTGTTCATGAGTTTACCCCAGCAAATGTATGTACCTCAGAAAAAGTTAAGTAGCTTTATAATGTTGTTACCCGACCTTCACTTCATCCCTCTGTCTTAGGGGACAGACGTCGAAGGCCGACTTATTTTAAGTAAGGGGGTTTGTGGTGTCCTGGTACCGTATTGCATACCGTACCTAGTGTAGAGGTCCCCAAAGTCAGAGTAACTACGCTCAGGTAGGATCCCTCAGGTGGGACAGCAAGTAGTAATTCTATAGTCCCCACGGTGCCAGGGGTTTCAGCTGAGGTCCCTGGTACTTCAGGGGTAGCAGTCACCGCTACTACAGAATCCACCACTGTTTCCACACCTCAGGTTGTCTCGGCAGTACCAGTAGTCACTGCTCCGGTGGTTGCAGAGGTCCCTTCCCTAGGTACGTCTTCCCCTGCGGTGACCCTTAGTCCGGCACATTTTATCCCTGAGGCTATTAGGAATGATATTCTCGATGGGAAAGACGTAAATTTAGCGTCTCTCCTGGTAGCCTCACAGGATTTGCTGGACAACAAAACATTTGCGTGCGGAGAGGTTTCTGTCACCGTTAAAGCCAGGGACCCGAGGCTCAGCCAGAAATTAAACATTCCCGAATTCGTATTAGCTTTCGGATTGTTTAGAGATGTTCTGTGTTCCGCTCACCCCAATTGAAGAAGCAAGCTCGACCTTTATCTCCATAAATTAGTCGACCTCGGTTAAAAGTACGGAGGATATTCCTGCTATGACTATCATAAGTCATTCTCCGCTAAAGCTGCGGCCACCTTGTCCCAGTTCAGCAGGGCACCAACTGGGCGGTTTTAGATACTGAGCTATTTTGCAGACATTTTGCGGGTCTCAGGGCACCTGTCTGCGGGGTTTGCCAATCATCTACTCACGCCACAAATTGGTGTTTCAGCACAGCTGAGGGATCATCAACCGCAGAGGGAACAACCCCCAAGACACAGTCAGGCCCTGTGGTGGATAAGTTGGGCAGACCAGTGCACTACCTGGGCAATGCCCAAATATGTAATCATTTTAACCTGTCTGCCTGTCGTTTTAATCAGTGCAGGCTTTTGCACATTTGCTGTATATGCTACAGAGTGCACCTTAAGAGCCAGTGTCCGAAAAGGTCTGGACCGGAAACGTGACTAGTCGGGGTCAACCCAGAGGTCTTGAGGTCTTTTTTGAGTGGTCACCCCAGATTTTGTAGATTTTTTATGCGAAGGGTTCATAAAAGGATTCAACACGGGACTAGTCTGTTTGCCGCATGATACTTTCGAGTGCAGGAACGCAGTCGACGGCAAACAATCCTGATGTTGTTTTGGAATTACTTCACAAAGAAGTATCCAAGGGGTTCGTGATTGGGCCGTTTGAAAGGGTTCCCTTTAACCAGTGGAGGGTTAGTCCAATTGAGGTTGCTTGTGGGAAATTCTCCAATAAATTTTGATTAATTTATGATTTGTCAGCACCTCATTCTTGTAACGTACCAAGCATTAATTCCTTAATACCGTCTGAAAAAGTAACACTAAAGTATACATCAGTGAATATAGCCATTCAATGCATTTTAAAACTAGGTCCAGGAACATGGTTATCCAAAGCTGACATCTCAGATGCCTTCACGCTATTGCCGATACAGCCAGAGCTCTGGCAATGGCACGGTATCAAGTGGTGTGGCAAGTACTACTTCGCGACCCAGCTTACTTTCGGGTTTAAAAGTAGCCCGTGGCTGTTCGACTCTTTCGCCACGGCATTAGAATGGATCCTGTTCAATCACTGATCTTGTTCTAATGTTCTACATTACCTGGATGACTTCCTTCTGCTCGAGGATCCTTCCTGTGAGCCTAAGGACTTGGTAACGCTACTTTCGGTTTTCAAGAGTCTCAATGTGCCGGTAGCAGATAAGAAAGTTGAAGGTCCAGCGTCCTCTATTACCTTTTTGTGGAGAATTCTAGATTCTGTTAAGTTTGAGGCCAGCGTGCCCCAGGATAAACTTGATGGTAACTAACAGACAGCAGCTTCAGAGCTTGCTGGGGATGCTCAACTTTGCGATGAGAATAATTCCGCAAGGACTGGTGTTCGTCTCCAGATTACTGGCATTATTACCATCAGCCCCAGATCCAGATTCCCCGGTGTTGCTTGACCAAGCAGCCCGGGCAGATCTGGCCATGTGTGACCAGTATTTTTCCGACTGGAATGGGGTCGCTTTGTTCATCCCCAAGGCCGACCAATTTCCCCCAGTTGTTTTTTCAGATGCAGCAGCATCAGCTGATTATGCGGCCATCTTTGGGACCCATTGGTTTACAGGTATCTGGCCCACTGAGGTTTTAGAATGGCCAGAATTTTCCACGACTTCAGCCCTTTTTGAGATTATCCCAATTGTAGCAGTTGCACAAACATGGGGTCATTTGTGGCAGGGCCAGACAGTGATCTTCTTTACCGACAACACTGCCACAAGAGACATTATTTGTAAGGGTAGGTCAAAGTTGTTGAGCATTATGTCTTTTCTAAGGAGACTGACCCATACAGCCTTACTTTGCAAGTTTCATGGGGAATGCGTCCATGTTGAGGGTAAAAAGAACGTAGCAGCTGACGCTCTTTCAAGCTTCAATCTTCAGGTATTCCACCAAGTTATGCCAGAAACAGACAGGACAGCCACTCCAGCTCCTCCTTTCAATACCTTGATGTTGGACTAGGCAATCTTCATTCTGGGGCTATTAAGCTAATCAATCAATCTCTCGCTGGTACAACGGCTACATCATGTAGAGTGGCTTGGAAGGCTTTCCTCAACTTTCAACACCTACACCCGTCACCCTATCCTTTTGACATACAGTACGTCCTAGTATTCATTTATTTTTGCCACTCTTCACTCAAGCTGTCACATAACATCATACGGTTATACCTAGCAAGTATCCAACACTTTCATTCTCTTTGTCATCCTACTTCACCCTCCATTATTAGTTCTCACCCGGTGAAAGCAGCACTTAAGGGCATCCAGAAAACGGAGAAACCCAAACCTCTATCTAGAGTGCCGTTGTCAGCAGCCATTTTCCAACAGATCAGCATTAACTTGGATAATCATCCTTTTGGGGTCCAAGGGAGCTTGGTCATCAAAGTGGCAGTTTATTTGGGGTTCTATGGCTTTCTCAGGCCAGGTGAGTTCACCAAAACCAATTACAATTCCAATATACTATGGATAAAACATTTAATTACTACTGGGTTCGGGTTCAAGCTGCTTCTTAAGCGCACAAAAACGCAACAAGTGAACCAAACTCAGGTAGAATATTATCCTACCAGTAATCCATGGTGCCCGGTGAGAATTTTCTGTCTGCTATTAGATAAGCTCAAGAGTAATTCCCCAGATTCTCCACTACTCCATTTCCCGGTACTTGCTCTCACGTCAAGAGACTTCAACAAGCATGTTAGAATCCTGGCCCGTCATACAGGGATCGATCCCTCTACTATTTCCGTCCATTTGTTCAGGATGGGGGCCGCCTCTTCTGCATCCAGGCACGTGGTCCCGCCACATATCATAAAAAAATTGGGCCGCTGGAATTCCCCTTGCTATCATTTATATATCCCTAACCCTCAGGTCGAAATAGCTAATGCATTTTATCTGTTAGCTAATGTGTAAATATCACTCTTTAAATAAATATATTTGTTCCTACAAGTGGTTGTTTTGCCCCCTTCTTACGATAGGCTACCCTATTCGGCCGGCCGGGCACAAATCAGGCGTATGTTTGGTTATTAGTTATTAGGCATGCACCATACTGCAAGAATCTGACCAGAAGTGATCGTTAACCATGGGTTAACTTAATTTGTGGGAGGAGTCTGGAGGCCTTCTTAACACGGCCCTGCAGTTCAGTAAGTCCTGATCGAGTCAGCATTTCCCCACCCACCCTCCTTTGTTATCATAATTTTAGCTCTACTTGGGTAGCCCCCTTCTTACGATAGGCTACCCTATATGGCCGGCCGGGCACACATCAGGCATATGTTTGGTTATTAGTTATTAGGCACGCACCATACTGTAAGAATCTGACCACAAATGTTTGCAAGATACCTGGCATAAAAAAAATAAATTCACGTTCATAACATGGTCAGTATGAAATGTTTCTTGGTAACAGGTACGAGGGACAACACTCATAGAATTACACGTTCATACCTTCTTAGTGTTTATAGCGTAAATTTCTTCAGTACAGCTATAGTATACATATACTGCATTAGCATACATAGCAGGTTCATGTTCATAATACATACCGTGTTTTACGTTATAGCATAGGATGTGTGTAGGTTCATAATGTAGACTGTTGGGCATAGACGATTTCGGTGTTTAGACGATATTCTGGTTACAGTATCATAGATGAGTGGCTGCTTCTCGTTGGTAATTGATGTTCAATGCCTTACTAGCGTTAAGCAAAGTTTGGAGGTTTGTCATAGACGACAGCATACATGTCAGGCCTACGATACCTGCGTGCGGAGGCTCCATGCACTTATTGCTTCTGACATTGTCAGAGCAATAATGTCACAACTCACAGGTGGTAGTATGCCCGTGTGCCTACCACGTTAGCAGGGTGAGGCACTGTGTAGGTGTTGTTGCTGACATGGCTTCAGAACAGTAATAGCATGACACAGAGGCGGTGGTATACCTGTGGTGCCTGCCACGTCTGCAGGGGGATGCTCGGAGTAATCGTTGTTAATGACACATCCAGAACTATAACATCTCGATCCATAGGTGGTAGTATACACACTATGCCTGCCACGCCCACAGGGGGATGCACCGTGCATTGTTGTTACTGACACCTCTTCATAACAATAATATTACGAAGTTTAGGTGGTAGGATGCCTGTTGTACCTGCCACATCTGCAGGGGGTATGCACTGCGTAATTATTGTTAATTACACATTTAGAACTATAACGTTATGATCCATAGGCGGTAGTATACCCATTATGCCTGCCCGGCCTGCAGGGGGATGCACTGCGCATTGTTGTTACTGACATGTTTTCAGAGCAATAATATAAAGTCCTGTATACGATACTACGCCTGCCACATCTGCAGGGACATGCACTACGTGTTTGCTACTAACACGTTTTTAGAGCAATAATATCAACGCTGTTAGGAGGTAGTATTCCGGGTGTACCTGCCACGTCTGCAGGGGGATGTACAGGGTAATTATTGTTACTGACACATCTTTAGAGTAATGATATCATGACTCATAGGAGGTACTATACCTGTCATGCCTGCCTTGTCTGCAGGGTCAAGCACAGTGTAATGATTGTTACTGACATGTTTGCAGAGCTATAAGACCAGGGGTAGGTGATGGTAGGGAGTCATAGGACATGGTTTGGGTTTTTTGGCCCATTATTGCCGGGGGCCTGCAAGAGGTATAGTTCACTACTAACTATCATGTTAAGTATTATCAATCATACAGGTACAGATACAACATTTACAGCCAGTCGAACAGATGTTACACAGGCATCTATATGTCCCTGGCACCTCTACGCAGAGGGTACATTAGGTGGTTCCGGGTATTCAATACTATTCTTCAAGGTCGAGTTTTGGATGAGGTAAGTGATAATTAGTGTGATTACTGACAGGTTTTTTTTTGCCCTCTATAGGCATGCACACGGTCGCGGTTTTTGGCACAAATCTGACCGCTGCAAGTATGTTATCGGTTATTCTTGTTATCTTATTCAAGGGTGTTGGTATCACGATTATTGGGGGCCATTGGTAGGGTCATTAGTATGAGTATTATTATCATCATTACCGTTATTATTATCATGGTTAGTGTTATTATGATATTGCTATCACGGTCATTTTATTATGGTTATCGTTACTGCGGTTCTCGTTATAACCGTTATCATTGTCAATGCATTCCAGTCATGATGTAGGCTCGACCACAAACAAGATTTTCTGATCTGTTGAAATCAAGATTGAACTTTTTGTCTCAATTCTAACCCCTTAACGACGCAGGACGTAAATGTACATCCTGGTGCGGTGGTATTTAACGCACCAGGACGTACATTTACGTCCTATACATAACCGCGAGCATCTGTGCGATGCTCGGGTCATGCGCGGCAGGTCCTAGCTGGCAGAAGATGACCGATAACTCTGATCAGTGCTATACCCTATGCATAACACTGATCAGTGCTATGCCCTATAGGGACTATGAAAGTGTAAAAATAAAAGTAAAAAAAGTAAAAAATGAAAGAAAAATCCCCTCCCCCAATAAAAATTTTTATTGTCAGTTTTTCCCCATTTTACCCCCAAAAAGTGTAAACATTTTTATATACACATTTGGTATCGCCGCGTGCGTAAATATCCGAACTATTAAAATAGAATGTTATCTATCCCGTACGGTGAACGTCGTGAACGTAAAAAAAAAAAGAAATCCAAAATTGCTGCTTTTTTTTTTACATTTTATTCCAAATAAAATTGATAAAAAATTTATTAAAAGTTTTATATATGCAGATGTGGTATCAAAAAAAGTACAGATCACAGAGCAAAAAATTAGCCCTCATGTCGCCGCTTATATGGAAAAATGAAAAAGTTATGGGTCAGCAAAATAGAAGGATTTTAAACGCACTCATTTGGTTAAAAAGTTTGATTTTTTTAAGCTGTATAATAATAGAAAAGTATTTAATCATAGGAATCATTTTAATCGTATTGACCCACAGAATAAAGAAAACAGGTCTATTTTCCTGTAAAGTGTACAGCATGAAAATGAAACCTTCCAAAACTTGTAAAAGTTTTTTCTTATAAATTTTCCCACACAAATAGTTTTTTTTTATTGTGCCATGCATTTAATGGTAAAATGAGTGATGTCATTACAAAGGACAACTGATCGCGCAAAAAACAAGCCCTCATACTAGTCTGTGGATGAAAATATTAGAGAGTTATGATGTTTAGAAGGCAAGGAGGAAAAAACAAAAACGTAAAAATAAAATTGTCCTTAAAGGGGTACTCCGGTGCTTACACATCTCCGCTTACACGCTCCGGGGACTGATTACTATCGGGGTGCCGTGTGTATGATCGCGGGGGTCCCCAGCTGCGGGACTCCCGCGATCAAGCATTTTATCCCCTATCCTTTGGATAGGGGATAAGATGAGTAAGCACCGGAGTACCCCTTTAAGGCCTAAATGGGCTGAGTCCTTAAGGGGCTAAGCATCATGTCTGGAGGAACCTAAGCACTGCTCATCATCTTCCCAATACCTGCCCTACGGTGAAGAATAGTGGAAAAATCATGATGTAAACTCTGTTTTTCAGCAGCTAGGACAGGAAAACTGGTCAGGGTTGGGGGAAAGCTAAATGAGGCAAAGTACAGAGACATTTTTAATAAAAAGCTAATCCAGAGTTAGCTCTAGGACTGAGTAGCTGAACTGGGAGTTGCCTCTCATACCACTGCACCACTAGCCCAATGTCAATATACAGTTCTGTGCAAACATCTAAGGCAGGTGAAGGAAAGTAAGGGCTCATTCACATCACTTTTTTGGGGATACCGTGTTGCACCCAATTCCTTTTAATGAGCCAGACAGAGTTGGCTAGTGACTCTAATATTCTTATTTTTGGACTGTATCTGGTTTTGCTGCCAGACTGAAAACGGTGGTCTGCCACTGTTTCAGACCGGCAACAAAACCGGATATGGTTCAAAAATTAACCCACCTGGAGTTTACCAAAAATACCTTAAGGGCTTGTGAGAAAAAATATTCTCTGATCTGCTGAAACCAAGATTTAAAGGGGTTGTCCAGGATAGGAAAAAATGCTGCTTTATTGTGCAAAAACAGCACCACCCCCAGCCACAGGTGGTGTGTAGTACTGCGGCTCAATCCCATTCACTTTAATGGGTGCAAAGAATAAAAAAGGAATATTTTATGTGGCGCTGGACCAAGTCGGTTAAAAGAGACTCAGCTCTTATTAGTAAAATAGGTTAGCATTTATTAATAGCACATACAATGCGTTTCTGGCCCGTAATGGGCCCTTCCTCAGGACAAGGTGCTGGTACATTGGTTGTGAAGCACAGACATTATATACACACAGAGATAAAGTGCACACCGGATTTCATTTAAAAAGGATAGAGTATTCACAGACAACTGTTAAGTAATTGACGTAGCTATGCTAAGTTGACATTACAAAAAATGGTCATTGTGCATGTTAAAAACATATATTAATGTATGACAGGGATTTGCACACCTATATAATAACCATAGGCAAGATATAGTACAATTTTATTTTTTTTTTAAATGAAAGGTTTCATTACTGGATGGACATGCCTCCTCATGTGTTAAGTAAGTTAACGTAGGTGCCGACAGGTTCCGGTGCAGTAGATGTTATAAAACAGAACTGTAAGTCAGATGTTCACTGAACTATGGCTATGATGTGTTAAAAGCCCTTGTCTAGATAATATTGACAAGCGCCAAGGCCGGAGTTTATTTTTAGTTTTATTATGGAGGGACGCTATATTGTGGTGGAGGACAAAAGGGGCGGGGTTACAGAAGAAATTAAACATGGTTTGCGCTGCTGATTGGCGCTCATGACTTCGTCCGATGTGTGCTGATGTCAGCACTGACAGGGGCTTTGTGTTGTCAGCGCCGACATCAGCAGTATGCTGCAGTGACGGAGGGCAAGAAGGGGCTGAGTTAAGATGAATCTCCGTACTGTAGGCGCTGTTATTGGTTATTGGCCATGCATGTGCTGTTGTCAGCACTGATATCAGGGCCGGAGCGCTCTCCTTGTATAGGAGCGCTATATGTGTGTGGCGGTGTTGAAGGTGGGAGGAGCTGCATAAATATAGAAGGTGGGAAAACTATAATGGACAGTTTTGGTATAGTAGGATGGAAGGTGATGGGATGAACTGGATGATGGAAACAACTGAATGGTAGGATAAACTAGATGATTGGGAAAAAACGGGCGGGGGGGAATGGCTAAGGGAATAAAGGGGGAATGACTTTATAAGTGTAAATTTGTGTCACATAGGGTACTCAGAATAATAAGGGACACATTATACCGAAGGGGATGTGAATGGGGCATAA
Organism: Hyla sarda; assembly: GCF_029499605.1. NCBI lineage: Eukaryota > Metazoa > Chordata > Amphibia > Anura > Hylidae > Hyla > Hyla sarda. Next base: position 167,206,187 of record NC_079195.1, on the reverse strand, counting down.
TATAAGCAGTTGTTATAAAAAGTGGAGAGGCGTCGGATTAATGGTATTGTGTTTTGTGACGTGTATGGGTAATTTGACATGAAGCTCGACATGGTGTTTCATTATACAGGATAAAATAGCATTATTGGCATAAAATGCATAAATAACATAAATTGCATAAAGTAAGATAACATATTTCACATATCATATGGAATAAAATTGCATTTAATTAGACATAAAATGAAGTAGGTATGTTAAATAGCATACAATTGGAGTATAAAATGGCATATGATTGAAAATAAAACAGAGTGGGACTTTAAACCAGAATGATCTCAGAGATTTCATTAAGCTCTGAAGGGGCCAGGGACTTAATTTTATAAATCCAGAATACTTCTAAGCGTTTTAGGGGTTCAAATCTATTAGAACAATGTGGTGGACCAGAATCTATTGGTATAATGAAATACGGGTTTCACCATGGGCTGCGGCACAGTGTCGAGATAGGATGTGCATCTGAAATTGTATTTTTACGTTGTGACGATGTTTGTTTACCCTACTTCTTAGTTTTTGTATGGTATAACCCACATATTGTAAATGGCTACAGCATTCAATAAGATAGATGACATATTCAGTGTCGCAAGTGAGGTGAGAGTTTATCTGAAAAGTTTAGCAACAGAGACATCTGGGTTTCCCGCATTGAAAACTACCTGGTTTTGTTTTTCCTTTTTTTGTGTTGTTGTAGTTGACTTGGTGCTAAAATGTTCTTTAGAGACGGTGCTCTACGAAAAGTAGCCTGTGGGTATTCCGGGAGCAAATCTTTAAAAAATGTGTCCATTTTTAAAATATGCAAATGTTTATTTAAAATATTTCTTAGTTCACGGACAGATGTATTAAAGGTGGTTGGGCATTTTTCTTTTGATATAAGGCACTGTGCTTGAGTTAGATTTTTTTGTTTTCCGATAAGCTTGGGTGATCAAAGGTTCGGTATTTTTTTTGGCTTCAAAACGTTTTTCCAAAATTCTAGCTTGGATCTTGAAATCTTCATCTCTGGAGCAATTTTTTCTGATTCTCTGGTATTGTGAGAAAGGTACATTTCCAATCCACTTCTTATAGTGGCCACTACTGAATTCAATATAGCTATTAGTGTCAACACTTTTGAAAAAGGTTGACGTGAGGAAGTGTTTTTTATCATGAGTAATGACGAGATCCAGAAATTCAATAGATTGTTGACTGGAGTGCATGGTGAAATGGATCTCCCAGTTGTTATTGTTTAGGTGTTCTAGAAGTTTAATTAAAGTTGATGGGGGGCCCTTCCATAAGAATATCAAATCATCTATGTAACGTCGATAGAAGGCTATGTTTTCCATAAGGGGGCCATTACCCCAAATGTATTGATCCTCGAATGCCCCCATGAATAGGTTGGCGTAGGAGGGCACCACCTTTGCCCCCATGGCTGTTGCCTTTTCTTAGTGGTAGACCACTTTATAGATAAAGAAATTATTATATAGAATACATTTGAGCCATACCAGGAAAAACTTGCGCCGGGGCTCCTGAATGTCCAGATGCTTTTTTAGAAAAGGTTCCACTGCTTGCAATCCAAGGGTGTGATCTCTATTTGTGTATAATGAGACAACATCACAGGAGACTAGAATATACTGGCAGTCCCATGGTATGGTGGAAAGAAGATGAATGAGAGTGGTGGAGTCTCGTCGAAAACTGGGTAACTGAAAAATGTATTTCTGTTAAAAAAAATGTAATATACCAGGTTACTACTGCATACATTGGTGCATGCGATGATGGGTCTCCCTTGGGGGGGGGGGGGGGGGGGAGGTGAAGGACTTGTGTATTTTTGGCAGAAAATAAAAATATGGTTTGTTGGTATTAGTGACTGAAAGAAATTTGTACTCCTCTTTGTTTAAGACATTGTTGATATGTGCAGTATGGAAGAAATCAAATAAGGTTTTTTGAATGGAAGGAAATGGGTCTTCTGAGGTCTTTACATAATATTCGGAGTCTGTCAATATCCTGAGCGCCTCCACATGGTAGTTTTTATAATCCATGATCACCAGCCAACCTGCCCTTATCAGCTGGTCTAAAGACAATATTATGATTTTTCTGTAATTTTTTAAGAGCAAGGGTTTCTGAGCTGGTCAAATTTCTATTTTTATTCTGTTTTTTAATAGGTAGTTCTTGAAAGTCTTTCAATACTAATTCATGGAAGGTGGAGACATATTGTCCCTGTACATGGACAGGAAAGAATTTGGAAGGGGCCTTGACTTCTTGGTGTATGAACAGATCAGGAGTGGTGGTGGGTGTCACCACCTCTTGGTCCAAATGGCTATTTTCATTTCTCATACTGAAAAATCTTTTGAGGCTGATGTTTCTAGTCAACTTGTGGAGGTACCAAAAAAGTTTAAATGGATTGGCTTGGTATGTAGGGCAAAATGATAACCCTTTTTTTTTTTTTTTTTTAAAGGGACAGTTTGTATGGATTGAATGAGTAGATTGATAAATTGAAGATTTCAACTGTTACTGCGGGGTCCTCAGGAGGTTTTGTTAGTTGTTTTTACCCCTTTTTGAATAGGGTCAGTTATGGGGTGTGGTACTTGTTACTTGTGATGAGTATTTTTATCTGAGCCAAGTGGATCTGGGTCTTTTGCTTTTTTTTCTTTTTTCTTATATTCCGAATTTATATAGGTCCTACGTTATGTTTTCGGAATGCCTCCGTTTCCTTGTTTCTGGCACCTGCAGGGTTCAAGTTGTAGGGGCCATAGTGGTGTTGTTGCTTCTTGGACAGAAGGTGGTAAGAGTGCCTAGGACCCGGCTGGACAGGGGTTGGACAATGACATTCCATTAGGGGGCGGGGTTGTTGGTGTGCCGGTCCCTCTGGTAGGCTGGTATTGTGCACTTTTTCTCTCTCAATAGTGGGATGTGGTTGATTCGTCCCCTTCTGCTCTCTCCAGTTCCATGGGTCACCCCTAGTATAATCTGCTCTATGCCTATTGAGTTTGTTGACCTTTTTTTTCTATCATTTCGGTTTCCAGTTTGATTCATTTTAATGGAGCAGAGCTGCAATACCAGACATACCCTGTAGACAGTATATAACCTACAAAAACTAACTCATCAAATAAATAAACTATAAGCATGATAATGGTAAATACCTCAATTTTATTAGAAATAGGTGATCAATTACAACAATAGAAATCCTACCCTAAAAAACATACAAACATGGGACAAATTAAAAACAAAATGGTTGGGGAACACCACATTATCGCTTAACATGTATTAATATATATCCAAGATGCCTACTGCATGTGCAAAAATATGTTTATATGGATGGTAGATAGAATTTATAGTACAAAAAATCTGATATTATGGAAATATAGGCAAAAGTAAAGTGACTAGTGCAAATATATAATAGATAATACATTACAGTACACCATACAAAATATAGCAAATTAGTTCTATAAAGGCCTAAATAAAGTGACTGGTGCTCAAATCATACATGTTAGTTAATAAAAAAAAAAGTATAATCCCAGTCACCAATATAATGGTAGAGATAAAAAACAACAGGATGCGCTCTGTAGTGTGATATCTTCAGGTGAGACAGAAAAATGCAAAGTGTGAACTGCGTTTACCAGATTGGGTTGTACTCCTTCCAAGTACAACCATGGATGATCACATAACATAGGTGGGTCTCTGCAGCCACTCCATGCCAACAAGATAACAATACAAGAACAATGTCCTCCAACACCAGCAGAGTAAAACAGGTGCTGAGACCAGGATAAAAGCAAGAGATATTTATTTCCCACAATGCAATGCGTTTCACGGAAATTCCGCTTCTTCAGGCCGCAAGAAGCGGAATTTCTGCAAAACATGTTGCATTGTGGGAAATAAATATCCCTTGCTTTTATCCTGATCTCAGTGCCTATTTTACTCTGCTGGTGTTGGAGGACATCGTTCTTGTACTAATATAATGGTGCACAGTAATAAGATAGCCCAAATGAAATCTCAACAAATCAACCAAAATCTGAATGCTGTGGCATCAAAGGTGTTCCCCTACCTCACACTCTGACACATTTCGCCTAGCTTCCTCTAAGAGTAGTGGGTTGGGGGAATATTGGGGCTTTATATATTAGGGGTTACCTGTGGGTGGCTAGTGTTTTCATGAAGTCTCAAAGGTGGTGAAGTCTTAAGTTGAAAAATCTGTTTACACTCTTTCGTCCTAGCTGTTTTATGATGCTAAGGTGTATGCTAAAGTGGTCAATCCCGCTAAAGGTAAGTTGTCGTCATTGCCCAACTAGGAATGGGTTTCTATTTTTGTATAACTTCATTGTCCGTAAAATCAATACACATGACTGCTCTTTTATCACGAATGTGTTCTTGAGCTCTAATCCTGAGCTCTCTGGAAGTCATTCATGCCCACATAAATAAGGCCACAGGGACACATGGCTAATTTTGACCTGGCCCTGCCCTTTGACATGCCACATCTTACTACTGGGGTGACACACTGTAACAAACCTCCTCCTCATAGGGCAGATGTATGGAGGTGAACGCGTTGTCAGGATGCTGGACTTACCTTACCTGCCTGTCTGGCCTCAGAGGTGGCACTGCGCTCCTCCAGCATGCTGAAGAATGCAGATTATTATGGTAACCGGGGGGGGGGGGGGTATGCGCGATGGTGGGGCTGGCTGGGAGGGGGCTCTAGATGAGTTGAGGGTCCTTTGGATGCTGGCTATTAACATTCTTGCAGTGGGCAGAGAGGTGCCCCCATCAAGAGGGCACTTTAGGCGGCTGCCTATTTTGCCTATAGGCAGAACTGGACCTACATGACATAATATATGACTCCAGATGTTCTACAATTGATATGGTGGACTATATTGTATTCTCTCTCTCCACTTGAGTCCGTAAATGTGTTAGTACATATCATCTGATGATCTACCGAGCAGTTTCCACATGGTACTGACCCCCACTATGGTCCTGAGGACAAAAAAATATATCCATATACTCCTTGCAGTTACCTGTGGTTGGACTGGCAATATTTTCCTCAATTCTTGATCTTGTCTTAATAAAGAGCAGAACTTTCTCATAGCTCCCATCATGTCCTGCTATCTTGTATGGAAGTCTGTAATCATCCAAATATCATTAGATTCCTTCCTTTTAGGTTCTGAAGTAAATAACTAAGAGTGCTGCTGACTTTTGGCTCGTACTTACCCTCTTGATATATCTCTCGGTGAGTACCCTCTTTGTAAAAATCTCTGCTGTAAGTCAAATGCCTGAGTTTCAAATTCATCATCTTTATTATAGATGCATCGTGCTTGTATAAACTGTCCATATGGAATGACTTTGATGGTATGAGTAGGATGAGATGATCTCGCATAGAGGAAAGTGTTCACACTCGTCTCTTTTCTACAAACAGTAGTATGAATTTTTCCCTTCTGATCACAAAAAATCCTAAGATCAAGAAAGTCCATATGATCCCTACTGATGGAATGTGTCAGTTTTATATTCAAATCCTTATCATTGAGCTATCATTGATGTAAGGAAAATTCTATACCTTGCCAAATAAAATGTACATCATCGATGTACCCCATTCATGATGTTAATTGCCTACATCCGGGAGTCTCATAGATAAATATGTTTTCCTGCTCCCAATATCCAAGAAATACATTTGCATATGATGGTACACAGGTAGCCCCCATCACAACTCTTGTTTGTCCTTGAAAGTAAAAAAAATTATGTTGAAGCCCAATAAGTTCAACAACAACTGCAATAGTTGGGGGTCAAGACCTCTTGAAAATGTTGACTGGCTACCAGCCCATGTTTACGATTGATACACGTGTAGAACAATTTCACATTGCAAGATACAATAAACATGTCTTCCTCCAATGTCAAAATGTCCAACCTCTATAGCACCTCCTCTGAATCTTTAATATAGGGAGGCAGATTCTGCCTTTTTTTGTGTGCTAATTTTCTTGTGACGGGGTTTATTGGGAGTTCTATTATGATAGGTTGCATAACCTGTAGACAGGAGAATGGTGTTTTTGCAAGAAAGAAGCAGCATTTTTCTAATCCTGACAACCTCTTTAACTATTTGCCTCAATTCTAAGCGTCATGTCTGGAGGAAACTAAGCACTGCTCATCACCTGCCCAATACATCCCTAAAGATGAGAATGGTCAGGGTTGAGGGAAAACTGAATGAGGCAAAGTACAGACATATTCTTAATAAAAAAATAAACACATTTTGGGAATAAAGATATATGAAAAATAAATGTGGGAGCTCAACGTAAAAAAAGGGGGGAGGGGGGAGACCTAAACCGAGGATACTGTGTTGCACATACCCGTGTGCCAAAAACAAATACTAATAATATAAAAAGGAGAGCAGTCCTACTAGGCTAGGAGAGGGTAAGAGATACATTTTTCTAGAATAAAAAAAGAAGAAACCGTGTCTAAAATAGAATAAAATATTAACATTTATTTAGAAAATGATGTGAGGTCTTCGGCAGGGCCCTTGTCGCAGACTAGTCACTAGATAAAATGTTAATGCATAATTTTTTTTTGCTTTCCTGGCACCATAGGGGCTTCCTAAATGCGACATGTCCCCCCCATTTCAGCAAAGTTTGCAAATGTAACACCTTCTCTTCTTAGCATTGTAGCGCCCCTGCAGTACACTTCAGGTCCACTTATGGGGTACTTCCATACTCAGAAGAGATGGGGTTACAAATTTTGTGGGGTCTTTTCTGCTATTAACCCTTGCAAAAATGTGAAATTTGGGGGGAAACCCACATTTTTTTTTTTACAAATGCAAAAGTCGTGAAACCCCTGTGGGGTATTTAGGCTCACTTTATTCCTTGTTACATTCCTCAAGGGGTCTAGTTTCCAAAATGGTATGGCATGTGGTTTTTTTTTTGCTGTCCTGGCACCATAGGGGCTTCCTAAATGCGACATGCCCCCCGAGCAAAATTTGCTCTCAAAAAGCCAAATATGACTCCATCTCTTCTGAGCATTGTAGTTCGCCCGTAGTGCAATTCAGGTCAACATGTGGTGTACCTCCATACTCAGAAGAGATGGGGTTACAAATTTTTGGGGGGTATTTTCTGCTATTAACCCTTACAAAAATGTGAAATTTGGGGGGAAACACACATTTTAGTGAAAAAATAATAATTTTTTTACATACGCAAAAGTCGTGAAACCCCTGTGGGGTATTAAGGCTCACTTAATTCCTTGTTATGTTCCCCAAGGGGTCTAGTTTCCAAAATGGTATGCCATGTGGGTTTTTTTTTTGTTGTTGTCCTGGCACCATAGGGGCTTCCTAAATGCGACATGCCCCCCGAGCAAAATTTGCTCTCAAAAAGCTAAATATGACTCCTTCTATTCTGAGCAATGTAGTTCGCCCGTAGTGCACTTCAGGTCAACCTATGGGGTACCTCCATACTCAGAAGAGATGGGGTTACAAATTTTGGGGGGTATTTTCTGCTATTATCCCTTGCAAAAATGTGACATTTGGGGGAAAACACACATTTTAGTGAAAAAAAATATATATTTTTTTACATATGCAAAAGTCGTGAAACCCCTGTGGGGTATTAAGGCCCACTTTATTCCTTGTTACGTTCCTCAAGGGGTCTAGTTTCCAAAATGGTATGCCATGTGTTTTTTTTTAGCTGTTCTGGCACCATAGAGGCTTCCTAAATGCGACATGCCCCCCGAGCTAAATTTGCTCTCAAAAAGCCAAATATGACTCCTTCTCTTCTGAGCATTGTAATTTGCCCGTAGTGCACTTCAGGTCAACTTATGGGGTACCCCCATACTCAGAAGAGATGGGGTTACAAATTTTAAGGGGTATTTTTTGCTATTAACCCTTGCAAAAATGTGACATTTGGGGGGGAAACACACATTTTAGTGAAAAAATAATTTTTTTTTTTACATATGCAAAAGTCGTGAAACCCCTGTGGGGTATTAAGGCTCACTTTATTCCTTGTTACGTTCCTCAAGGGGTCTAGTTTCCAAAATGTATGCCATGTTTTTGTTTTTTTGCTGTTCTGGCACCATAGAGGCTTCCTAAATGCACCATGCACCCCAAAAACCATTTCAGAAAAACGTACTCTCCAGAATCCCCTTGTCGCTCCTTCGCTTCTGAGCCCTCCACTGCGTCCGCCGAACAATTTACATAGACATATGAGGTATGTGCTTACTCGAGAGAAATTGGGCTACAAATATAAGTATAAATTTTCTCCTTTTACCCCTTGTAAAAATTCAAACATTGGGTCTACAAGAACATGTAAGTGTAGAAAATGAAGATTGTGAATTTTCTCCTTCACTTTGCTGCTATTCCTGTGAAACACCTAAAGGGTTAAAATGCTGACTGAATGTCATTTTGAATACTTTGGGGGTGCAGTTTTTATAATGGGGTCATTTGTGGGGTATTTCTAATATGAAGACTCTTCACATCCTCTTCAAACCTGAACTGGTCCCTGAAAAATAGTGAGTTTGAAAATTTTGTGAAAAATTGCTGCTGAACTTTGAAGCCCTCTGGTGTCTTCCAAAAGTAAAAACTCGTCAATTTTATGATGCAAACATAAAGTAGACATATTGGAAATGTGAATAAAAAAAAAATTATTTGGAATATCCATTTTCCTTAGAAGCAGAGAGCTTCAAAGTTAGAAAAATGCAAAATTTTCAAATTTTTCATCAAATTTGGGGATTTTTCACCAAGAAAGGATGCAAGTTACCATAAAATTTTACCACTATGTTAAAATAGAATATGTCATGAAAAATTGTCTCGGAATCAGAATGATAACTAAAAACATTCCAGAGTTATTAATGTTTAAAGCGACAGTGGTCAGATGTTCAAAAAATGACTGGGTCCTAAGGTGTAAAATGGCTGGGTCCTTAAGGGGTTAAAACAAATTGGCTTTTATTGGTACCAATACAAGCCAATTTGTTATAAACAAATATTCTTGGCATGTTGGTTTTCTGAGATTAGGCGCCATGTCAAACGTCCCGTTTTTTCCTTCAACTACTGTGCCACTGCACCGTTACCTGAAAGTCACGGTGAAGGACGTCGAGGCTGCCTCCCGTGTTTTTAGACTACAGACCCCAGCGAGTCTACAGGCGAGCAGAGGTGTTTTACCCTTGGCACAACTATTCACAGTAAGGTGCATCAACTCGTGCACACCCATACCTCACCTTAATAATACTGCACTAGGAGCACAACTCGTCTTTTCATATTTTCATTTTTTTTGGCGCAAATTTGCACTACCTAACTGGACATGTACAAATGTATCAGATGCCGGAGCACAAAGCTTAAATCAAGCTCTGCAGCTCACTGGTTTCAATAATTGCACAAAATTTATCAAGACCCGTGCACCATTTTGGTGAATTTAGAGCAACTGTGCAAAAAATACACCAAGCAAACATGGGTAAAATCTATACTACCTCACACTAACATTGATAAATGCCCCCCATTATGCTTACTTTACATTGAATTTAAAGCTGAAGATGTCCAGCAGTACCATCAGCCAAGAACTGGCAAAAACCAGCAGGACCCAGGTACAACTGTCACGATGCCGGCTGGCAGGTAGTGGATCCTCTGTGCCAGAGAGGGATAGCGAGGACCGTGCTAGTGGACCGGTTCTAAGACACTACTGATTTTCACCAGAGCCCGCCGCAAAGCGGGATGGTCTTGCTGCGGCGGTAGTGACCAGGTCGTATCCACTAGCAACGGCTCACCTCTCTGGCTGCTGAAGATACTGAAGATAGGCGAGGTACAAGGGAGTAGGCAGAAGCAAGGTCGGACGTAGCAGAAGGTCGAGGCAGGCAGCAAGGATCGTAGTCAGGGGCAACGGCAGGAGGTCAGGAACACGGGCTAGGAACAGACAAGGGAACGCTTTCACTAGGCACTAAGGCAACAAGATCCGGCGAGGGAGTGCAGGGGAAGTGAGGTAATATAGGGAAGTACACAGGTGATCACACTAATTGGTAATTGGGAAGATTGGGCCAGGCACCAACATTGGTGCACTGGCCCTTTAAATTGCAGAGACCCGGCGCGCGCGCGCCCTAGGGAGCGGGGCCGCGCGCGCCGGGACAGGACCGACGGAGAGCGAGTCAGGTACGGGGACCGGGGTGCGCATCGCGAGCGGGCGCCACCCGCATCGCGAATCGCATCCCGGCTGGAGGCGGTACCGCAGCGCACCCGGTCAGTGGATCTGACCGGGGCGCTGCAGCAACGAGGATGAGGCGAGCGCTCCGGGGAGGAACGGGGACCCGGAGCGCTCGGCGTAACAGTACCCCCCCCCCCTTGGGTCTCCCCCTCTTCTTGGGGCCAAAGAACCTGAGGAAAAAAAAGTAAATTTTTCCGTGATGAGGTCCGATGCACATTAGGAGGGGTTCTGTGCGGAAACGCATGAGACAGTCCAATCTTTTATTGTTAATACAATAGATGTAGAGGGGTCTGGCGAGACTGGTCACAGGGACGTAGAACCTGTTGATAGGAGAGGCCAAAAAAAATTTTCCTGCAGATCCGGAATCCAAGGAGACCAAAGTAGAGAAGGAGAAGGTAGAGGCAGATATCCGCACAGGCACAGTAAGGCGTGGAGAAGCAGAGTTGACATCAAGAACTGTGTCACCTTTGTGCGGAGTCAGCGTACGTCTTTCCAGGCGGGGAGGACGGATAGGACAATCCTTCAGGAAATGTTCGGTACCGGCATAGTACAGGCAAAGATTCTCCATGCGGCGTCGTGTCCTCTCTAGAGGTGTCAAGCGAGACCGGTCAACTTGCATAGCCTCCGCGGCGGGAAGCACAGGAACGGATTGCAGAGGACCAGAGGAGAGAGGAGCCGGGGAGAAAAAACGCTTCGTGCGAACAAAGTCCATATCCAGGCGGAGCTCCAGACGCCATCCGGAAGAACGCATGTCAATGCGAGTGGCAAGATGAATGAGTTCATGTAGGTCAGCAGGAGTCTCTCGTGCGGCCAGAACATCTTTAATGTTGCTGGATAGGCCTTTTTTAAAGGTCGCGCAGAGAACCTCACTATTCCAGGACAACTCGTAAGCAAGAGCACGGAACTGAATGGCGTACTCGCCAACGGAAGAAACACCCTGTTCCAGGTTCAGCAGGGCAATCTCGGCAGAAGAAGCTCGGGCAGGCTCCTCGAAGACACCACGGACCTCAGCGAAGAAGGACTGGACTGTGGCTGTGGCAGAATCATTGCGGTCCCCATCAAACTTGTCCGGCAGGGACAAGCAGGGGTTAAGAACGGCCGGTTGCTGCGGAGGAGTTGCAGGAGCCGGCGGAGGAGATGGTTGTTGCAGCTGTAGCTGTGACTGAAGTTGCTGTATCTGCGGCAGCAGCTGCTGTGACTGAAGTTGCTGTATCTGCGGCAGCAGCTGCTGTAACTGTGACTGAAGACGCTGTGTCTCGGAGATCAAGTATGCCAGCTGTTGATCTCGTTGGGCGATCTTTACGCCAAATTTGTCCGGCAGGGACAAGCAGGGGTTAGGAAGGACCGGTTGCTGCGGAGGAGTTGCAGGAGCCGGCGGAGGAGATGGTAGTTGCAGCTGTAGCTGTTGCTGTATCTGCGGCTGCAGCTGCTGTATCTGTGACTGAATACGCAGTGCCTCGGAGGTCAAGTATGCCAGCTGTTGATCTCGTTGCGCTATCTGTTGCGACTGCTGGGCGATCTGACGAGCTTGCTGGGCGACCAGCGTAGGGAGGTCAGCGACAACTGGCAGAGGAACTTCAGCGGGATCCATGGCCGGATCTACTGTCACGATGCCGGCTGGCAGGTAGTGGATCCTCTGTGCCAGAGAGGGATAGCGAGGACCGTGCTAGTGGACCGGTTCTAAGACACTACTGGTTTTCACCAGAGCCCGCCGCAAAGCGGGATGGTCTTGCTGCGGCGGTAGTGACCAGGTCGTATCCACTAGCAACGGCTCACCTCTCTGGCTGCTGAAGATACTGAAGATAGGCGAGGTACAAGGGAGTAGGCAGAAGCAAGGTCGGACGTAGCAGAAGGTCGAGGCAGGCAGCAAGGATCGTAGTCAGGGGCAACGGCAGGAGGTCAGGAACACGGGCTAGGAACAGACAAGGGAACGCTTTCACTAGGCACTAAGGCAACAAGATCCGGCGAGGGAGTGCAGGGGAAGTGAGGTAATATAGGGAAGTACACAGGTGATCACACTAATTGGTAATTGGGAAGATTGGGCCAGGCACCAACATTGGTGCACTGGCCCTTTAAATTGCAGAGACCCGGCGCGCGCGCGCCCTAGGGAGCGGGGCCGCGCGCGCCGGGACAGGACCGACGGAGAGCGAGTCAGGTACGGGGACCGGGGTGCGCATCGCGAGCGGGCGCCACCCGCATCGCGAATCGCATCCCGGCTGGAGGCGGTACCGCAGCGCACCCGGTCAGTGGATCTGACCGGGGCGCTGCAGCAACGAGGATGAGGCGAGCGCTCCGGGGAGGAACGGGGACCCGGAGCGCTCGGCGTAACAACAACCATCTAATGTTCTGAGAAGTCTGGCCAGAAGTGTTCTTCATGGAAGAATTGTGACAATAAAGCCATGCCTTTAATATGGAAACAAGGCCAAGTGACTCAACTATTTATGAAAACAGAGATTGGGGCCTACCTGGTAACAGGTGCTCTGACTGATGAATCAAAATGTAAAATGTTTGGCTGTAACAGATGACAGTTTGTTCACCAAGGCAATGGAGAATGATATTATAATGAGTCTATTTGTAGGTAACAGTGAAGTATTGTGAAGGGGGCTGCATATTAGCAAATCGACATGGTCAGGATAAATATCCCCCTCAATGCTGAGAAATGTAGGCAAATCTATCATGCAATACCATCAAGGAGACTTTACATTTATTTTTTATCTGGATATTAATCCTAGACATTAGCCAATGTCATTAAAGGAGTTATACAGTATCAAAAAAGGTATCTGCAGGAAAACGAGAACTCTGAAGGTGATGACATGGTCTGTCTTTGTTTACATAAAATACAAACAATGCGCTCCATGGTGCAGGTCTCCTGATATAAAGGTAACCAAAAACAATGATACACCCTTACCCGAGAGAGTTGTGCAAGTGCAGGCATAACTGTGATAAAGGCATGAAACAAAGGAACCGAATGCAGTTATTCCCTTTGTATTATCTGACAAAGAGGTTGGACCAACCTTAAAACATGTTGTATGCTATATAATAAAATGTTGTATATTATATAATAAAAAAAAATGTAAATTAACACACGGAGTGTTCTTGATGTCCATCCGAATAGCGCTAGTAATTCCTGAATTGAGAGTGGAGGACGACTCATCTGGGTTTACATCCGAATTTATTCTTGGCGAATCGCTATTAAAAACGGCTATTTCTGGGCTGCAGAGAGCCTCAATATGAGTGTAGAACAATTTGCCTTGCCGTATCATGCATATAGAGTGTGCTGGGTTAGTGAAATAATACTGTTATTCAGTATGACATGCAGATTACAGGCGTCGCTATTAAAATCACTGGCGCAGAGCATCTGGATGTGGCAGCAGGGTCGGGAGACCATATGGCTTCACAATTGAAGAGATTAAAGAGATGTTTTTTATTTCATTTTTATTTTATATAATTTTAACTTAATTTAATTCTTAAAACATTTTAAATAGTTTTTTTAATTCTTTTTTGAGGACCCATTGGAGCGCAAGTCTGGTTAGCACCGCGAGGCAAGCTACCACCTGTTCCAGCTGCTGCCTCTCTGCGTATGAAACTGTGAATGTGTCATTTAATCAGTTATGGTTTAATTTTAATCACTCCAGCCTGTTTCCCTGGATTCTTGTTGATTCGTCCAATTTGCTGAATTTTTTGAAAAAATGTGGTTCATTCCGAATTTATTTACATCGAATCACTATTAAAAATGGCTATTTCCGGGCTACATAGAGCCTCAATAGGGGTGTAGAACACTTTGCCTTGTCGTAAGACGCATAGGGAGTGTCCTGGGGTATTGATATTATACAATTATTCAGTATGACATGCAGATTACAGGCGTCACTATTAGAACCACTACCACAGAGCGGCACAATGATTGAGTCTGGATGTAGCAGCAGGGTCGGGAGACCATATGGCGTCACAATTGAAGAGATATAGGATATTTTTCAGATGTCAATTGAAGAGAGATTAACAGGTTTAATTTGTCACCAGCAGCATGAGGAGATCCATGGCAGCACAATGACAGAGCCTGGTAATTGGAATGAGCAAACTTTAAATCCTTTTTTGAGGACCCATTGGAGGGCAAGTCTGGTGCCAGCAGCCGCGGTAATTCCAGCTCTAATAGCTAGAGGGAGGTTGTTTGTCTTTTCAGCTCCAGAAACACAACCTCCCAGGAGTCCCAGGCCTCCATTTCCCATTCTAGGCTGGCGTGGGGTGGAGAGAAGCCTGCTACAGCCAGCATCCCGTATGAAAATCAAGCAGAGTCTGCAGCAATGCAGGCTCTGCTTCCCAGGCAATGGCAAAGAAAAAGCCAAGTAAGAAGGTTGTGGTTGATGGGGAGATGTGGGGGAACAGAGGGCGTCAGCAGTAGGAGTTGGGGCGGAAGTGCACTCAGAGGGGCAGTTCCCACCCAGGTCGGTGACACCTGCGGCGGTGTCAAGGAAGGAGGCGGACCACCTGCGCCCACGCCAGAAGATATCCCTGAGCCCATGTTTTTGGAGGAATCCAACAAGCCTGCTGCAAAGAAACAGAAGAAGATAGAGGCCGGCCCAGCTAGCAAAGGTGAATGTGTAGGGAGTAGAAGGAGTGATTGCAGTGTGCAAGTGATGGGTGCCAGCAGTATGAATGAGAGGGGTGCTAATGGAGTGAATGTGAGGGGTGTTAGTGGAATTTAGGAGAGGGGTGCTGGTGGGGTGAATGAGAGGGGTGCTAGTGGAGTGAATGAGAGGGGTGCTAGTGGAGTGAATGAGAGGGGTGCTAGTGGAGAAAACGAGAGGAGTGCTAGTGGAGTGAATGAAAGGGGTGTTTGTGATGCCACCAGCAAGAAAAAAAATGGTTAGCGAGGCTTCTGATGTGTGTGCAGGTTTGGGGTCTGTTCCCACTCCCCCCCCCCCCCCCTCACTGTGGTGGCTGCTTCCCCAAGAAGCTATGCAGCGTCGCTGCTGGGGAATCTGGGGGGTCCCCATCTCAGTCTGGCTCTGGGAATGGTCTCTTGCAACAGTGCCACCTGGAGGCTCTGCGTAGGGGAGGTCGATCCAGGTAGAGGGGAGAGGTCCAGTTGACCTGTCTTTCTGGATAGAGAGACAGGGGTTGGGGGCCTTTCCGAGAGCAGAATGGGGAGGTGGTCTGGTCCCTCCCAACATCCGGGCCAGAGAGTGGCTATAGGAATGTGGTCCGCTTGGTTTGGAGCGGCGGTGATGCTTGTGCACCTTGGGGTAAGGTGGTTGAGCTCCACCTCAAGATGGAATTCAGGACAAGTGACATATTTGCCCTGATTCACCCCTACAGTACCTCTGAAATCGACATCAGCTTTGTTCGGCCGGAGGGGCTGGAGCTCTTTTGGTCGAACTATGAGGTGGTGAAGAGTGAGCCAAGCTGGCGTGATTTTGCCATAAAGGCGGTGTCACACCAGAACATGGTCAAGAAAGTGACCATTTTGACTCGTAACAAGTCGCTTTCTTGTTATGATATCATGATCTGGCTTGGGAGGTACGGCGATGTGATGGATATGCCTAAAAATAATTTTGATGAGTATGGGATCTGGTCTGGGGCCTGGACGTTTTCCATTAAATCAAAAAGTTCGGGGAGCACTGTTTCCCATATCCCTTTGCCCACTTTAGTGTGGCCTGTACTGTACAGGTCTGTGCTATTTGTGGTGGGGTAGGTCATCTGTCACCAGGTGTCACCTGAGTGGTGTCTTAGGGCACGCATTCAGTCGTTGTCCTAGTGCCTTTGCCCGTGCGACGGTCGCTTCAGCCGAGGAGAACATTAATGTTGTCCCGGCTGGGGAGGGCACGATGGCTGGGGAGGGGGCAACAGGGTCAGAGAGGAGGAAAGATCCCTCTAAGTCAAGGTGGGAGGATGACCGTAGAAGGGGTTGGGAACTGGAGGCGGCTTCTGTTCCTCCTCCCGTAATCGCTGAGGCCCTTGAGGATGAAGTTCTGGATGAGGAGAATGTCTAAAGAGGAAGGCGATGGGGCTGTTCTTTCTGATTCCTCCCAATATGAAAGTGTGAATGAGGAGAAGGAAGAGAGGCCAAAAGTGAAGGGCAATAAAAAGGGGAAGAAGGGGAAGAAGAGGTCAATGCTCTCTGTAAAGCCCCGTGCTGCGGACCAGGTCCTGACCGGAAGAGAGAGAATGGAGGCGCGGACCCTCCCACTGGTCTCTTGCGGCTGAGCCGTATAGTGGGGTGGTGGTCCTTTTTTCCGCAGCGGTTTAATGCTGATGGGTTATTGAGTTAGAAATGGCGGGGTGCCTGATCTTGGATGTCCTCATGAAGGGACAGGAGCTTTGGCTCATTAATATCTATGCCCTGCAGACAAAGTGGGGTCGAAAGGATCTCTTTATGAGGTTTAAGCCCTTCCTTTTTATGAGCCAACAGGTGATCTTTGGGGTGGATTTCAATAATGTCAGGAGATCCCAAGATAGGAGAGGCTCCAATGATCTGATGGCTTATGATAGCATAGCCCTCAATAGCATAGTCAGGGAAGCTCGCCTAGAGGATGCCCACATCCAGAGCCCCTCAGGCCACATGGGTTTCACCTATCATCGAGGTAGCTGTAGGTCTAGACTAGACAGGTTTTCTGACCACTGTTTGATTTACTTTTCTTTGAATCTTTCAGAAACTCCTTGGATTGGCAAAGGTTACGGGAAGCTTAATTCGTCTCTCCTGGAGGAAGCGGAGATAAGACAGTCCTTTGAGGATTTTCTTCAGAGTCAGGTACCTTTGCTTGGCCTTTTTAGTAATAAGCTGGAGTGGTGGAAGATGTTCAAGAAGGGGGTTGCGGGGTTCTTCCACCAGCTCTCGAGCCTCAGGTCCCTGAACAGGTACCACCTGTTTCGGGGTCTGAGAAGGAAACTCGAGCTCCTTGTCTCGACTGGAGGTAGCCAGGAGGATATGGAGGCTACTGGAGGTAGCCAGGAGGAGGATTCCTTGCTGAGGAAGTGTCAGTACTATAGGCACACATCTTTGTTTTTTGAGAGGGATTTCGGGAGGTACCGCTCGCCCGACCCTTACAGAAACTGCAAGATGTCAGTGAGTAGTAAGTTCTTTCCGGGACTGGTTGACAGTATTCCAAAGGATAGGGGATAAGATGTCAGATCGCCGGGGTCCCGCTGCTGGGGACCCCGGGGATCGCTGCTGCAGCACCCCGCTATCATTACTGCGCAGAGCGAGATCGCTCTGCACGTAATGATGGGCAATACAGGGGCCGGAGCATCGTTACGTCACGACTCCACGCCTCGTGATGTCACGGCCCGCCCCGTCAATTCAAGTCTATGGGAGGGGGCGTGGTGGTCGCCATGCCGCCTGACATAGACTTGCATTAAGGGGAAGGGCCGTGATGTCATGAGGGGCGGAGCCATGACGTCACGCTGCTCCGGCCCCTGTATCGCCCGTCATTACGCGCAGCAGTGATCCCCGGGGTCCCCAGCAGCGGGACCGCGGCGATCTAACATCTTATCCCCTATCCTTTGGATAGGGGATAAGATGCCAGGGGCGGAGTACCCCTTTAAGGAGTCTTTAGCTACCCTCTTGACCGAGGTCTTTAATGAGTGTCTTTCCTCGGGCACTCTGCCAGAGGTCAGCCCTGATTCTTCTGTGAAAGGGTAAAGATCCGAGCCGTATTGAGAACTGGAGGCCCATAGCTCTTCTGAATACAGATAGGAAGCTTCTGGCCAAAATACTGTTTAATCAGTTAGTCAAGTTTGCACCCCGGATCCTTTCGGGGGCTCAGCACTGCTCCGTTCCATGCTGTAGCACCTTAAGTGCTGTCTGGGAGGCAGTGGAGCGGGGTAGGGCAGGCCTTTGGAATGGGTACATGCTGTCCTTGGATCAGGCCAAAGCATTTGATCAGGTGAACCATGAGTACATTTGGTCCTTCCTTCTGAGATATGGCTTCCCGGGTACCTTTGCAAATTGGTTTGTGACTTTATATGCAGGGGCAGAGAGTTTCCCGCTTGTGGACGGTTGGTCTGGCCACTCTTTTGAGGTGGCATCCGGAGTCCGTTAGGGTTGTCCTTTGAGCCCTCTTTTATACGTGTTTGCGATTGATCCCTACATCCAGAGGGTAGATTGCAGTCCGTTGGCGGGAGTAGGGATGAGTTTGGCGAAGCCGGGTATCGCCCAGAGAGTAGTGGCGTATGCTGATGATGTCATCATTTTTGTGTCCTCGAGAAAGGATGTTGATGTGGTGATGTCTGAGATGGAGCGCTACTTGGAGGCTTCCGGGTCTAAGATTAACTGGGATAAGTGTGAAAGTTTCTGGCTGGGAGGGAGAGATCCCACGTTTGATCTTCGTGACACCCTTCCAGAGCTCCAGGACTTGGCAAAAATTCTGGGCATCACATTCGGCCAGGATGATTATCCTACCAAAAACTGGGATGGTAAGCTTAAGGATGCCAATCAGAGGGTGGACCAGTGTAAGGGTTGGTATTTGACCCTCAAGGAAAGGGCACACCTAATCACATCGTACCTGCTCCCCTTGTTTATCTATCTGGGCAGCGTAGGTATCTTGACAGAGGCTTACTACACTAGGATCTACATCCTGTTTTTCCAACTGTTATGGGGAAACAGGTTGAACCTAATCAAGAGGGAGATTATGTACCGCACGAGGAGACTAGGGGGTTTATCTATGGTGAATCTTGTGGTATTCTTAACGGTCACCTTTCTGAAAGCTAACATCTTTAACCTCTGGTCTGAGAGGGCTTCTCCGTGGGTACTCTCCTGCAGGCAATGGTTTTGCCCTTTTTTCCAGGAAGGGGAGACAGGAGGGCGCGTGAAGGACCTCCATATGCCCCATGGGCATCTTCCGGCTTATGCTGGGGTCTGGGAGTGTGGGAGATCAGGACTCAGTCAAGGCAGTTCCTTGACAAACAAGTTCTGTTGACACACTTCCAGAAGACTCTGGCGCTCAGGGACTGCCCAGGTCGGTATCTAGAGGTGGGGTTGTATCTTTTAAACATGAAAAGGATCCCCAGAAGTTTTGGGACTTGACCTGGCGCTGCTTTCAGGGGAAACTGTATGTAAGGGACAACTTGAAGTACAGGAACTCTGATGACCGGGATTGTCCCCAAGAAGAGTATGGGGACATGCTGGAGAGCATGGACCACTTCCTGCTTCATTGTTCCTTTAATATATGGGTTTACAAACAGGTGGCTGCTTCCATCGGATGGAGTTAACTTGCCGGCCTTGCTTATTCCGAGTGGGCTTATGGGGCATTCAAAAACCTGGGTGGCCGAGATTGGGGCACTTTGTTTCTAGTCAGTTTAGTGGTTAGGTACTACACTTGGAATGCATGGTGTCTAGTGTCTACTCAGCAGAAGGTCCTCTCCGAGGTGAAGGTGAGTAGGAACATCACTGGGGACCTTGGGAAGATCAGGTCTTTGGAGTATGGCAGTCTTGGTACCAGTAGGGCATCTCTCCTATGGAGAGGATTTTCTTTTCATGTGCCCTAGGTACTAGACCTTTTGGGTAGAGTACCTTTATTTTGGTTATGGGCAGTGTTATAGGGATAGAGATAGGGAGAGAGCAGGGTCAGTTTTAATGGGATAGAGGGATAGAATTAGGGAGAATTGTAGGGGAAAGAGTTAGGGGAAGAGTTTAAATTTGATTTATCAAGTCTGCCATCCTTCTTCCTGATGGTGGGCTAGTGCATGCACACACTAGCTTTTTGTTTTGTTTTAGTTTGACATGGTATGAAGGGCTTACAGGCGACCAAACTTGGGCCTAAAGTGGGTTGTATTTTTGTGTGTATAAGTTTGAGTATAAGTTGGTTGGGAGGAGTGCTAGTTGGGGAGGGTGTATTTCTGGGTGGTGGTGTTTTGCTTCTTTGGGGGACCTGACATGGGTCAGTTAAGGACTGGACTTTGTGAGCTGTATGGACTTAAACCCATGTACAGGAGGGGAGGTGTAGGTGAGTGGACAGTTTTAGTGTAGGGTTTTTCTATGGTGTTTTATTGTTTTTGTAGGTGTTTCTGCAGTACATATTATTATATTATATTTGTTATTTAGCATTTATATTGTGTTTTATAAGTATATTATGTTTTGTATGTCATACATTATTATAGTAGATAAGGCAGTCGAGCCAGATGTTATGTTGATATGTGTGTGTGTGTGTGTGTGTGTGTGCAGTGTTATTTTTATGATTATCTGTTATACTTTTGTCAGTCCCAGATGAGGCTTTAGTTTATTTGGTCTAGTTTGTAAGTTAATGCGTGTATGGTGTGTATGATGTGTGTGTGCGTATTTATCTGCCGACACATCTTGCATGTGGCCGTGTTAAGATCCTTGCTTGATAAAAACAGCCACACTGCCGAGTAGCTGATTTTCTCCACAACAGTTTTCACTGACTGACTGCTACTGCCGCCGTCTCCAGGAACCCCTGCTCCACTACCTCCCGGGCAGGTAGGCTGCTGCAAAGCAGGTGGTCTACCCTGGGCATGTTTGGCTCCAGACTTCCAACTGCTGCCACCATGCTGACTCCCCACCATGCTACCACCTTGCTGGCTCAGCTGCTGCCTCACTTCCTCACGTGCCCCTTCTGCACCTGGCTTCCAAGTGCGATCGGCTTCATCATCATCAAGTTGTGTCTACATGTCACTGATGTCCTCAAGTTCCTGAATGGTGTCTGTTTCAGGAGCCTGAAAGCTTGCAACACCACCTCCCACCCCCCTCTCCTCATCTCTACTTGCCTGCCTAGCAGAGGAAGCGGCAGATGTCGCCTCCAATTCTTAGATGGGCAGTAGCTGCTGACTGTCCTCTAGTTGATCGTCCTTGCTGTATAGTGGATTTGAGCCCACAGCATGCCATACTTCTCTGCATGAGGGACATGCAGAGGACAGGGACTGCTCCCAGGCAATGCCAACTGAGGGTTGAGTCTGAGGAACCCACCAACTGTTGACTGGGGGTGTCAGATATCACTTGGGATGAAGTGGATGACCGAGTTTACCAATCAATGAAGGCTGCAGGGTTGCTGGTCGAGACACGACCGCTAGCTGACACCGGGAGCTCAGACCTGTCGCTGCCACGCCTGCTGTCACACGCCCCTACTCTACTGCGACCTCTGCCTGCATCTGATAAATGTAGGCATCCACCACTACTCTGTGCATGTCCTGGCACTTCTCTGCCTGACATACTTGTACAATAGCTGAGTGCGTATATATTACACTTATGATAGCAAAATATGCCCCAGTGCGGTTACACCTGAATTAGGCGTTAAAAGCAGGTGTGTAGGTATTCATGTCCTTTAACAATAACTGGCCCCTATGAGTTTAACAGGAAATAACGTAAAAAGCACTGAGTGCATACATATTACACTTATGATAGCAAAATATGCCCCAGTATGGTTACTCCTGAATTAGGCATTAAAAGCACCCCTTTAAGCACTAGGCTCATTTACACAGCTAGGGATGCTGATAATGTATTGTTTAGGTAGCGTTCAACCAAGCAGGTTTTGTTTTGTGTAATATGCACAGTGTTGCTGATATTTGTTTGCTAGGAATAAAGCTAGTTAAAACCAGCTAAAAACGGCATTGCTGTGTTTGGATAGCAATTTGTGGTGTAACAATCCCTGTGAGTGAGTTACGGTATATATTGTGCTCCATATGTGAATACTATTATATACAATTCCTCCTTTCATGAATTTATTAAAATATTGTGCCTCCATAATTTAATTAATATAATGTGCCCTCACATATGAATTACTTATATGCTTTGCACCATATATGGAGTAAATATACACAATTCCCCCATATATGAATTACTTACATGCTGTTTCACCATATATAAATTATTTATAATTCCCACATATATGAATAAATCATACACTATGGCACACATTTATTAATGGTTGTAAACAATTTTTCTTGTGATTATTCAATCCCAAATTTTGAGCAGTTACCGAAGTTGCAGCTTTTTTTTTTTATGGGGCATGCAGAGAAAAAAGATAAAAAATAGTACACTTGCGCTCAGGATAGGGACAATGTAAATAAAAAAAACGTATTTCAGATATTGCGGTTTACACAATGATATCAATAAAAAGCATTCCACCCAAGAGGGGGAAGAAATACAGGGTGTTACTCTACTGCCATAAAAAACCTAATCATAATCTACATGTACATAATAAAGTGCCATACATATTATCTGTCACGTGATAGCTGTCACACCCCCTCCCGTAGGCTTGCATTGAGGGGCGGAGCGTGACATCACATGGGGGGCGGGGGCATGACGTCACACGCTGCCCGCCCTGTAGTCGCCGGTAATCAGTCCCGGAGCGAATACGCTCCGGGGACTGATTACAAAAGGGGTGCCGCGTGCAAGATCACGGGGGTCCCCAGTGGTGGGACTCCCGCAGTTAGGCATCTTATCCCCTATCCTTTGGATAGTGAATAAAATGTCTAAGCACCAGAGTACCCCTTTAATAATAAAGATGCTACTTTCTATGTTGTGATGAAATGATTGATGTCATTACAAAGTAAAATTGGTGGTGCGAAAAACTAGCCCTCATATGGGTCTGTAGGGGTTAAAAATAACTTTGCTTTCAAATCAGATCAGAAGTACAAAGATACATTCCTGGGTGACCTAATAGTGTTCTATGGGGCTTTTGGGGCTCTTAGACAGTGTCATATGCATGGTTTTGGGCTACTGGTGAAGTATAGGCTCAAACAGAACTAGTTCCTTCAGGACCAGAATTTTTTGCCAGAGTTTGGCCAACAGGCAGAGATAAAATTTTGAAAAGCTTTTGACTATGTGCTAACTACAACTGAAAAGGGCTCTATACAAATCACTAGTAAGACCACACTTGAAATATTGAGCTCAGTTGTAAGCACCTGTGTATAAGAAGGACATTGCTAAACTGGAGCAGGTGCAGAGGAGGGCAACAAAGGAAATCAAGGGAATGAGTGGATTAGAGCAAAGTTTCCCAAACACAGTCCTCAAGTACCACCAACAGGTCATTATTTAATGATGTCCCATACAGAGAACACTAGTTGTGATGCCTGATGCACTGACTGGCCCATGCTATCCTCTGGAACCTCCAAGCAGCCCCTGCAGCGATCTCTTCAGAAGGACCCTGAACAGGCTATAGCCGGGCTACCTCCCAGGAGTGGCCACCGTCAACAGCTGGTCCCATGTTGGGAATCTGTTCCCTCCCAGTTGCAGAGGCCATCCTCATTTGCCCCTGGATTGACCTGTTGTATTTACTGATGTGTTTTTTTCTGTTTTCTTTTTTATTACAGTGCAGTACCAGCTGGTCACCATGTTATGCCTCCTAGTGACGCTTTAACATTCTGTTCGGCCTAGATTTTTGTCACTCCTCCTTCTGCCTCCTCTCTCTTCGGTCCCCTTTTCCCCTTTTATCCTCCACCCTTCACTTTGTTTGCTCCATTTCCCAGATGCTTTCCATATGTTTTGTCATTTTTACTCTTTTTGCGGGGTGTGTGGATCGCAGCCCCTCTCATGGCTCCGTGCTTGCCACTTTCCTCTAGTAGGTTGGGGCTCCATCGAGTCTGTCGCTTGGTAGGGCTCTCTGGTTTTTTACATAGTCAAGTTTAGTAAGTGCCGCAGTAGAATCTCTGCTGCTACTTATTCTCTTCCCTCTGCCTCCCTTTTTTTTCTTCCCTTTTTTCTTTTTTTTGTTTTTTTTGTGTGCTTTCCTATTACCTTTTCTCTTTGTTTCTCTTTTGTGTTTTCTCTCCCATTTGTGGGGGCGCACCAGACAGATGCATTAGCCTACTGATTCAGTGACATGGCGGATCTCAACAAAGCCTCCTTCAATGCGAATGGGCTCAACACTCCTGTGAAGTGGACCCAAATTCTCCACCATCTGCACAAACGAAAGGTACACATAACCTGTTTCCAGGAGACTCATTTTAAAGAAGGGCACGTTCCGGTTCTTCGGAACCGACATTATTTGACCTGGAGTCCAGGTCAATGGGGGTCGCTGTAGCTATACATAATTCCCTAGCCCACGAGGTCCTTCATCTCCACCTTGATACTAATGCCCATTATATCTTGCTTTCCCTGTCGATACATGGTCAGATTTTCACTATCCTCAATGTCTATGGCCCCTATCATGGTCAATCTGAGTTTCTGGTGAGCCTGGTAGATATTGTTTTGCCGTTAGTTCAGGAGGACTGTGGTTCTGTGCGGGGACCTGAATCTAACTCTGGATCCTACCCGGGACAATTCCACTGGTCGGTCCAGTCTTTCCTATGCCGCCATAAAGCGTGTTTACTGCTCTCTCGCTCTCCTGCAGCTATGTGACTCCTGGCGCATGCAGCATCCCACTGACAAGGATTATAGCTTTTTCTCCTCCCTGCATGGTTCCCATAGTCATCTGGACTACATACTGCTTCAACATAGTGCCCTGCCCTGGCTGTCTTCTTCCTCAATTGGTAACATTCTCTGGTCTGATCATGCACCAGTTTTCTGCTCCCTCCAGCTTCCATTCTTGACGAAATCTGCTTGGTCCTGTAGGCTGAATGAATCTTTGGCTGAATGAACAGTTTGTCTTGCTGACCTGACCAGAACTGTTTCGGATTTTGCGACTGATCATGCCTCGGACACCTCATTCCCCTTTTCCCAATGGGAGGCACTCAAGTGTGTGCTTCGTCGAGTTCAAGGTTGGAACGGGAAAAAGCTCAAGCCCTTAGTCGTGTTGAAAGTGTCCTAGAATTGGCTCATAAACACTCACTTTCACCACCGGTGTTGATCGATTTACAATTGGCCAGACTCAAAGTGAAATGCCTCTTAGAGGCTTCCTGAGGCCGTTGGTTGCAAAAAGGCCATAGCAAATTTTACAAATATGGGAATAAGAGTGGGCGCATGCTTGCGAGAGTGTTGCGGTCTTGACGGGTTCAAATGTATGTCCTCAGAATTCGCTCACACTCGGTTCCCCTGGTCCACACCTCAGAGGACATTATGTTCACTTTCCATTCATTTTTCTCAGACCTGTATAACCTTGACTTGCAGACCAGCATCGTTTAAGGCATTCACAGCATTTTGTCTTTTATACTTTGTTTGTTATGTTTTTCTTTCAATAAACCTCTTGAATGATAAAAACTGGGTGCTAATAAGGTCTATACTTTCAGGGTGTCCTGCTGCCAGAGCTTTTGCGGGTGCTCGAGTCAGTGAGTTGGAGGGTTCTCTCCCTTGCTCTATGTTGAAGGCCACAGTGGTTCTCCTTCCCAATTCTGCTAAGAATTCACTGCATGCAGCGTCCTATAGACCAATCTGTCTGTTGTTTTCTGATGTTAAACTGCTGGCTCAGGTGCTCTCCAATAGATCGGCGAAGGTCTTCCTATCCTTAGGCTACAGGTATCAGACCAGCTTCACGCCGGGTAAGTACATGTCCTATGTTCAATTGTTATATCGGGATCCAACAGCCCAGATTAGAGTAACCTGTCAGCTCTCAGGCCCATTTCAGTTTTAGAGTGGCACAGAGCACTGATGTCTCCTGTCACCGCTACTCTTTGCACTAGCCATTAAACACTTGGCATGCTTAGTGAGGTTGTCCCTGGATATTGTGGGGTTCAAGTATAGTGGTATGGAAGAGCATGTAGAATTATATGTAGATTGTATGCTCTTGTTCCTGGATGATACTGCAAGATCCTTGGCCCTGATTATGTGCTTAATTTATGACTTTGGCTCCTTTTCTAGCCTACTGATTAATTAATATAAGTAAGTCTTAATGCCCTTGAACCCATTACCTTCCATCCCTCAGATTTCAGAGTCCCATAGACAACATATCCCCAATTTGATGGCTCTCCTGGATAAAAGTTCTCAAAATGTATCAGTCTGGCGTAAATTGCCTTGTGCTAACCTGGCAAAGATGGTGCTGATGCCCTAATTGTTGTATATTCTGATATATTTTACACTGTGGATTGTGATGGTGTACTTTTGGTGTATACAGCATCTTTTTAGACAGCTTGCATGGGGGAAGGGGGCTACCTAGGATTGGAATGAAGACATTGCGGTGGGAAAAGGGCTCCAGTGGGTTGGCCCTACCTAATCCCTGGTTATACTTTCCCACCTCTTTTTTTTTTTATTGCTCCTGTGTCCATTGAATGAAGTATTATCTAGTTTTATATGCAATTATTAATGTGATAATGATATTGTTCTAAGGATATATTTATTTTTCTTACTTACTATGGACTCAAGATTTCATGTTTTATACATATTTTAGTTTGTTTGTTATTATGTGATTTTTTTCACCTGGGTGGGTCCTGATAAAATCCCCCATATAGGATTTCTGCGTTTTTGGACAACTTGTATGAATAAGGCTTGGCTAACAAGCCGAAACACGTCACTGTGTACCATGTCCTATGTGCCTTAAAGATTATTAATAAAGAAGCTATGTTCTCAAGAATACCGGCATGCTGGATTCTTTTCTCTCTTTGATATTTCCTAAGAGGTGAGTCCACACTTATCCATGCACCTGGTGGACTTAGGGATGAGCTGGTTTCCTTTGTTTGCTCCTACAATTGTTAAATTGAAATGAAAAAGATCTGCCGTACCCCATTTCTTTTAAAGAGCCAAGAGTCAGCTAGTAACTTCAGGTTGGTAATTTTCAGACCGTATAATTTTTTTTTTCTGGTCTAAAAAAACGCTGTCTACTACAGTTTTCAGTTCGGCAATAAAAACAGAAACTGTCAAAAATTATCTGATATGAGTCATGGATCTGGCTGCCGTATACCTGAGATGATACAGGGGTGCAAGGAATTCTTGTCAATTCATGATGCCAGGGCACTGTTAGCCTCTCCTCCTAGGCCAGACACAGGGGGTAATAAACACACCAATGACGGGTTACGGATAACTGTCTTTTACTGAGCAGGTGTCGTTGGTACAACACACAGTATGGAGTAGAGGAGAAGGGGTGTAGTGTAACCCTTGGGAGCCCTGTTGCCTTGCTGGGACTTATGGTGCTTTTCACCCACTTAAATGATATACACTTGAGATTTGAGACTTGAAGATATCCCATGCTGACGGGTTTTCACAAGGTCCAATTACTAACATCGCCAGGGTTTAACTCACCACTGTACGGGGAACTCTTGCAGAATGGCGGGCTGACTTGAGGACATATTCTCTCTGGATTCACCACACAAGTCTTCCATCCCCTCTCCACACTGCAGCTCAGCACACAACTAGAATCTAGACTAGACTAGACTGGGGCAACTTCTCCCTCCCTCTCCCCACTATATACAGGAAAATTTGGGGCTTCCCATACGGCAGCAGGGGTCACCTGGTTACTACTGCATCTTCTCCTTAAAGGTACTGTTCATAAATATAATAAATACAGTAAACATAACAAAGTGCAAGAACATGATAAACAATGTAACAGTGGGCCCAACACAAGAGCAGAGCAGCACTCATGCCCAAGGAGATCGACAGCCTACAGGACAGCTTTTGGTGCTGGGACACTACATACCCTCAAACCTGATGTGAATGATCACAATGTACAAATAGATGAATAGACAGTACATAGATCTTTGCAGTGATCTTTTTATACCTAGGCCTATAACCATGACGTCTAGTTAAAAGAAAGTTTCACCATCTTTAAAGATGGGGATTCATCGCTGTAAAAGCATTGAGGCTATGGAACTCTCTGCTACATGATGTTTTGATGGTTGCTTCATTGAACAAGTTCAAGAGGGGCCTGGATGCCTTTCATGAAAAAGGTCATATTACAATTTATGGTAGTAATACATTTCTGGAGGTGGAACGTTGACTGAGGGATCTATTCTGATATTGCCATATTGGAGTCAGGAGGGAATTTTTCCCCTAGGTGGGTTCTGCAGGACACCGTTGTTCATGTTCCATGTTGGTTCTTGCTAAGCAGGGACGACAGTAGAATTTATTATCAGTGGGCAAATATTTGGTGACTTCAGTTGGAGTCCATTGATTGTAAAGCACAGATTGTATTACGCAACATGTTAACAGAAAACAAAGACTCAAAATAAAAATAATTAAGGAGTTAAACATGGAGAGATTAAGCGTTCCAGCCTCAAGGGGTTTAGATTCCTTAATCAGATTTCTAGCCTAGCGCATTGAATGAGGGCACCCTCCCTGCAGTCTGGTGCAGGTAATTATTAAACAGAACAATGCCACCAGCCAGCACACACAGGGGGGCTGGAGTCATGGAATTTATTGAGGAGGTGAAAGTAGCAGCAGAGACTGGATGTGTGTGGACGGAGCTTGTTGTTCCAAAGTCATATACCCTCTGGAAATCTTGTTTTCAAAACATCCCAAGTACAACTTTCCTCAGCACGGAGCTGTGCTGCCTGTGATGCCTAAGTTCATGGCAGTGCTGTGTTTCTAACCTGTGGATACAATGCAGTGCCAAGCAGGCTGGGTGGTGATTGAAGTTATCTGTAGGTTCCTGGGGATATCTACAACTGCAGGTGAGAATATGTTTAACTAATGATTGTATTTGCAAGATGCATTTATAAATGAAACTATATGATAAAGCAGTTAGAATATACTGTAGATGTGACAAGCTTAATGTGTATAGGACAGTGCATGAAACAGAGTAAACAGATGTTTAATGTACAATGAGGCATAAATATTTTAAAAAATAGTTATATACTGCACAAGCATGTACCCATGCAATTATATCAGACCTGTAATTCGAATTTGTGAGCACCTGTAACCATACTTTGGACCAAAGTGTTTAGACACCTGCACAATACACCTAAAGCATGGTATAGGGCATATATTTCCACATCCATATGCATTATTATGGATTATGTCCCCCCTTAATAATATAAGCTCACACTCTTTTGCAAACAATTTCTACAAGATTTTGGAGTGTGTCTGTAGGATTTTTTGCCCATTCATCCAGGAGAGTATTTCTGAGGTCAGGCACTGATGTTCAATGAGAGGGCCAGGCTTCTAGTCTCTGTTCTTGTTCATCCCAAAGGTGATTTGGGTAGAGGTCAAGTGTCTGTGTGGTACAGTCAACTTATTCACTAAACTCACCCAACCGTACCTTTGTAGACCTGCTTTGTGCGCTGGGACAAAGTTAAGCTGAAACAAAAAAGGGTCTTCCCCAAACTATTCCAACAAACTTAGAAGCACTGAAGTGTCCAATCATAATGCTGAAACAACATGAAGGTTTCCATTCCCTTGAAGGGGCCCAGACCCACCCCTGAAAAATTACCACCCAGCATTATCCTTCCCCACCGGACGTTATAGTTAGACCAATACAGTTGGGTAGGTAATGTTCTTCATGCATGTACCAAACCCAGACTTCACTGACCACATTTCCATTGCTCCAGTAACAGTGAGCTTTACACCACATCACCTGCCACTTGGCATTGTGCTTGGTTGCAGCTGCTCTACATGCACTTGGTGGCCCTGCTCTGTAATTTTATGTGGTCTTCCACTTCAGGGCTGAGTTGCTGTGGTTCCTAAATGTTTCCACTTTTCAATAATATCTCAGCTGATCATTGAAGACAGGGAAGAAATTTCATCATGTGACTAGTTGAAGTGGTGACCTTCTATAAAAGTATAACGGTGGTATTTTTCTCATTTTTTTCAATGGTACAGAATTAAATCTTTGAATTTAAAAACTGCGAGATGTGTTCCAGAAGTTTTGTCCGTAGACATCTTATCCCCTATCCAAAGCTTCTCGGCTGCTGCACCCCAGACATCTGGTGTGCAGCAGCCGAGAAGCATCTGGTGCACGGAGCGAACTTTGCTCCATGCCGGATGACTGGCGATGCGGGGCGGAGGTTTGTGACATCACAGTCACGCCCTGCTTGTGACATCACAGCCACGCCCCCACAATGCAAGTTTATGGGAGGGGCATGGTCATGACATCCCACCTCCTCACATAGACTTGTATTGAGGGGGCGTGGCTGTGACGTCACAAGCGGGGGGAGGGGGTGGCCGTGGCGTCGCAAGCCTCTGGCGCTGCATCCAAAGCTCTAAATGAATGCTGGGTGCAGCAGGGACCCCCACGATTAGACATCGTATCCCTTATCCTTTTGATAGAGATTAAGATGTCTTGGGGCAGAGAACCCCTTTAATCCATGTTAGTATAAGTTATTAGGCCTAAAAATAATCTGAAAATTGCATAACAGAAGATTAATAAAGTGTTTCTTCAGGGATTATAAAATAAAACACAACGCAAAGAAGTGACATACTGGTGTGGTGTAAAAAATATCACTGGTACATAAAGGATTTGTCAAGTCGGGTGACTTGTGGTTGTAAAGCATTTCCTAAAGAATAGTTTGGGTTGGAGGATTCATATCTAAGTAGCAGTAGAATTGATAGAATTTGCTTGCAGTATAATGGGTATCATGGGTATCAATTCATGTTATTCCATTCAAAAGTGTAAAAACAAATAAGGGAGATAATGAAAACTGCTTGCTGCAAAAATTTGATGCAGTTTGCACCAAAAAAAAGAAACTTACTTTTTCTAAGAATTGGCTAGTTTATTATTATTTTCCCCAAAAAGCTTGGAATTAAAAAGTTTGCTGCATATGTGCAAAAAAAAAAAAAAAAAAAAAAAAAAAAAAACATACTCCAGGGCTATGTAAATAGCCTCTTAGGTGCCTGTTCCTGCACTCTGCATGCATGTATGTATCCACCATTGTTTAGGCCTCCAAGAGTATCATTCAGCAAACTAATTGAAGCACATATTATAAGAGCACGCCCTATGCTCTGATGAATAAATTGTCTGCAGAGTCTCACATAACCTATTTAAAATGTTTCTTCAAGTAAACAAACACAGGCACCCCTCTCTACTTTCCTGTATTGCCCAAAATCAGCATTCAGGGCCCACAGGTCAACAGCAAGTGTATTTGAGCATGGAGTTTCCATTTATTTGAAGCACATTTCCATGAGTTTTGCCTAATGGAAATAAGATGACACCTTATGGGATAAGGTTGAATTCCAAGATTCTACAGAATTCATGAGTGTTCATATAGGTTTTCTTCTTTCTAATTTACTACTTGAGGGTGAGTTCACATGATAGTAACTAGCAGTGGATTTCCTGCTACGGGAAACGCGTTGCAAGTTACGCTACCATTCATTTAAATGGGTCCACAGACAGTCCGCAAATCTGACACTATTACGGACTGTCTGTGGACCCATTTAAATCAATGGTAGTGTTACTCACAGTAGGATTCCTGCAGTTGAAAACCCGCTGCTAGTAATAGCGTGTGAACGCACCCTGAAGCAGACATAAAACGAGGGAGAAAGAACACGAAGGTGACATTTGACCAAATACAATTTATTCATAGCCACTTTAAAGTCTATAAACTTCTTCCTCCATTCGCAGTTAGGCTGGGTTTCCACTTAGCAGTTTTTTGGAATGTCACCCCTGTAGTTTGTGTGCCAAAGCCAGAAGTGGATCAAGCAGCAAGGAGTCCTTTCTTTATATTTTCTATTCCTTTTATATACACTTCTGACTGTGGCTCAAAAACTCCAGTGGCAGTTTTCCAAAAAACTGCCAAGTGGAAACACATCCTTAGGAAAATTGGGGCCTAAAGTGCACAAAATTAACATGTGAAAACCAGATTAAAAATTTGATTAAAGGTAACCTGTCACATTGAAAATGCAGTCTAATCTGTAGGCATTATGTAATAGAGCAGGAGGAACTGAGAAGATTGATATAGTTCTGTAGGAAACGTCCAGGGTAACTTGTTTTTTGTACATGTAAATCTCTGCTCATTCTGGGCTAAGTAGTCATGTAGGCAGTCATACTCAGTGATTGACAGCTAAGTATGTTTAAAGAGAGAGCTGTCAGTTACTGAGTAATTCATGTGACTACTTAGCCCAGAATAAGCATAGATTTACAAAAACGAATGACAGGTTATCCTAGAACATTTCCCACACAGCTTTATATTAGTCTGCTCAGCTCCTCCTGCTCCATAACCTCACGACATTTTTTAACGTGACAGGTTTTTACACAATAAACAAAGCCTCCCGCGAGATCTCCTCAGTAACCATACCAGTGACCAGCGCCATTACATTTCTACAGCGCTGGGTCTCGCACTGTTACGGTTACCAAGGAGACCAAGCGGGAGGCCCCAGCTCATATTGCATTTTAACAGTGGCTGGGACAGGAAAAAAGGGCTCTCAGATAAGGTTTCATGGGCACTTATGGCTGCACAAAAGTAAACAAAAAAAAATTGACTTTATAGACTACAGGGGAAGGAGAAGCTGTTCGTATGACAGTATATTGGCATAAGGAAACATGCCAGCTCTAGGAATGCTTGGTAAAGTGCCATCTCATAGATGGCAATGCATTTCTGTGTGGACTCGGCAGAAAGAATAGACATGTCTATTCTTTCTGCGGACTACGGAATCGGAATTTCCGCAGCAGAAACATCTGGCACAGTGCAGCAGAATCCCCTTCAAAGAGAGCGTCATTCTTGCTTTTCCTCCCACAAGACTTAGGTAGGCCGACCGGGCATTGCTGGGTGTTCTGCTAGTACTATATAAAATTAGCAATAGAGTACAAAATAATGCTTTTATAGGTTAGATTACAGAATTCTGCATTATCTTCCTTTTTTTATGCTTTTGTTTGAATGAAAGTAAGAAGCAATGATTTCAGTATCTCATTAAATTGAAATGAGAACATCTGGATGGATCAGGATACTACTAGTTTCATGACAAATAATGCATTCATAATGATTCTTCATCTCTGAGGATTTTGCAGGCAAACATATTCTATAATTTATTAATTTCATACTTTCTTTTTAAGACCTATAAAATACACAATGTACCCATTATGAAATATTGTTGCTATCAATATTGGGACCCCTGCATGTAAAATAGGTAAAATTTATATTGTGAATTATTATCCGTGAGGTCAGCATAAATGAATGTACAAAACCTTCACCAAAACCAGTGAATACCAAGTAGAAAATGTGATTGGCTATCTTCCTTGTTATAGATGCAGCTTACCCCTCCCCATAGAGAACACATGAACGTTTTGCCAAACAGATTTCCTTTCATTTGGACATATATTTCAGATATATGTTGTCTCATTCCTTTTTTCCCCACATACATGAATTCTAAAAGAAGAGAGGGTAAAAAGGCCCTGCAGGGATATATCTCCCCAAGAACAAAATGATTGGTTATGTTGAAATCCTACATGCCTGCTCCTTCTTTTTAACATCCACCATCAAAGAAGAGTTGAAAGGCCCCCATATACTTCAGATGTTGTATGACCAGTAAGTACTGTTATCACTGGTGGTATGCCTTATAATAATAACAAGCCATATGTTGACCGTTTTTACCATCTTCCTAGTATCCAACAAAACCAGCTGACAATCAATATATGAGAGAGCAGGGAACTCTTAGGCCACTCCAGGAGTACATCTACGATCTTCTCCTTAGTGCTATGGAATTATTAGGG
The DNA here is from genome assembly GCF_029499605.1 of Hyla sarda. Lineage (NCBI taxonomy): Eukaryota > Metazoa > Chordata > Amphibia > Anura > Hylidae > Hyla > Hyla sarda. The sequence continues at coordinate 167,172,658 of NC_079195.1, read as the reverse complement.
ATGTGCCAGGTTTGGAATGACATAGAATGATGGCAGATAGACATGTAGAGTTTCCACACAATGACATACTGTCTCTGCTGACCTTCATGTGCATGTCACTTAGTATCCAGTGGACAACCCTGTTCACACACATGTACCATGGACACTGCCAAAGACTGCAAGGACTGCTTATTCCCATAGAAACTGCAACATTTCTCCTGTAGCTCCAAGCATAATAGCATAGTTGGATCCCTGAGTAGATCTCAGCACCTGTCCCCACAGCAGTCTTTCAGGCAAATTTCCTCTGGTCACTCTGGTGGAGAAGACTCTTTCCACATGCTCAGGGTTTTTTGGCAGTCTATGCTGCAGTCATCATATCTGTATCCATCTTCCTCACTGGTGCTTCTCTTAGTCTCTCATCAATGGGAATGCGACTGTTCTCCCACACTTTTAAAGCACCACCAAATTTACTGCCTCCACAATCACCTTTAGTCCCCAGCTGTCAACCAATGTCTGGCAAACACAGAAGGTAGACTTCCTCTCCTTCTGCACCTTAAAGGGGTACTCCGGCGCTAAGACATCTTATCCCCTATCCAAACTGGGGACCCCCATGATTTTGCACGCAGCACCCCTGTTAGAATCAGTCCCCGGATAGGGGATAAGATGTCTTAGCGCCCGGAGTACCCCTTTAACTGCTACTTGATTTAAACAACAGATCATTTTCTGATCACACATTCCCTTCAAAACTTCTGCATGATAAGGTTTAAGTTAAAGGGGTATTCCAGGAATTTTTTTTTATTTGACTGTGCTGCAGTGGCTGTAAAGTTAGTGTAGTTCATAATATAGTGTCTGTACCTGTGTGTGACAGTGGTATCGCAATTTTTTTTCTCGCCACAATATTTATTTTTAACAGCATACAAAATTACTCATGTCTTGGGATTTCCCAGATTGCAGTGCGTCGAGACTTGACATCACTAGTCAGTTGTGCGGTCTTGCTTCAATGGGTGGAGCAATCGCTGGATGGGAGCTGTAGGCCCCCTGATAAGAAAACACTGGGACACAGATTTATCAAACTGTGTGAAAGAAAAAGTGGAGAGATTTTCCCAAAAGAACCAATGGCAGCTCAGGTTTCACTTTACCAGAACTCGTTAGCTGAGCTGTGATTGGTTGCTGTGGGAAAATCACACCCAATTTTTTCTCTCATACAGTTTGATAAATCTGGACCTGGGTCTTTTGAATGGATGCAGCTCATTTGTGCTGCAATGGGTGGGGTGGCTGATGTGTGGGAGGGACGAATGTAACTTCACACTTACAAGCATGGAACTATGGGATGTGTAGTTTAAGAGAACGAACTCCAACAGGAAATACCCAGTTAACAAAAGGATAGCCTGGCAGGTATGTACTAATATCACCTTATGGGGGATAACCCCTTTAAGTTGTTCTTAATCTGTAAGCACCATGGACATATTTACTCTCAGGGGGAAAATACTTGTATACAAATTAATGATAAAATCTTAAATGTATTTCAATTGATAGAAATGCCAACATACTGGCCAAATGATTTAATGTTTGCTATGACATTTTACAGAAAGCATATATATCTGCCAGGAATATCCTTCCACCATAGCAGAAACACTTCACTACATTACATAGCTTGATCCAAGCCTAAAGCAGTTCTATGGCCATCACCAAGAGCAGGGGAGGCACAAAGTAACAATGCCATGTGTCCCTACCAGATGCAAATGTCCCAGAGACTGTACCATAGACCAGGAAGGTGCAACACACAATAGTTTTGCCCAGAGATAACCCCACTCCACATTGTTCATGGCCTTAGCTGGCGAATCCCTCCCTACATGCCTCGTTCATAGATATCACGAGTGTTCCTCCTATTTTATGCACTTTAAAACACTTTTATGCAGATACAGTAGCAAAACATTGCCATACTTTTTGTAAACCTTCATCTGTAGTCCATCTATCCCAGGGGATTTGATGTTTGCCTAAGAAGTCACCACATCCTGCAACTCCTCAGGCTGTAACAGAGCATCCAGCATGTCTTTATGCAAGACCAACAGAGTTGTCATTTGCTGTCTGGCCAAGTAAAGGTGGAAATAGAAATACAAAACATGGTTATAAGTCGAGTGTAACTTTCATCCCTCTGGAGTCCATATGGAGGTAATATATGGAGTACCAGTCTCTGCCTTTGAAATGGTTCCCCATACATGTCATGCCTTATCCCCTTCTTCATTGTAATGTCGCTGAGCAAAGACATCTTTTTTTCTGTGCCATCTTTAACCCCTACCCTCTCAGGCCATTTTTCATTTTGGCACTTTTGTTTTTTCCTCTTAACCTTCTAAAAATCATAACACTTTCAATTTCTCCACCTACAGACCCATATGAGGGCGTATATTTATTCTGTAAGTCCATACAGTTACAAGGATACCTAATTTATATAGGTTTTATTTTATTTAACTACTTATATTTTATTTAAAAAATTATAATTAACATGCGCCAAAATTATTATGTTTAAAATTGTCCACTTCTGACCCCTATAACTTTTTTTATTTCTCCGTATATAGGAATGTATGAGGGCTAATTTTCTTGTGCCATCAACTGATGTTTTTATTGGTACCATTTTTATTTTGATGGCACCTTTTGATCGCGTTTAATATATTTTGTTCTAGTATATGAAATGATACAAAATACACATTTATGGACTTTGGAATTTTTTTACGCTTGTGCCTTTGACCGTGCAGTTTTATTAACATTATATTTTAATAGTTCGGACATTTTTTTTTTTTTTACATTTTTTTTTTTTGAAAAATGGGAAAAGGGGGGTGATTTAACTTGTATTAGGGAAGGAGTTAATGCATATTTATTTCATTTGTTTCATTTATTTTTTATCCTTTTTTTTTAGTCCCCATAGGGGACTATAACATGCAATCTTTTGATTGCATACACTGATCAATGCTTCTCCATAGGAGAGAATTGATCAGTGTTATCGGTGCTCAATTGCTTCAGCCTAGAATAGCTGACTGAAAGCCTGGAGCACCCATCGGACAGCAGAGAGAAAGGTAAGACATTTCCCCTTGTCCTCTCAGCTGATCGGGATGCAGTCCCAATCATCCCACTGAGCTAGCCAGGAGCGGGATTAACTGCTATTAGACACTGCGATCAACTTAGACGCCAGGTTAATGCCGACCATTAGCCCGATCGGCGATGTCCAGCATTAGCCGTGGGTCCCGCTTGCCGATAGCACCTGATGAGCACGCCTCATACAGCGGGAGCCCGCAGTGGACGTACATATACCTCCATTTGCGGGAAGGGTTAAGACATGGACCTGTAATGCAGTTCTAGTTTACTCCTAATGTCTTGTATTTGTCCTAAAAAACTCTTCTCGCTATGTTGCCAGTTGAAGTTATATTTGAAAAAGGATTGTTATGAACAGCATCAGTTGAAGAACTGGCTTTGAAGGGGTGGTAACATTTCACCAGTTTACCTATAACTGGACCTGTGGAATTTTTCTAATATTGTGAAATATTGTAAAATTAGAAGGTTCTACTTCAGGGAGACTGGTGAATATTAAAGGGGTACTCTGCTGCTAGACATCTTATCCCCTATCCATAAGATGTCTGATCATGGGGGTCCTGCCACTGGGACCCCTGCAATCTCTGTGCAGACACCCGGTATTCTTAACCACCCCCACAATAATATGTTGCATAAGTGGTATCAATTCAATGTACTAAAAATGGGCCCTCACAGCTCCACAGATAGCCACAAGATTGCTGCACCCCCTCCATTCTTACATCAGTGAGGGATCCCAACATCAAACAACTACCCCAAACCCACACAAACACACACCCACACACAACAGCTGTTAGGCCTAGGCTATTCAGAAACTTTTTGAAGGTTTTCTGATTTAATTTATCAAGCTAAAGCAAACACAGTACATTAGTATTAGTCCCTGGTTTCGGAATACCCTTTAAATGCCCCATACATGCTGTGAAATGTAACTCCCGGTGTCAGAGTAATTTGCCATGATTTTATTGGAAGCTTTTCTATAGCTACAAGTAGGAATAATAATGAAAATAATGTGAACAATGTTTATTTAACAACAGGAGGGTTTGAAGACTATATATGAGCATTTAAGTAGAAGTAGAAAGCAATGCGTTTATCCCATAATCCTTTATTTTGAACTCTTAGACTCTATACCCAGAGCAGGACAAAGCTTTGAGTTTAGATCATTCACCCTTGTATGTTGGCTTAGAAGGTGGTTTTTCCAGACTGCGTTCGGAAATGCACATACTCAGCATAACTGGGAGCCCAGATTTAGAAGGTGACACATTTGTAAAGGGGCTTTGCGCAGATTATTTGAGGTTCGCCGAATAGCTCTCAGATTTAAATTATTAACTCTCTTTGTAATACAGGACAGGAACATAGGACACAGCAGAAATGTAAACTCATTTTAAACTAAAAAATCAACTAAAAAATAACATGAAATGTATGCATGAATCCCATAATAATTTTGAACTGAGGGATGAACATTCCACAGACATAGGCATAGGGTCCTTCAGGAGAGGGAGCCCAGTCATGGCTGTGCTAGTTACATAGTTAGTACGGTCGAAAAAAGACATATGTCCATCAAGTTCAACCAGGGAATTGAAGGGTAGGGGTGTGGCGCGATATTGAGGAAGGGATTGGATTTTATATTTCTTCATAAGCATTAATGTTATTTTGTTCCAGGAATGTATCTAATCCTGTTTTAAAGCTGTACATTTTTCCTGCTGTGACCAGTTCCTGAGGTAGACTGTTCCATAAGTTCACAGTTCTCATGGTAAAGAAGGCGTGTCGCCCCTTGAGACTAAACTTTTTCTTCTCCAGACGGAGGGAGTGCCCCTTCGTCATTTGGGGGGGGGGGGGGTTTAACCTGGAACAGTTTTTCTTCATATTCTTTGTATGGGCCATTAATATACTTATATACGTTTATCATATCCCCCCTTAAACGTCTCTTCTCAAGACTAAACAATTGTAACTCCTTTAATCGCTCCTCATAGCTAAGATGTTCCATGCCCCATATTAGTTTAGTCGCGCGTCTCTGCACCCTTTCCAGCTCCACAGTGTCCCTTTTATGGACAGGTGACCAAAACTGAACAGCATATTCCAGGTGAGGCCGTACCAATGCTTTATAAAGGGGGAGTATTATGTCCCTGTCCCTTGAGTCCATGCCTCTTTTGATACATGACAATATCTATTACGCCTAGCGCTCCGGGTCCCCGCTCCTCCCCGGAGCGCGTACGGCGTCTCTCTCTCCGCAGCGCCCCGGTCGGTCCCGCTGACCGGGAGCGCTGCACTGTCATGGCCATCGGGGATGCGATTCGCACAGCGGGACGCGCCCGCTCGCGAATCGCATCCCAGGTCACTTACCCGTTCCCGTCCCCTGCTGTCATGTGCTGGCGCGCGCGGCTCCGCTCTCTAGGGCGCGCGCGCGCCAGCTCCCTGAGACTTAAAGGGCCAGTGCACCAATGATTGGTGCCTGGTCCAATTACCTTAATTGGCTTCCACCTGGTCCCTGACTATATCTGACCTCCTCCCAGGCACTCCCTTGCCGGATCTTGTTGCCCTTGTGCCTAGTGAAAGCGTTTTGTGTGTCCAAAGCCTGTGTACCAGAACTTCTGCTATCCACCCTGACTACGAACCTTGCTGCCTGCCCCGACCTTCTGCTACGTCCGACCTTGCTTCTGTCTAATCCCTTGTACCGCGTCTATCTTCAGCAGTCAGAGAGGTTGAGCCGTTGCTAGTGGATACGACCTGGTCACTACCGCCGCAGCAAGACCATCCCGCTTTGCGGCGGGCTCTGGTGAAAACCAGTAGTGACTTAGAACCGATCCACTAGCACGGTCCACGCCAATCCCTCTCTGGCACAGAGGATCCACTACCTGCCAGCCGGCATCGTGACAGTAGATCCGGCCATGGATCCCGCTGAAGTTCCTCTGCCAGTTGTCGCCGACCTCACCACGGTGGTCGCCCAGCAAGCCCGACAGATCACCCAGCAAGCCCAACAGATTGCCCAGCAAGCCCAACAGATTGCCCAACAAGACCACCAGCTGTCGTACTTGACCACCATGACTCAGCAACTCCAGTCGCAGCAACAGCAGATTCAGTCTCAGCTACAGCAGCAGCAACCATCTCCTCCGCCAGCTCCTGCACCTCTTCCGCAGCGAGTGGCCACTCCTAGCCTCCGCCTGTCCTTGCCGGACAAATTTAATGGGGACTCTAAGTTTTGCCGTGGCTTTCTTTCGCAATGTTCCCTGCACTTGGAGATGATGTCGGATCAGTTTCCTACTGAAAGGTCTAAGGTGGCTTTCGTAGTCAGCCTTCTGTCTGGAAAAGCCCTGTCATGGGCCACACCGCTCTGGGACCGCGATGACCCCGTCACTGCCTCTGTACACTCCTTCTTCTCGGAAATTCGAAGTGTCTTTGAGGAACCTGCCCGAGCCTCTTCTGCTGAGACTGCCCTGCTGAACCTGGTCCAGGGTAATTCTTCCGTTGGCGAGTACGCCATACAATTCCGTACTCTTGCTTCTGAACTTTCCTGGAATAATGAGGCCCTCTGCGCGACCTTTAAAAAAGGCCTATCCAGCAACATTAAAGATGTTCTGGCCGCACGGGATACTCCTGCTGACCTGCATGAACTCATTCATCTAGCCACTCGCATTGACATGCGTTTTTCTGAGAGGCATCAAGAGCTCCGCCAGGAAAAAGACTTAGATCTCTGGACACCTCTCCCACAGTCTCCATTGCAATCTGCGCCTAGGCCTCCCGCCGAGGAGGCCATGCAAGTGGACCGGTCTCGCCTGACCCTGGAAGAGAGGAATCGCCGTAAGGTAGAGAATCTTTGTCTGTACTGTGCCAGTACCGAACATTTTTTGGTGGATTGTCCCATCCGTCCTCCACGTCTGGGAAACGCACGCTCGCACCCAGCTCTCGTGGGTGTGGCGTCTCTTGATGCTAAGTCGGCTTCTCCACGTCTCACGGTGCCTGTACGGATTTCGCCTTCAGCCAGCTCTTCCCTCTCAGCCGTGGCCTGCCTGGACTCTGGTGCCTCTGGGAATTTTATTCGGGAGTCCTTGGTGAATAAATTCCGCATCCCGGTGACCCGTCTTGTCAAGCCACTCCACATTTCCGCGGTCAACGGAGCCAGGTTGGATTGCACCGTGCATTTCCGCACGAAGCCCCTCCTAATGTGCATCGGACCTCATCATGAAAAAATTGAGTTTTTGGTCCTCTCCAATTGCACTTCTGAAATTCTCCTTGGACTACCCTGGCTTCAACACCATTCCCCAACCCTGGATTGGTCCACAGGGGAGATCAAGAGCTGGGGTACCTCTTGCTTCAAGGACTGCCTTAAACCGGTTCCCAGTACTCCCTGCCGTGACCCTGTGGTTCCCCCTGTATCCGGTCTCCCTAAGGTCGTTATGGACTCTGCCCGCCTTAAGAAGTGCCTCTCCCCCCCTCCCAGTCCAGTCAGGCAAGCCTCGGTGCCTCCTCATGGCCCTCGTCCTGGTGTCACACTGCCCCGTGCCAGGCCTCGCCCTCTGCCCTCCCTCCCCATTCCCACTCCTGCTGTACTGCCTGCCGTTGAGGAATCCCTCCATCCTTTCCCGGTGTCCTCATCCCAGGGGGGGCAGTTACCGGACAAAGAGAAGGGGAGACCAAAGGGGGGGGGTACTATTACGCCTAGCGCTCCGGGTCCCCGCTCCTCCCCGGAGCGCGTACGGCGTCTCTCTCTCCGCAGCGCCCCGGTCGGTCCCGCTGACCGGGAGCGCTGCACTGTCATGGCCGTCGGGGATGCGATTCGCACAGCGGGACGCGCCCGCTCGCGAATCGCATCCCAGGTCACTTACCCGTTCCCGTCCCCTGCTGTCATGTGCTGGCGCGCGCGGCTCCGCTCTCTAGGGCGCGCGCGCGCCAGCTCCCTGAGACTTAAAGGGCCAGTGCACCAATGATTGGTGCCTGGTCCAATTACCTTAATTGGCTTCCACCTGGTCCCTGACTATATCTGACCTCCTCCCAGGCACTCCCTTGCCGGATCTTGTTGCCCTTGTGCCTAGTGAAAGCGTTTTGTGTGTCCAAAGCCTGTGTACCAGAACTTCTGCTATCCACCCTGACTACGAACCTTGCTGCCTGCCCCGACCTTCTGCTACGTCCGACCTTGCTTCTGTCTAATCCCTTGTACCGCGTCTATCTTCAGCAGTCAGAGAGGTTGAGCCGTTGCTAGTGGATACGACCTGGTCACTACCGCCGCAGCAAGACCATCCCGCTTTGCGGCGGGCTCTGGTGAAAACCAGTAGTGACTTAGAACCGATCCACTAGCACGGTCCACGCCAATCCCTCTCTGGCACAGAGGATCCACTACCTGCCAGCCGGCATCGTGACAATATCCTGTTGGCTTTGGAAGCAGCAGCCTGACATTGCATGCTATTCTGTAGTCTGTGATCTACAAGTACACCCAGATCCTTCTCTACCAGTGACTCTGCCAGTTTAATCCTCCCTAAGACATACGACGCATGCAGGTTATTAGTACCCAGATGCAGAACTTTACATTTATCCACATTGAACCTCATTTGCCAAGTGGATGCCCTGACACTTAGTCTATCCAAGTCATCTTGTAACCTATACACCTCCTCTATAGACTGTACCGTGCTACAAAGCTTGGTGTCATCTGAAAAGATAGAAACAGAGCTGTTAATGCCATCCTCTATATCATTGATAAATAAATTAAACAACAGCGGTCCAAGTACAGAACCTTGGGGTACACCACTAATTACCGAGGACCAATCAGAGTACGAATCATTGACCACCACTCTCTGGGTACGATCCATGAGCCAGTGTTAAATCCAGTTACAAACAAAAATTTCCAAACCCAAAGACCTTAACTTACCTGTCAGATGTCTATAAGGGACAATATCAAATGCTTTTGCAAAATCCAGAAACACTATATCCACAGCCATTCCTCTGTCAAGGCTTCTACTCACCTCTTCATAAAAAGCAAATTAGATTGGTTTGACAACTTCTATCCTTAGTAAACCCATGCTGGCTATCACTTATAATACTATTATCCCCTATGTATTCCTGTATGTAATCCCTTATAAATCCTTCAAACAATTTACCCACAATGCACGTTAAACTTACCGGTCTATAGTTTCCTGGGGAAGACCTAGAGCCCTTCTTGAAGATTGGCACCACATTCGCCTTGCGCCAGTCCCTTGGCACAATACCAGACACCAGTGAATCTCTAAATATCATTAACAGGGGTACAGATATTACTGAACTTACCTCTCTAAGAACTCTTGGGTGCAATCCATCTGGCCCCGGGAGATTTGCTTACATTTATATTACTTAACTTACCTTGTACCGTCTCTACATTAAGCCAGTTCAGTACATTACATGATGTGTTACCAGCACTGACCTGTCCAATGTCAGCTCCTTCTTCCCTAGTATATGCAGAACTAAAGAACCCTAGTAAATGATGAGAACCAGTGCAGGGCTTTTCCATCTAGAAGAATTGTCCAAAAAGGTGATAGAAAGGGCATGAAATGGAAAACAGGTCCTGCTGTCTGAGGCGGCATTTCAATCATTGCTATGGGGCCACCTTTCTTTCATAACAAAAAGCATTTTAATAGCATTTTATCCTGCAGTCAAACTTTGTCCAATACATATTAGAGATGAACCCCTTTAGCAATGGGCCAATTTACATTTTCACATTTAAAATTTTTCTTCCTTGCCTTTACTTTTTTATTCTAACATGAACTGTCTGAGGGATCAAATAGTTTTTTGTGGGATCAATTCTACTTTTTAATAGTCTCTATATTTTTCATTGGTACCATTGTAGGGTAGATTTGACTTAAGATTTGTTTTCTGGGATGCGAAGTGACAAAAAACAGCAATTCTGGTATTAACCCCTTAAGGACTGAGCCCTTTTTCACCTTAAGGACTGAGTCCTTTTTTGCAATTCTGACCACTGTCAATTTATGCATTAATAACTCTGGGATGCTTTTACCGATTACCGTATATACTCGAGTATAAGCCGAGTTTTTCAGCACGATTTTTCATTCTGAAAACACCCCCCTCGGCTTATACTTGAGTGAACTCTCCACCCTCAGTGGTCTTCAACCTGCGGACCTCCAGATGTTTCAAAACTACAACTCCCAGCAAGCCCGGACAGCCATCGCCCCCCCCCTTTAGTTTTGTACTCACCTCCGCTCAGTGGGACGTTCGGGTGAGCTGGTCCGGGCCATCTGTGCTGCAGGACCGTCCGGTGGGGAGGGATAGTCGTTCCGGGCTGTCCATCTTCACTGGGTGGGCCTCTTCTCTGCGCTTGGCGCCCGGCCCTGGAATGATGACGTTGCCTTGATGACGACGCACAGGGACGTTGCTCATGAACGTCCCTGTGCGTCGTCGTCATTATTCCGGGGCCTGGCGCGAAGCGCGGAGAAGAGGCCCACTCGATGAAGACGGACAGCCCGGAACGACTATCCCTTCCCACCGGACGGTCCTGCAGCACAGATGGCCCGGACCAGCTCACTCGAACGTCCCGCCGAGCGGAGTTGAGTACAAAACTAAAGGGGGAGGGGGGCTGGATGATGACGAAGGCCCGGGCAGTGGTCTTCAACCTGCGGACCTCCAGATGTTTCAAAACTACAACTCCCAGCATGCCGGACAGCCGGTGGCTGTCCGGGCATGCTGGGAGTTGTAGTATTGGAACATCTGGAGGTCCGCAGGTTGAAGACCACTGTTAAATCAGACATTGACAAGCGGTGATGATGAAGGGGGTGGTGTGGGATGATGACAGGGTAATGATGAAGGGGGGATGATGAAGGGGGGATGATGACAGGGTAATGATGAAGGGGGGGATGATGACAGGGTAATGATGAAGGGGGGATGATGACAGGGTAATGATGAAGGGGGGATGATGAAGGGAGGATGATGACAGGGTAATGATGAAGGGGGGGATGATGACAGGTGATGATGATGATTAGGGTGGTAATGACGGGGGTCTGGATGATGACAGGGGGTATGATGTATTTCCCACCCTAGGCTTATAGTCGAGTCAATAACTTTTCCTGGGTTTTTGGGGTGAAATTAAGGGCCTCGGCTTATATTCGGGTCGGCTTATACTCGAGTATATACGGTATTCTGATTTTTCATGACATATTCTACTTTAACACAGTGGTAAATCCCAAAATGTCATGAAAATTTTGAAAATTTAGCATTTTCTAACTTTCACATATACAATATGTCTACTTTATATTTGCATCATAAAGTTGACATGTTTTTACTTTTGGAAGACATCAAAGGCCTTCAAAGTTCAGCATCAATTTTCCAATTTTGCTAAAAAAAAAATTCAATCGGAATTTTTCAAAGACCAGTTCAGTTTTGAAGTGGATTTGAGGGGTCTTCATATTAGGAATACCCCGTAAATGACCACATTATAAAAACTGCACAACCCCCCTACCCCCCCCCCCCCCCCCAAAGTATTCAAAATGAAATTCGGAAAGTGTGTTAACCCTTTAGGTGTTTCACAGAAATAGCAGGAAAGTAAAGGAGAAAATTCTAAGGGGGAGATTTATCAAAATCTGTGCAAAGGAAAAGTTGCCCAGCTGCCCATAGCAACCAATCAGATCACTTCACTTCTTTTATTTTGCAGAGGACTTGTTAAAAATGAAAGAAGCGAGCTGATTGGTAGTTATGGGCAACTGGGCAACTTTTCCTCTGCACAGGTTTCAGATAAATCTTCATTTTTTACACTCGCATGTTCTTGTAGACCCAGTTTTTTAAATTTTACAAGGGATAAAAGGAAAAAAATCCCCAGAAAATTTGTAACCCTATTTCTCTCGAATAAGGAAATACCTCGATATATGTGGATGTCAAGTGCTCTGTGGGTGCACTAGAGGCCTCAGAAGGGAAGGAGCGACAATGGGATTTTGGAGAGTGATTTTTTTTTTAATGGTTTTTTTGGGGGCATGTCCCACTATGGTGCCAGAACAGCAAAAAAAACAAAAAAAACATGGCATACTATTTTGGAAACTACACCCCTCAAGGAGCATAACAAGGGGTTCGCTGAGCCTTAACACCCCACAGGTATTTGACGACTTTTCGTTAAAGTTGGATGTGTAAATGAATTTTTTTTCATACCACTTGTGTTGACGTCAAGTGCACTGCGGGCGCACTACAATGCTCAGAAGAGAAGAAGTCACATTTGGCTTTTGGAAAGCAAATTTAGCTGAAATCGTTTTTGGAAACTACACCCCTCAAGGAACGTAACAAGTGGTACAGCGAGCCTTAACACCCCACAGGGGCTTGACAAATTTCCACTAAAGTTGTACGAGAAAATGAAAAATTAGATTTTTTTCACTAAAATGCTGGTTTTACACCAAATTTTTCATTTTCACAAGGTGTAATTGGAGAAAAAGCCTCCCAAAATTTGTAACCCCATTTCTTATGAGTATGGAAATACCTCATTTGTGGATGAAAAGTGCTCTGCGGGCGAACTACAATGCTCAGAAGAGAAGGAGCGCCATTGAGCTTTTGGTGAAAGAATTTGGTTGGAATAGAAGTGGGAGGCCATGTGCGTTTACAAAGCCCCCCGTGGTGCCAGAACAGTGCCCCCCCCCCCCACATGTGACTCCATTTTGGAAACTACACCCCTCACAGAATTTAATAAGGGGTGCAGTGAACATTTACACCCACCTGGCATTTGACAGATCTTTGGAACAGTGGGCTGTGCAAATGAAAAATTTTATTTTTCATTTTCACGGACCCCTGTTCCAAAAATCTGTCAGTCACATGTGGTGTGTAAATGCACACTGTACCCCTTATTACAAGGGGGTGAGGGGTGTAGTTTCCAAAATGGGGTCACATGTAGGGGGGGGTCCACTGTTCTGGCACTATGGGGGCTTTGTAAACACACATGGCCTTCAATTTCGGACACATTGGCCCTCATTTACTTAGAAAATTGGGTTGTAAGTCTATGTTGCTTTCTTACCCAATTGCTTTTTTCCCCTGGTATTTATTATTATGTCGCATCCTGTTTGTCGCATGTGCGTCTTTTTGGCTTGGTTTCCAACTCCTCTGAGTTGTCGGGAAAAAATCCACAACCATTGAACAAATTCGGGTTGGAAAGCTTTATAAATACGTGGGAAAGCTCAGAAATGTCGGGTTACGCCTCTTTTTCGCGTTTGGAAGAATCCACATCGGAAAAAATGTTGCATCGTGTGGCAGACTGGCGCATGATGTCTGCGACATGTCGCAGACAGAGATGCGACAAAAAAACCTGCCAAAACAAGTCGGGTTTAGAATAGTAAATGAGGGCCTTTCTCTCTCCAGAAGCCCAATGGCGCTCCTTCTCTTCTGAGCATTGTAGTGCACCCGCAGAGCACTTTACATCCACATATGGGGTATGTTCTTACTCAGAAGAAATGGGGCTATAAATTTTGGGGGGCTTTTTTCCTATTCTCCCTTGTGAAAATGGAAAATGTAGGGTAACACCAGCATTTTATCGAAAAAAAAATATTTTTTCATTTTCACATCCAACTTTAACGAAAATTTGTCAAACATCTGTGGGGTTTTAAGGCTCACTATACCCCTTGTTACATTCTGTGAGGGGTGTAGTTTCCAAAATGTGGTCAAATCTGGGTATTTATTGTTTTGCGTTTATGTCAGAACCTCTGTAAAATCAGTCACCCCTGTGCAAATCGCCAATTTACTCCTCAAATGTCCATGGCACGCTCTCACTTCTAAGCCATGGTGTGCACCCGCAGACCATTTTACGTCCACATATGGGGTAGTTCTGTACTCCGTACTACTACTTCTATTGCATTACAAAAAAAAAAAATTCTTTTTCTTTTACCGCTTGTGAAAATTAAAAGTATGGGGCAACACCAGCATGTTAGTGTAAAATTTTTTTTTTTTCCACTAACATGCTAGTGTAGACACCAACTTTACCTTTTCATAAGGGGTAAAAGGAGAAAAAGCCCCAAAAATCTGTAACGCAATTTCCCCGAGTACGGACATACCCCATATGTGGCCCTAAACTGTTTCCTTGAAATACAACAGGGATCCAAAGTGAGAGAGCACCATGCGCATTTGAGGCCTACATTTTGGATTTGAATACAAAAATACCCTACGGCAGTGTTTTCCAGACAGGGTATCTCCAGCTGTTGCAAAACTCCCAGGATGCCTTGACAGTCAGTGGCTTTTCGGCAATACTGAGTTGTTGTTTTTCAACAGCTGGAGGCTCCGTTTTGAAAACAGTGCTGTACAGGACGTTTTTATTTTTATTGGGGGGGGGGGGGTGGACTGTGTAGGGGTATGTGTATATGTATTGTTTTACTTTTTATTTTGTGTAGGTGTAGTGTAGTGTTTTTAGGGTACATTCACTTGGTCGGGTTTACAGTGAGTTTCTCGCTGGGAGTTTGAGCTGCGGAGGAAAATTTGCTGCATCTCAAACTTGCAGCAGAACTCGCTGTAAACCCACCCATGTGAATGTACCCTGTACATTCACATGGGGGGGGGGCAAACCTCCGACTGTTGCAAAACTACAACTCCCAGCACGCACTGACAGACCATACATGCTGGGAGTTGTAGTTATGCAACAGCTGGAGGCACATTGGTTGCGAAACACTGAGAGTATGTTACTTAACTCAGTGTTTCGCAACCAGTGTGCCTCCCTCCAGCTGTTGCAAAACTAGAACTCCCAGCATGTACAGTCTCTCAGTGCATGCTGGGAGCTGTATTTTTGCAAAAGCTGGAGGCACACTGGTTGCAAAATACTGAATTAGGTAACAAACACGGTTTCACAACCAATGTGTCTCCAGCTGTTGCAAAATCTGCAACAATCAGCATGCATTGACAGTCAAAGGGCATGCTGAGAGTTGTAGTTTTGCAACAGCTGAAGGCACACTGCTACAACTCCCAGCATGCCCTTTGGTAGTCTGTGCATGTTGGGAGTTGTAGTTATGCAACAGCTGGATGCACAGTTTTTCATAGAAAAAACTTGCCTCCAGCTGTTGCATAACTACAACCTCCAGCATGCACAGACTACCAAAGGGCATGCTGGGAGTTGTAGTTGGAACTCCAGCTGTTGCAAAACTACAACTCCCAGCATGCCCTTTGGCTGTGCATGTGGCGAGTTGTTGCTAAGCAATAGCAGGAGGTGAACAGGCCTCACCTCCTGCTGTATCCTGCAGCCGGGACCACCACCGCTGCTGTCACCGATCCTGCTGCTCCTGTTGCCGCCACCGATCTTGACGGGACCCCCGCGGGACCAGGGCAAGGTAGGAGACCCTTGCCGGCCCCGATCGCCGCCATCATCACCGTGCCAATCGCCGCCCAGCAGGGTCGTGATTGGTCGGTTGTTCCGACCTATCAATCACGTGATCGTGAGGCGGCACCCATGCCACCTCACTCCTGCTGGGTAAGGGTGAATGGGGCTTTCTCGGACAGCCCCATTCACCCTTTTTTTCCTGGTCACAGGGTCACCAGAGACCCGGTTGACCCGGAATAGCCGCTAATTGCTGGTCTGAATTGACATCAGGACCCCCCCAGGGGTTTGCACGGTATGCCTGCTGATAGATATCAGCAGTCACCCCGGTCCGGTCCCTGCCCGGCGAGCAGCGGGGACCGGAATTCCAACGGGCATACCCATATGACCTCAGTCCTTAAGGACTTTAAAACGGGGGTGTATGGATATGCCCAGCGTCCTTAAGGGGTTACGTTTTTTTTTTCATTCACGGCGCTCACCATGCAAGATAAATAACATTATATTTTATTACTTTAGACAATTCTGCACATAGTTATGCCACACATGCTTGTATGTTTTTTGAATATTTATTTGGGGAGGAGGGGACTCCAGAGTACTCTTCATACAACCTCAATGCTGCAATGACATACCAATATATCATAATTAGTGATGTCGCGAACACAAAATTTTCGGTTCGCGAACCGCAAACGCGAACGTCCGCAAAAGTTCGCGAACCGGGCGAACCGCCATTGACTTCAATGGGCAGGCGAATTTTAAAACCCACAGGGACTCTTTCTGGCCAGAACAGTGATTTAAAAGTTGTTTCAAGGGGACTAACACCTGGACTGTGGCGTGCCGGAGTGGGATCCATGGATACTTGTCACGATGCCGGCTGGCAGGTAGTGGATCCTCTGTGCCAGAGAGGGATTGGCGTGGACCGTGCTAGTGGATCGGTTCTTAGTCACTACTGGTTTTCACCAGAGCCCGCCGCAAAGCGGGATGGTCTTGCTGCGGCGGTAGTGACCAGGTCGTATCCACTAGCAACGGCTCAACCTCTCTGACTGCTGAAGATAGGCGCGGTACAAGGGAGTAGACAGAAGCAAGGTCGGACGTAGCAGAAGGTCGGGGCAGGCAGCAAGGATCGTAGTCGGGGGCAACGGCAGGAGGTCTGGAACACAGGCTAGGAACACACAAGGAAACGCTTTCACTGGCACAATGGCAACAAGATCCGGCGAGGGAGTGAAGGGGAAGTGAGGTATAAATAGGGAGTGCACAGGTGAACACACTAATTGGAACCACTGCGCCAATCAGCGGCGCAGTGGCCCTTTAAATCGCAGAGACCCGGCGCGCGCGCGCCCTAGGGAGCGGGGCCGCGCGCGCCGGGACAGGACAGACGGAGAGCGAGTCAGGTACGGGAGCCGGGATGCGCATCGCGAGCGGGCGCTACCCGCATCGCGAATCGCATCCCGGCTGGAGACGGTATCGCAGCGCACCGGGTCAGTGGAGCTGCCCGGAGCGCTGCGGTAGCGAGAGAGAAGCGAGCGCTCCGGGGAGGAGCGGGGACCCGGAGCGCTCGGCGTAACAGTACCCCCCCCCCTTGGGTCTCCCCCTCTTCTTAGAGCCTGAGAACCTGAGGAGCAGACTTTTGTCTAGGATGTTGTCCTCAGGTTCCCAGGATCTCTCTTCAGGTCCACAGCCCTCCCAATCCACCAAAAAGAACCTTTTTCCTCTGACCGTCTTGGAGGCCAGTATCTCTTTCACTGAGAAGACGTCAGAAGAACCGGAGACAGGAGTGGGAGAAACTAATTTGGGAGAGAAACGGTTGATGATGAGTGGTTTAAGAAGAGAGACATGAAAGGCATTAGGAATACGGAGAGAAGGAGGAAGAAGAAGTTTGTAAGAGACAGGATTAATTTGGCACAAGACTTTGAAAGGACCAAGATAGCGTGGACCCAGTTTGTAACTGGGGACACGAAAGCGGACATATTTAGCGGAGAGCTATACCTTGTCTCCGGGAGCAAAAATGGGGGGAGCTCTTCTTTTCTTATCGGCAAACTTTTTCATGCGAGATGAAGCCTGTAAAAGAGAATCTTGGGTCTCTTTCCATATGGTGGAAAGATCACGAGTCACTTCATCTACAGCGGGCAAACTAGAGGGCAAGGGAGTAGGGAGGGGGGGAAGAGGGTGACGGCCGTAGACCACGAAAAATGGGGATTTGGAGGAAGATTCAGAGACTCTAAAGTTATACGAGAATTCGGCCCATGGTAGAAGATCTGCCCAATCATCCTGGCGGGAGGAAACAAAATGTCGTAAATAATCACCCAAGACCTGGTTAATTCTTTCTACTTGTCCATTGGATTGAGGATGATATGCAGAAGAAAAGTTTAATTTAATCTTGAGTTGTTTACAGAGAGCCCTCCAGAATTTTGACACGAATTGGACGCCTCTATCCGAGACTATCTGTGTGGGCAACCCGTGAAGACGAAAAATGTGTACAAAAAATTGTTTAGCCAACTGAGGCGCTGAAGGAAGACCAGGAAGAGGGATGAAATGTGCCATCTTGGAGAATCGATCAACGACCACCCAAACAACAGTGTTGCCACGGGATGGGGGTAGGTCTGTAATAAAATCCATACCAATCAGAGACCAAGGCTGTTCGGGGACAGGCAGAGGATGAAGAAAACCAGCGGGCTTCAGGCGAGGAGTCTTATCCCGGGCACAGACAGTGCAGGCTCGCACAAAGTCCACGACATCCGTCTCCAGAGTCGGCCACCAATAGAAGCGAGAGATGAGTTGCACAGATTTCTTGATGCCTGCATGACCTGCGAGATGGGAGGAGTGACCCCATTTGAGGATTCCGAGGCGTTGGCGTGGAGAGACGAAGGTCTTTCCTGGAGGAGTTTGCCTGATGGAGGCTGGAGAAGTGGAAATCAGGCAGTCAGGAGGAATGATGTGTTGCGGAGAGAGCTCTACTTCCGAGGCATCCGAGGAACGAGAGAGAGCATCGGCCCTAATGTTCTTATCGGCAGGCCGAAAGTGAATTTCAAAATTAAATCGGGCAAAGAACAGAGACCACCTGGCCTGGCGAGGATTCAGCCGTTGGGCAGACTGGAGATAGGAGAGGTTCTTGTGATCGGTGTAAATAATAACTGGAAATCTTGATCCCTCCAGCAGATGCCTCCATTCCTCAAGTGCTAATTTAATGGCTAGAAGCTCTCGATCCCCGATGGAGTAGTTCCTCTCCGCCGGAGAGAAGGTCCTAGAAAAAAAACCACAAGTAACAGCATGCCCGGAAGAATTTTTTTGTAGAAGGACCGCTCCAGCTCCTACAGAGGAGGCATCAACCTCCAATAGGAAGGGTTTAGATGAGTCAGGTCTGGAGAGCACGGGAGCCGAAGAAAAGGCAGACTTGAGCCGTTTAAAGGCGTCTTCCGCTTGAGGAGGCCAAGACTTGGGATTGGCATTTTTTTTGGTTAAAGCCACGATAGGGGCCACAACGGTAGAAAAATGTGGAATAAATTGCCTGTAATAATTGGCGAACCCCAAAAAACGTTGGATAGCACGGAGTCCGGAGGGGCGTGGCCAATCTAAGACGGCAGAGAGTTTGTCTGGATCCATTTGTAGTCCCTGGCCAGAGACCAAGTATCCTAGGAAAGGAAGAGATTGGCATTCAAACAGACATTTCTCTATCTTGGCATAAAGTTGATTGTCACGAAGTCTCTGAAGAACCATACGGACATGCTGGCGGTGTTCTTCTAGATTGGCAGAAAAAATCAGGATATCGTCCAGATATACAACAACACAGGAGTATAAGAGATCACGAAAAATTTCATTAACAAAGTCTTGGAAGACGGCAGGGGCGTTGCACAGGCCAAAGGGCATGACCAGATACTCAAAGTGTCCATCTCTAGTGTTAAATGCCGTTTTCCATTCATCCCCCTCTCTGATGCGGATGAGATTATAAGCACCTCTTAAGTCCAGTTTGGTAAAGATGTGGGCACCTTGGAGGTGATCAAAGAGTTCAGAGATGAGGGGTAGGGGGTAGCGGTTCTTTACCGTGATTTTATTAAGACCGCGGTAGTCAATGCAAGGACGTAGAGAGCCATCTTTTTTGGACACAAAGAAAAATCCGGCTCCGGCAGGAGAGGAGGATTTACGGATAAAGCCTTTTTTTAAATTTTCCTGGATGTACTCCGACATAGCAAGAGTCTCTGGGGCGGACAGAGGATAGATTCTGCCCCGGGGTGGAGTAGTGCCCGGGAGGAGGTCAATAGGACAATCATAAGGCCTGTGAGGAGGTAGAGTCTCAGCTTGTTTTTTGCAAAAAACATCCGCAAAGTCCATATAGGCCTTAGGGAGACCAGTTACAGGGGGAACCACAGAGTCACGGCAAGGGGTACTGGGAACCGGTTTTAGGCAGTCCTTGAAACAAGAGGGCCCCCAACTCTTGATCTCCCCAGTGGACCAATCCAGGGTTGGGGAATGGAGTTGAAGCCAGGGTAGTCCAAGGAGGATTTCGGAAGTGCAATTGGGGAGGACCAAAAATTCAATCTTCTCGTGATGAGGTCCGATGCACATTAGAAGGGGCTCCGTGCGGAAACGTATGGTACAGTCCAATCTTTCATTGTTTACACAATTGATGTAGAGGGGTCTGGCGAGACTGGTCACTGGGATGTTGAACCTGTTGACGAGAGAGGCCAAAATAAAATTTCCTGCAGATCCGGAATCCAAGAAGGCCATAGTAGAGAAGGAGAAGGCAGAGGCAGATATCCGCACAGGCACAGTAAGACGTGGAGAAGCAGAGTAGACATCAAGGACTGTCACACCTTTGTGCGGAGTCAGCGTACGTCTTTCCAGGCGGGGAGGACGGATAGGACAATCCTTCAGGAAGTGTTCGGTACTGGCACAGTACAGGCAGAGATTCTCCATGCGGCGTCGTGTCCTCTCTTGAGGTGTCAGGCGAGACCGGTCGACCTGCATAGCCTCCACGGCGGGAGGCACAGGAACGGATTGCAGGGGACCAGAGGAGAGAGGAGCCGGGGAGAAAAAACGCCTTGTGCGAACAAAGTCCATATCCTGGCGGAGCTCCTGACGCCTTTCGGAAAAACGCATGTCAATGCGAGTGGCAAGATGGATGAGTTCATGTAGGTTAGCAGGGATTTCTCGTGCGGCCAGAACATCTTTAATGTTGCTGGATAGGCCTTTTTTAAAGGTCGCGCAGAGGGCCTCATTATTCCAGGATAATTCTGAAGCAAGAGTACGGAATTGTACGGCGTACTCGCCAACGGAAGAATTACCCTGGACCAGGTTCAACAGGGCAGTCTCAGCAGAAGAGGCTCGGGCAGGTTCCTCAAAGACACTTCGAATTTCCGAGAAGAAGGAGTGTATAGAGGCAGTGACGGGGTCATTGCGGTCCCAGAGCGGTGTGGCCCATGACAGAGCTTTTCCAGACAGAAGGCTGACTACGAAAGCCACCTTAGACCTTTCAGTAGGAAACTGGTCCGACATCATCTCCAAGTGCAAGGAACATTGGGAAAGAAAGCCACGGCAGAATTTAGAGTCCCCATCAAATTTACCCGGCAAGGATAGTCGTAGACCAGAAGCGGCCACTCGCTGCGGAGGAGGTGCAGGAGCTGGCGGAGGAGATGATTGCTGAAGCTGTGGTAGTAGCTGCTGTAGCATCACGGTCAGTTGAGACAGCTGTTGGCCTTGTTGCGCTATCTGTTGTGACTGCTGGGCGACCACCGTGGTGAGGTCGGCGACAACTGGCAGAGGAACTTCAGCGGGATCCATGGCCGGATCTACTGTCACGATGCCGGCTGGCAGGTAGTGGATCCTCTGTGCCAGAGAGGGATTGGCGTGGACCGTGCTAGTGGATCGGTTCTAAGTCACTACTGGTTTTCACCAGAGCCCGCCGCAAAGCGGGATGGTCTTGCTGCGGCGGTAGTGACCAGGTCGTATCCACTAGCAACGGCTCAACCTCTCTGACTGCTGAAGATAGGCGCGGTACAAGGGAGTAGACAGAAGCAAGGTCGGACGTAGCAGAAGGTCGGGGCAGGCAGCAAGGATCGTAGTCGGGGGCAACGGCAGGAGGTCTGGAACACAGGCTAGGAACACACAAGGAAACGCTTTCACTGGCACAATGGCAACAAGATCCGGCGAGGGAGTGAAGGGGAAGTGAGGTATAAATAGGGAGTGCACAGGTGAACACACTAATTGGAACCACTGCGCCAATCAGCGGCGCAGTGGCCCTTTAAATCGCAGAGACCCGGCGCGCGCGCGCCCTAGGGAGCGGGGCCGCGCGCGCCGGGACAGGACAGACGGAGAGCGAGTCAGGTACGGGAGCCGGGATGCGCATCGCGAGCGGGCGCTACCCGCATCGCGAATCGCATCCCGGCTGGAGACGGTATCGCAGCGCACCGGGTCAGTGGAGCTGCCCGGAGCGCTGCGGTAGCGAGAGAGAAGCGAGCGCTCCGGGGAGGAGCGGGGACCCGGAGCGCTCGGCGTAACAATACTTACATAGTTGAAATAATAAATAAATATCAGGGAAGGTATAATCTTCTTCCCCCCAACCACGTATAACACCACGGGAACCAGATAGGTGACAAGGAGCACCCTGGGAGGCCTGCTGTGGTTGGTCTTCCTCCTCCTCTTCAAAGCCACATTCCTCCTCTGACTCCTCTTCCTCACAATCCTCTTCCAGCATTGCCGCAGGTCCAGCAAGCAATGCTGATAAGGCTGTTTCTGGTGGTGATGGTGTCCACAACTCTTCCTCTTCACGCTCATCTACTGCCTGATCCAGCACTCTTCATAGGGCACGCTCCAGGAAGAAAACAAATGGTATGATGTCGCTGATGGTGCCTTCGGTGCGACTGATCAGGTTTGTTACCTCCTCAAAAGGACGCATGAGCCTACAGGCATTGCGCATGAGCCTCCAGTAATGTGGCAAAAAAATTCCCAGCTCCGCAGATGATGTCCTAGCACCCCGGTCATACAAATATTCGTTGACGGCTTTTCCTGTTGGAGCAGGTGGTCGAACATTAGGAGTGTTGAATTCCAACTTGTCGGGCTGTCCCAAATCAAGCGCCTCACTGGCATGTTGTTTCGCTGCTGGATATCTGACAAGTGCGCCATGGCCATGCAGGAAAGCCTGAAATTGCCACACATCTTCCTGGACTGCTTCAGGACATCCTGTAAGCCTGGGTACTTGAGCACAAAGCGTTGTACAATCAAATTACACACAAGTGCCATGCACGGCACATGTGTCAACTTGCCCAACCTCAATGCCGCAAACAAATTTGTTCCGTTGTCACAAACAACCTTGCTGATCTCCAGTTGGTGCGGAGTCAGCCACTGGTCCACCTGTGCGTTCAGGGCCGACAGGAGCGCTGGTGCGGTGTGACTCTCCGCTTTGAGGCAAGTCAACCCCAAGATGGCATGACACTGCCGTATCCGGGATGTGGAATAGCACCTGGGGAGCTCGGGGGGGTGTCGGTGATGTGGAGCAAGACGCAGCAGTGGAAGAGGACTCGGCCGAGGATGTTATGGAAGAGGATGGAGTAGGAGGAGTAGAGGAGGTGGCAGCAGGCCTGCCTGCAAGTTGTGGCGGTGTCACCAACTCCTCTGCAGAGCCACGCATTCCATGCTTGGGAGCCGTCACCAGGTTTACCCAATGAGCAGTGTAGGTGATATACCTGCCCTGACCATGCTTTGCAGACCAGGTATCAGTGGTCAGATGCACCCTTGCCCCTACACTGTGTGCCAGACATGCCATAATTTCCTTTTGCACAATGGAGTAAAGGTTGGGGATTGACTTTTGAGCAAAACAATTTCCTCCGGTTACCTTCCACTGCGGTGTCCCAATGGCTACAAACTTTTAAAGGCCTCAGATTCCACCAGCTTGTATGGTAAAAGCTGGCGGGCTAGCAGTTCCGACAAGCCAGCTGTCAGACGCCGGGCTAGGGGGTGACTTTGAGACATTGTCTTCTTGCGCTGAAACATCTCCTTGACAGACACCTGACTGTGGGCAGATGAGCAGGAACTGCTCAAGGCAAGAGACGGAGAGGCGGATGGTTGAGAGGGGGCAAGGAGGGCAGCAGTGGTTGACCTGCCTGAAGATGCTGGAACAGGAGGAGGATGGCGGCTTTGACTTTGTGTGCTGCTTGTACTGACGTGTTGATCCCATAGGCATTTGTGATGTGACATCATGTGCCTTCGCAAAGCAGTTGTGCCTAGGTGGGTGTTGGACTTCCAATGACTCAGTTTCTTCTGGCACAGGTTGCAAATGGCCTCGCTGTTGTCAGAGGCAGACACACAAAAAAAATGCTGAGCTCTGCAATGATGGCATTCTAGTGGTGGCAACAGCATGCGTTGATTGGTGTCCCGTCTGGCTGATCCCGGGTGCCGATGCATGCTGTCTGACTGTGCCACTAGCTCCTTGCGACGACCTCCCCCTGTTTCCAACTCGTCTCCTCCTCCTCTCTGTCTCCCCATCTGAACTTTCCCCCTCTTCTTCTCTTCTAGCGGGCACCCACGTGGCATCCACGGACACATCTTCATCATCAACACCTTCACCGCTATCTGACACCTCAAGAAAGGAAGCAGCAGCGGGTACAACATCATCATCACACCGTACGTCCATGTGTGTAATTCTGCCTGACTGAGACATATCCCTGTTAACTACATCCTCTGGCATTAATGGTTGTGCATCACTCATGTCATCAAACTGATGTGTAAATAACTCCTCTGATGGATCAAGTAAAGCTGCTGTGGTGCTAGTTTTGGTGGTGGCGGCAGGCGGGCAAGTGGTAGCATGAGAAGTGCCCGAAGCTAAGCTAGAGGAGGAAAAGGAGGGTGCGTCAAGGTTCCGAGCGGAAGCTTTAGTAGTAGATTGGGTGTCTTGTGATAGCCAGTCAACTAAGTCCTCAGAACTTTGGGGGTTCAGGGTACGTGGCCTCTGAACACTGGTCATTCTAGGGCCAAAGGGAATCCCAGTGCCACGATGGCCCATGCGGGGTGGCCTTCCTCTGCCTGTAATTTTTTGGGTTAAATTTACAGAATTGTCACACCTAATGTGATTTGCACTAGGGTGACACAATTTGCCCTTCAGGCAAGAAAAATGGCAACTGTGACGTGAACTAACAGTGACGGCTAATTTTATTTAACAGCCAAAAAAGGTATTTTTTTTTTAATTTGCACAACTGTCGTACCTAATGGGATTTGCACTAGGGTGACACAATTTGCCCTGCAGGCAGGAAAAATGGCAACTGTGACGTGAACTAACAGTGACTGCTGATTTTATTTAACAGCCAAAAAAGGTATTTTTTTTTTTATTTGCGCAACTGTCCACACCTAATGTGATTTGCACTAGGGTGACACAATTTGCCCTGCAGGCAGGAAAAATGGCAACTGTGACGGGAACTAACAGTGACGGCTGATTTTATTTAACAGCCAAAAAAGGTTTTTTTATTTTTTATTTGCACAACTGTCACACCAAATGTGATTTGCACTAGTGTGACAATGAGCGAAAAAACTTGCCAGCGGAGTTCCCATTTTATGCAGTGGTCCCCAACCAGGGTGCCTCCAGCTGTTGCAAAACACACGGACTGATATCTTTCAGCCCTTTGAATACTGTAGTAGATAGTTGCTTGAAGGAACTTAAGTTTGATTCTGGAGTACCCCTGTTAACCAGCGGTTCCCTCCCAACCAGGAATGATATCTTTAAAAAAAAAAAGGGCTTTTTTGGGTGCTGTCCTTAAAGCAGATGTTACACTAGTGCTTTAGGAGTAAACTGGACCCTGAATACACCACCTAGCAGCAACCTAGCTATTGCTTTCCCTATACAGCAGGAACAGCTTCTCTAACCCTCCACTTCCTAAGCCTGCAGCATGCTAGATGAGGCTAAAATGGCGTCCGTGCAAGAGGTAGGAGGGTCTGGAAGGGAGGGACTGATGCTGATTGGCTGTAATGTGTCTGCTGACTCTGACTCACAGGGTCAAAGGTTACTGCAATGTTAAAGTATAGGGGGCGGATCGAACTTCACATATGTTCGCCCGGCGATGCGAATGCGAACAACAAGTTCGCCGGGAACTGTTCGCTGGCGAACAATTCGTGACATTTCTAATCATAATGTGTTGGGGGACTTAAAGAGAATGTAAACTGTGCTATGACAAACACATAGTTACATAGTTCTTAAGGTTGAAAAAAGACCAGTGTCCATCAAGTTCAACCTATATCCCTAATGAGTCCCTACTGAGTTGATCCAGAGCAAGGCAAAAAACCCTCATACTAGAGATAAAAATTCCTTTCCGACTCCAAATATGGCAGTCAGAATAAATCCCTGGATCAACGTTCTGTCCCTATAAATCTAGTATACATAACCAGCAATGTTATTACTCTCCAAAAATGCATCCAGACCCTTTTTGAACTCATTTACAGAGTTCACCATGACCACCTCCTCCGGGAGAGAATTCCACAGTCTCACTGCTCTTACAGTAAAGAACCCCCATCTGTGCTGGTGTAGAAACCTTCTTTCCTCTAGACATAGAGGATGCCTCCTTGTTATAGATACATTCCTGGGTATAAATAGATCATGGTAAAGATCTCTGTACTGTCCACTGATATATTTATACATAGTTATTAGGTCGCCCCTAAGCCTTCTTTTTTCTAAACTAAATAACCCTAATTCTGATAATCTGTCTGGGTACTTTAGTCCTTCCATTCCCCATATTACCCTGGTTGTCCATCTTTGAACCCTCTCCAGCTCCACTATATCTTCCTTGTACACTGGTGCCCAGTACCGTACAGAATATTCTTTGTGTGGTCTGACTAGTGATTTGTACAGTGGTAGAATTATTTGAGAAGGGCTGGCAGCAGCGCTCTAGACCCCAGGAAAGGCAGGGGGAGAGAAGTGGGCAGCGAAGGCCTCTCTCCCCCCGCCTTTCCTGGGGGTGTATCGGGGTATACACGCGCACACAGGCACCCTCATTTTACCAAGGATATTTGGGTAAAAAACTTTTTTTACCCAAATATCCTTGGTAAAATGAGGGTGCGTGTTATAGGCCGGTGCGTGGTATACCCCGATAAATACGGTAATTCGATTTTTCCAAATCTCTATATTATTTAAGCAAGTTTGTATGCACAGAATATGTAGCGATATAGCCAGGGCCGGCCTTAGGTGTTCAGCCGCCCTGTGCGAGCTAACCTTGTGCCCCCCCCCCCATTACCCCATGAACATACACAAAGAGGAAAAAAATCTTTGTAACAAATATTTTTTTTAATATTTAATCATTCCCCAGCCCCCTTAATCAGTCCCATGTCCCCCTTAATCAGATGCAGTATAGTTCCCCCATATTAGGTGCAGTATAGCTCCCCACAGTAGGTGCAGTATAGTTCCCCACATTAAGTGCAGTATAGCTCCCCACATTAGGTGCAGTATAGCTCCCCACATTAGGTGCAGTATAGTTCCCCACATTAGGTGCAGTACAGTTCCCCACATTAGGTGCAGTATAGTTCCCCATATTAGGTGCAGTATAGTTCGCCCACATTAGGTGCAGTATAGTTCTCCCCATTAGGTGCAGTATAGTTCCCCACATTAGTTGCAGTATAGTTCCCCATATTAGGTGCAGTATAGTGCCCCCACATTAGGTGCAGTATAGTTCCCCACATTAGGTGCAGTATAGTTCCCCACATTAGGTGCAGTATAGTTCCCCACATTAGGTGCAGTATAGTTCCCCACATTAGGTGCAGTATAGTTCCCCACATTAGGTGCCGTATAGTTCCCCCACATTAGGTGCAGTATAGTTCCCCCACATTAGGTGCCGTATAGTTCCCCCACATTAGGTGCCATATAGTTCCCCGCATTGGGTGCAGTATAGTTCCCCACATTAGGTGCAGTATAGTTCTCCACATTAGGTGCAGTATAGTTCCCCACATTAGGTGCAGTATAGTTACCCCACATTAGGTGCAGTATAGTTCCCCACATTAGGTGCAGTACAGTTACCCACATTAGGTGCAGTATAGCTTCCCCACATTAGGTTGGCAGTATAGCTCCCCACATTAGGTGCAGTATAGTTCCCCCCACATTAGGTGCAATATAGTTCCCCACATTAGGTGCAGTATAGCTCCCCACATTAGGTGCAGTATAGTTCCCCCACATTAGGTGCAGTACAGTTACCCACATTAGGTGCAGTATAGCTCCCCACATTAGATGCAGTATAGTTCCCCCACATTAGGTGCAGTACAGTTACCCACATTAGGTGCAGTATAGCTCCCCACATTAGGTACAGTATATCCCCACATTAGGAAGAAGCAGGTTCCCCACATTAGGTGCAGTATAGCTCCCCACATTAGGTGCAGTATAGTTCCCCCACATTAGGTGCAGTACATTTACCCACATTAGGTGCAGTATAGCGCCCCACATTAGATGCAGTATAGTTCCCCCACATTAGGTGCAGTACAGTTACCCACATTAGGTGCAGTATAGCTCCCCACATTAGGTACAGTAAAGCCCCACATTAGGAAGAAGCAGGTTCCCCACATTAGGTGCAGTATAGCTCCCCACATTAGGTGCAGTATAGCCCCACATTAGGAAGAAGCAGTTTCCCCACATTAGGTAGTAGCAGGTTCCCCAAATTCGGTAGCATTGTCGTTCCCCCATTCCCCCCCCCCTCCCCCCACCGACTCACACACAGGCAACCACACATGCACACGCACACAGACAGACAACCACACATGCGCACACACACACAGACAACCACACATGCGCACACACACACACACACAGACAACCACACACGCACACACACAGACACCCACACATACACATAGACAACCTTACCTGACCTGCGCTGTGCTTCTCTTCTCTCCGTTAGCGCCCTGACGAGTGACGTCACTGACGTCCTGTGCGGGTCTGCGGAGGTACGTCACATGTGCGACGTCCCTCTTCAGACTCGGGCCGCCAGCCAACCGGAGACACGGAGGAGGTCGGGGTAAGTGAAGTCTTCCGGTGTAATGAAGAAAACTGTGCCCTGAAGCAGAATGTGACCCTCCGCATAGGAAAACAGTTGAGGGAGGTTAGTGGGAATGTAATGAGAGGGATCGGCCTGCAAAGCAGAAAACTGTGTCCCTGTGCGGAGGGTCACATTCCGCTACAGGGCACAGTTTTCTTCATTACACCGGCATTTAGCGCTGCTTGCACGAAGCAGGGCTAAATCCCGGGCATCGGGCAATACAAATTATATATACTTGGCGCGAGCTGTGTCGGCCGCCCGGCGCCCCTGTTACTATGGCGCCCTGTGCGGCCGCCCAGCTCGCACACCCCTAAGGCCGGCCCTGGATATAGCACATGCTAAGGGCTGCAGAAAATCTCCCACTTTTTTGCCAAACCCCTAATATGATAGTTTAGGCTCTAGATGCATTATTAGAATAAAGCTTAAAGGAGTACTGTAGTGCAAAGTTTTCTTCTTCCCCTGTGCCCGGGCTGCAAAAATAAAAAAAAAACTGTGATGTCTTGCCTCGACCAGTGAGTGCAGTGTCATGTAAGGAGCCTGGGCCCCGCCTTCTCCCTGCTGACCGAGCTTTTTACCTGACACTGCGCTCAGCCTATCACCTGCATAGGAGGGGCATCGCTGCAGCCAGCAATAAGCTGAGCGCTGTATGACTCCCCATCCCCCAGGAAGTGGAAGAAGACAGGCACTGGGACAGCGATATCAGCGCAATGGGGAAATGTTGTCAGGGAGTCAAAGTTTGTCTTTTTACTTTTTGCAGTCCAGGCTCAGAGTAAGAAAAAAAATTTGCACTACAGTAATCCTTTAACCTCTTAAGGACGCAAGGCATACCTGTACGCCCTGTGCCCAGCCCTGGTATAATTTTTTCTTCAATTTTGTCGCACATTGAATTTTTTTCCATTTTGTAGTGGATTTTTTGGTAAAATGACTAATGTCACTGCGAGGTAGAATTGGTGGCGCAAAAAATAAGCCATCATATGGAATCTTATGTGCAAAACTGAAAGCATTATGATTTTTAGAAGGTGATGAGTGTCATGATGCCGGCTGGCAGGAGGTGGATCCTCTGTGCCAGAGAGGGATTGGCGTGGACCGTGCTAGTGGATCGGTTCTAAGTCACTACTGGTATTCACCAGAGCCCGCCGCAAAGCGGGATGGTCTTGCTGCGGCGGTAGTGACCAGGTCGTATCCACTAGCAACGGCTCAACCTCTCTGACTGCTGAAGATAGGCGCGGTACAAGGGAGTAGACAGAAGCAAGGTCGGACGTAGCAGAAGGTCGGGGCAGGCAGCAAGGATCGTAGTCAGGGGCAACGGCAGGAGGTCTGGAACACAGGCTATGAACACACAAGGGAACGCTTTCACTAGGCACAAGGGCAACAAGATCCGGCGAGGGAGTGCAGGGGAAGTGAGGTATATATATGGAGTGCACAGGTGAACACACTAATTAGAACCACTGCGCCAATCAGCGGCGCAGTGGCCCTTTAAATCGCAGAGACCCGGCGCGCGCGCGCCCTAGGGAGCGGGGCCGCGCGCGCCGGGACAGGACCGACGGAGAGCGAGTCAGGTACGGGAGCCGGGGTGCGCATCGCGAGCGGGCGCCACCCGCATCGCGAATCGCATCCCGGCTGGAGGCAGTATCGCAGCGCACCCGGTCAGTGGATCTGACCGGGGCGCTGCAGTAACGAGAGTGTAGCGAGCGCTCCGGGGAGGAGCGGGGACCCGGAGCGCTCGGCGTAACAGTACCCCCCCCTTGGGTCTCCCCCTCTTCTTTGAGCCTGAGAACCTGAGGACCAGACTTTTATCTAGGATATTGTCCTCAGGTTCCCAGGATCTCTCTTCAGGACCACAGCCCTCCCAGTCAACTAGAAAAAAGGTTTTCCCTCTGACCTTTTTGGAGGCCAGTATCTCCTTTACAGGAAAGACGTCCGAAGAACCGGAGACAGGAGTGGGAGAAATAAGTTTAGGAGAGAAACGGTTGAGGATGAGTGGTTTAAGAAGAGAGACATGAAAGGCATTAGGAATACGAAGAGAAGGAGGAAGAAGAAGTTTGTAAGAGACAGGATTAATCTGGCACAAAACTTTGAAAGGACCAAGATAGCGTGGTCCCAATTTGTAGCTGGGAACACGGAAGCGGACATATTTAGCGGAGAGCCATACCTTGTCTCCGGGAGAAAAAATGGGGGGAGCTCTTCTTTTCTTATCAGCAAACTTCTTCATGCGTGATGAAGCCTGTAAGAGAGAATTTTGGGTCTCTTTCCATATGGTGGAAAGATCACGAGTTATTTCATCCACAGCGGGCAAGCCAGAGGGCAAGGGAGTAGGGAGGGGGGAAGAGGGTGACGGCCGTACACCACGAAAAATGGGGATTTGGAAGAAGATTCAGAGACTCTGAAGTTATACGAGAATTCGGCCCATGGTAGAAGATCTGCCCAGTCATCCTGGCGGGAGGAAACAAAATGCCGTAAATAATCACCCAGGACCTGGTTAATTCTTTCTACTTGCCCATTGGATTGAGGATGATAAGCAGAAGAAAAGTTTAATTTAATCTTGAGTTGTTTACAGAGAGCCCTCCAGAATTTTGACACGAATTGGACGCCTCTATCCGAGACGATCTGCGTGGGCAACCCGTGAAGACGAAAAATGTGTACAAAAAATTGTTTTGCCAACTGAGGCGCTGAAGGAAGACCAGGAAGAGGAATAAAATGTGCCATCTTGGAAAATCGATCAACGACCACCCAAACAACAGTGTTGCCACGGGATGGGGGTAAGTCAGTAATAAAGTCCATACCAATCAGAGACCAAGGCTGTTCAGGGACAGGCAGAGGGTGAAGGAGACCAGCAGGCTTCTGGCGAGGAGTCTTGTCCCGGGCACAGACAGTGCAGGCCCGCACAAAATCAACAACATCCGTCTCCAGAGTAGGCCACCAATAGAAACGAGAGATGAGTTGCACGGATTTCTTGATGCCCGCATGGCCTGCGAGATGGGAGGAGTGACCCCATTTGAGGATTCCGAGGCGTTGGCATGGAGAGACGAAGGTCTTCCCTGGAGGAGTTTGCCTGATGGAGGCTGGAGAAGTGGAGATCAGGCAGTCAGGAGGAATGTGTTGCGGAGAGAGCTCTACTTCTGAGGCATCCGAGGAACGAGAGAGAGCATCGGCCCTGATGTTCTTATCGGCAGGGCGAAAGTGAATTTCAAAATTAAACCGGGCAAAGAACAGAGACCACCTGGCCTGGCGAGGATTCAGCCGTTGGGCAGACTGGAGATAGGAGAGATTCTTGTGATCGGTGTAAATAATAACTGGAAATTTAGATCCCTTCAGCAGATGCCTCCATTCCTCAAGTGCTAATTTAATGGCCATTAGCTCTCGATCCCCGATGGAGTAGTTCCTCTCCGCCGGAGAGAAGGTCCTAGAAAAAAAACCACAGGTAACAGCATGCCCGGAAGAATTTTTTTGTAGAAGAACCGCTCCAGCTCCTACTGAGGAGGCATCAACCTCCAATAGGAAGGGTCTAGATGGGTCCGGTCTGGAGAGCACGGGAGCAGAAGAAAAGGCCGACTTGAGCCGTTTAAAGGCGTCTTCCGCTTGAGGAGGCCAGGACTTAGGATTGGCATTCTTCTTGGTTAAAGCCACGATAGGAGCCACAATGGTGGAAAAATGTGGAATAAATTGTCTGTAATAATTGGCGAACCCCAAAAAACGTTGGATAGCACGGAGTCCGGAGGGGCGTGGCCAATCTAAGACGGCAGAGAGTTTGTCTGGATCCATTTGTAGTCCCTGGCCAGAGACCAAGTATCCTAGGAAAGGAAGAGATTGACATTCAAACAGACATTTCTCCATTTTGGCATAAAGTTGATTGTCACAAAGTCTCTGAAGAACCATGCGGACATGCTGGCGGTTTTCTTCTAGGTTGGCAGAAAAAATCAGAATATCGTCCAGATACACAACAACACAGGAATATAAGAGATCACGAAAAATTTCATTAACAAAGTCTTGGAAGACGGCAGGGGCGTTGCACAGGCCAAAGGGCATGACCAGATACTCAAAGTGTCCATCTCTAGTGTTAAATGCCGTTTTCCATTCATCCCCCTCCCTGATGCGGATGAGATTATAAGCACCTCTTAAGTCCAGTTTGGTAAAGATGTGGGCACCTTGGAGGCGATCAAAGAGTTCAGAGATAAGAGGTAGAGGGTAGCGGTTCTTTACCGTGATTTTATTAAGACCGCGGTAGTCAATGCAAGGACGTAGGGAGCCATCTTTTTTGGACACAAAGAAAAATCCAGCTCCGGCAGGAGAGGAGGATTTGCGGATAAACCCCTTTTTTAAATTTTCCTGGATGTATTCAGATATAGCAAGAGTCTCTGGGGCGGACAGAGGATAAATTCTGCCCCGGGGTGGAGTAGTGCCCGGGAGGAGGTCAATAGGACAGTCATAAGGCCTGTGAGGAGGTAGAGTCTCAGCTTGTTTTTTGCAAAACACATCAGCAAAGTCCATATAGGC
Organism: Hyla sarda; assembly: GCF_029499605.1. NCBI lineage: Eukaryota > Metazoa > Chordata > Amphibia > Anura > Hylidae > Hyla > Hyla sarda. The sequence continues at coordinate 167,139,877 of NC_079195.1, read as the reverse complement.
CTTAGGGAGACCGGTTACAGGGGGAACCACAGGGTCACGGCAGGGAGTACTGGGAACCGGTTTAAGGCAGTCCTTGAAACAAGAGATACCCCAGCTCTTGATCTCCCCCGTGGACCAATCCAGGGTTGGGGAATGGCGTTGGAGCCACGGTAGTCCAAGGAGAATTTCGGAAGTGCAATTGGGGAGGACCAAGAACTCAATTTTTTCTTGATGAGGTCCGATGCACATTAGAAGGGGCTCCGTGCGGTAACGTATGGTACAATCCAATCTTTCATTGTTAACACAATTGATGTAGAGGGGCCTGGCGAGACTGGTTACCGGGATGTTAAACCTGTTGATGAGAGAGGCCAAAATAAAGTTTCCGGCAGATTCGGAATCCAAGAAGGCCATAGTAGAGAAGGAGAAGGTAGATGCAGATATCCGCACAGGCACAGTAAGACGTGGAGAAGCAGAGTTGACATCAAGGACTGTCTCACTTTTGTGCGGAGTCTGCGTGCGTCTTTCCAGGCGGGGAGGACGGATAGGACAATCCTTCAGGAAGTGTTCGGTACCGGCACAGTACAGGCAGAGATTCTCCATGCGGCGTCGTGTCCTCTCTTGAGGTGTCAGGCGAGACCGGTCAACTTGCATAGCCTCCACGGCGGGAGGCACAGGAACGGATTGCAGAGGACCAGAGGAGAGAGGAGCCGGGGAGAAAAAACGCCTCGTGCGAACAAAGTCCATATCCTGGCGGAGCTCCTGATGCCTTTCGGAAAAACGCATGTCAATGCGAGTGGCAAGATGAATGAGTTCATGTAGATTAGCAGGAATTTCTCGTGCGGCCAGAACATCTTTAATGTTGCTGGATAGGCCTTTTTTAAAGGTCGCGCAGAGGGCCTCATTATTCCAGGATAGTTCAGAAGCAAGAGTACGGAATTGTATGGCGTACACGCCAACGGAAGAATTACCCTGGACCAGGTTCAGCAGGGCAGTCTCAGCAGAGGAGGCTCGGGCAGGTTCCTCAAAGACACTACGAATTTCCGAGAAGAAGGAGTGTACAGAGGCAGTGACGGGGTCATTGCGGTCCCAGAGCGGTGTGGCCCATGACAGAGCTTTTCCAGACAGAAGGCTGACTACGAAAGCCACCTTAGACCTTTCAGTAGGAAACTGGTCCGACATCATCTCCAAGTGCAGGGAACATTGTGAAAGAAAGCCACGGCAAAACTTAGAGTCCCCATCAAATTTATCCGGCAAGGATAGTCGAAGGCCTGAAGCGGCCACTCGCTGCGGAGGAGGTGCAGGAGCTGGCGGAGGAGATGATTGCTGAAGCTGTGGTAGTAGCTGCTGTAGCATCACGGTCAGTTGAGACAGCTGGTGGCCTTGTTGCGCTATCTGTTGTGACTGCTGGGCGACCACCGTGGTGAGGTCAGCGACATCTGGCAGAGGTACTTCAGCGGGATCCATGGCCGGATCTACTGTCACGATGCCAGCTGGCAGGAGGTGGATCCTCTGTGCCAGAGAGGGATTGGCGTGGACCGTGCTAGTGGATCGGTTCTAAGTCACTACTGGTATTCACCAGAGCCCGCCGCAAAGCGGGATGGTCTTGCTGTGGCGGTAGTGACCAGGTCGTATCCACTAGCAACGGCTCAACCTCTCTGACTGCTGAAGATAGGCGCGGTACAAGGGAGTAGACAGAAGCAAGGTCGGACGTAGCAGAAGGTCGGGGCAGGCAGCAAGGATCGTAGTCAGGGGCAACGGCAGGAGGTCTGGAACACAGGCTATGAACACACAAGGGAACGCTTTCACTAGGCACAAGGGCAACAAGATCCGGCGAGGGAGTGCAGGGGAAGTGAGGTATATATATGGAGTGCACAGGTGAACACACTAATTAGAACCACTGCGCCAATCAGCGGCGCAGTGGCCCTTTAAATCGCAGAGACCCGGCGCGCACGCGCCCTAGGGAGCGGGGCCGCGCGCGCCAGGACAGGACCGACGGAGAGCGAGTCAGGTACGGGTGCCGGAGTGCGCATCGCGAGCGGGCGCCACCCGCATCGCGAATCGCATCCCGACTGGAGGCAGTATCGCAGCGCACCCGGTCAGTGGATCTGACCGGGGCGCTGCAGTAACGAGAGTGTAGCGAGCGCTCCGGGGAGGAGCGGGGACCCGGAGCGCTCGGCGTAACAATGAGGAAAAAATTTAAATGCAAAAACGGAAAAACGTTGAGTCCTTAAGCAGTTAAAGTGGACCTATCAGTGGGAAAACAGTGGTGTAAATAAGCCCATGGCTAGAAGGGGCTAAATAATATGATTCAATCATAACTTTTTACATTTTTTTTTACATCCATGTTTTCCTGCTGACAGGTCCATTTAACCTTTTCTCGTACTATGATGTATAATTATGACGGAAATGCGTTAACGCGAAATGACGTATATGTATAACTGTCTATTAAACAAGTGCTGGAGCTTCATAGACAGTGACAAATGGCTGATATCCTCAGCCAGTATTTGCCTCTAATGTCGGGCAGTGACGATTGCAGGATCTAAAAGTCTAAAATACTGATGTTGAAAGGCTGATCAGGACCACCGCGGGGTAAACATCAGCTGGGACAATCGCCTCCAAGCCATCCAATGGGCACTCCAGGAATACAGGCCGTCTCAGCAGCCTCAATAGAGCACCAATAACACTGATCAATGCTATGCAAGTGTATGCAATCAAAAGATTGCATGTAATAGTCCCCTTAGGGGACTGAAAAATAATTATAAAAAATTTTATAAATGTGAATAAGTCCCTCCTGTAATAAAAGTTTAAATCACCCCCTTTTATGTAAATAAACATAAATATATGGTGTATTGCCGCCTGCATAAATATCTGAACACTTAAATTGTTTTTATGAAAACACACGGTGAATGGCGTAACTGTAAAAAAAGTACCAGACTCTATAATTGCTGATTTTGGTCACTTCATATACCAATCAAAAAGCTCCATCAAAACAAAATAGTACCAATAAAAACTTCAGATCATGGTGCAAGACAGCTATGTATATGGAAAAATAAGGGTTATAGGGGTCAGAAAGGGCAATTTTAAGTATAATCCTACTTTTACAAAAGGTACAATTTGACTCTGAAAATTGCAAACTGAAACCCCCCAAATGTTGCAAACCTGATTTTTTTTGACCCCCATATAATTTATTTTAGCCTCGCTGTAGATGTTGTGGTAAAAAGAAATGAATGAACAAAATTTGTCATTACAAAGTACAATTAATACTGCATAACACAAGTCAATAAATGGCCCTGTAGGTGGAAAAGTACATGCCATTTTAAATTTGAGGAGGTAAAATACAAAACGTAAAAATGTAAATTGGCTGCATCCTCAAGGCCAAATCAAGGCCGTATCATTAAGGGGTTAAAAAAGTTGACACTCTAACAGTATTTGTCACCTAACCATAGATGTGATACATGTATGATTGCTGACGTATGACTACTGGAACCCTTACTGATCAAAATAATGGTGGTCCCTGAATATCACTTGTGAATGGTGCACTAATGCATAACTGCAGCTCCATTCACCATTATGGCACTGAGGATGACAGTGGGGATGGAAACTATGTGGCCAGCAGAATATGTTGTAGCATATAAATAAATTATCATTATTATTATTGATATGGGATGATTGATTGATAGATAGATAGATATAGACTGATTCATTAGGTGAGGGATGTGCCAGACACTACATGCCCAGAAACTGAAGCTAGCCTAGGAGAGGCATATTCATAGTGCAGGGTCCATCCCAATGAGGTCACCTTATCATGGTGGGATGGTACACACTATTTGGCCAAACAGTAAGCTAAGAAACTCTATTTTCCACCATAGCAGTATTGCTAAGTAAAATATGTCATATTTCATAGCTTTGTGCTAGCAGTGTGCTGCAGTAATTATTCTGCTTAGATAGATTTATAGATAGATAGAGTTACAAAGCTTATGTCAAAAAAACAGAACCCAGAAAAATCCAGCAGTACCCAGATCAATATACCATGTCCAGTGTCCCTGCTACATTAGTTGCAATGTGTGAAAATAGAGCTCTCTTGGCTTGAACGAAGTTAGAAGTATGCTGAGAGTTGTTTTACAAACCACATAAAGAATGCTACTATACTGATGCTGAAAACATCACAAAAACAAGTGAATCCAAAACTGATGAAACACAGTCAGAGGCAGAATAAACATTCAGTCACAGACAGCAGTTTTGTGTCTCTTATGATTCAGCTTCCTTCTTTCTCAGTCCAGGTCATCATGAAAACTCCTCTGTAGAGTTTATCCTCCAGATGTCCTCAACCTCTCTCTTTTGCCAAATATCTGTGCCCCCTGAATATAATACTACTACACACTGTGACACCCTGAATATAATACAACTAAACACTAAACAAGCTATGTTCACATTGAAAAAGGGACATGCGTCCCGAAACGCGTCTGTTTTAACAGGCTATTTAAATAAAATTCACATCTGTTTTAACTAGAGTACATCCTATAATTTATTGGAGCAGTTGGCACCAATTTGACCTGGTATTTTCTTCTTCCATTGATGTGGAAATTCTCCATACAACTAAATACAGCAGCCCCTGAATCTAAAACTACTACACACTACACTCTCTGATTATAATACTGTGCCACACTGTGTCCCCTGACTATGACACCACTACACAACATGCCACCTGAATATAATTGCTCCATAAACTGTTCTCCTGAAAAGAATAACATTACAAACTGTGCCCCTGAAAATACCACCTCGCAATTTGCCCCTGAATATAACAGCGCCACACACAATGCTCCATGAAAATAACAGTGCCACACATAGTGCTCCTAAATAGGATAATGCCACATATAATACCCCTTAAATAAAATAATGCCCCATATAGTTCCCAATGTACATAGTAGAATACATTAATACACTGATAAATAGGAATGCGCAGCCAAACCCCCCCCCCCCCCCACACACACACACACAAATAGCTAGTCAGCTAGTCACATAATACATAGAAACTCAATGCCTTTAGGCATGTAAAGGTGGTCAAGACAACCTGCTAAAGTTCAAACTCAACTTCAGAATGGGAAGAAAAGGGTTAGTACTTGTATTGATGTTGGTGCAAGATGGGCTGAGATTTTTCAGAAACTGCTGATGAACTGGGATTTTCATGTGCAACCATCTCTCGGATTTACAGAGAAATGTCCAAAAACGAGAAACTATCCAATGCCTTGTTGTTGTTAAGAAAAATGAACAGACTGGTTTGAGATTACAAAAAGGCAACAGTAACTCAACCACTCATTACAACCAAGGTCTGCAGAATACCATCTCTGTACACACAATACTTTAAATACTGGGTGTTACCCCTGTCAGCTTAGAATGGGAAACAGAGGCTACAACTTGCACAGGCTCACCAAAATTGGACAATGGAAAACTTGAAGGATGCTGCCCCCACTTTTGGCCACCTTGGTTCCAATTGAGTATCATTTAAATGTGAAAGCCTACCTAAGTATGGTTGCTGGTCATGTCTATTCATTTTTAACCACAGTGAACTCATCTTCTGATGGCAACTTTCAGCAGGATAATGCACCTTGTCAGAATGCTTACATATTCTCAAACTGGTTTCTTGCACATGACAATGAGATCACTGTACTCCAAAGGTACATCATGGATGTGCAGCCGATAAATCTGCAGGAACTGCTTGAGGCCATCACGTCCATATGGACCAACATCTCTGAGGAAAGTTTCCAGTACATTGTAGAAAGTATGCCATAAAAAATGATGGTAGTTCTGAAGGCTAAAGGCGGTCCAACCCTGTACTAGCAAGGTGTGCCTAATGTGCTCAGAAATGCTAGAGAGGAATCTTATATTGATGTAGTTTGCACACTAGAAGTGAAAAGATAAAGATCAGCAAAACACTTTATACTACTGTATGTACTGGACACACTGGTACTGAATAGCTGGACTCTCTATGTCCTTCTCCATCCTGCATTTGTTTAGTTTTACAGTTTAGTTTCTGACATTGCCATTGGAAAATGCTTTAACTTGCATTTAACCCCTTAAGGACGCAGGGTTTTTCCGTTTTTGCATTTTAATTTTTCCTCATCACCTTCTAAAAATCATACCGCTTTCAATTTGCACCTAAAATTCCATATGATGGCTTATTTTTTACGTCACCAATTCTACTTTGCCGTTACATTAGTCATTTTACCCAAAAATCCACGGCAAAATGGAAAAAAAATTAATTGTGCAACAAAATTGATGAAAAAATGTCATTTTGTAAGTTTTGGGGGCTTCCGTTTCTACGCAGTGCATTTTTCGGTAAAAATAACACCTTATCTTTATTCTGTAGGTCCATACGGCTAAAATGACACCCTATTTATATAGGTTGGATATTGTCGTACTTGGGAAAAAAATCATAACTACATGCAGGAAATTGCAGGAAAATTCTCATCTTCTAACCCCTATAACTTTTTTATATTTTCGCGTACGGGCCGGTATGAGGACTCATTTTTTCTGAGTGTTCTGAAATTTTTATTGGTACCATTTTTGTATTGATCCGACTTTTTTTTTTTATTCATTTTTTCATGATATAAAAAGTGACCAAAAATACACAATTTTGGACTTTGGAATTTTTTTGCGCGCACGCCATTGACCGTGCGATTTAATTAACAATATATTTTTATAGTTCAGACATTTTCGCATGTGGCGATACCACATATGTTTATTTTTATTTACAGTTTTTTTTTATGGGAAAAGGGGGGTGATTCGAACTTTTATTAGGGAAGGGGTTAAAGGACCTTTGTTAACTTTTTTTTTCACTTTTTTTTGAAGTGCTATAGCTCCCATAGGGACCTATAGCACTGCACACACTGATCTCTTTTGCTGATCCCTGCAAAGCCATAGCTTTGCACGGATCAGCGAGACAGGGGCTTAATTGCTCAAGCCTGTAGCTCAGGCTTGGAGCAATCAATCGATGATCGGACGCCGCGGAGAGAGATAAGGAGACCTCCGCCTGCGTCCCAGCTGATCGGAACATCGTGATTTTATCGCGATGTCCCGATCAGCCCGACTGAGCTGCCGGGAAGCGTTTACTTTAGTTTTCAGACGCGGTGGTCAACTTTGATCGCCGCGTCTGAAGGGTTAACAGCGCACGGCACAACGATCCGTGCCGCACGCTGTTAGCCCAGGGTCCCGGCTATGAATGCGTGTGATGCGGGGTCACAGTGTGACCCCGTTTTTAACATCGGGACCGGGTGTAGGGCGTACAGGTACGCCCTACGTCCTTAAGAGGTTAAATGAACAAATTTCAAACATAACAAAACTTCAAAAATCTCTTTCAACTACAAACCAGCAGTCATATTATACCCATGGACCAAGTACAGTTAAAGTTTGACATATTGTAAAAAAAAAAAAGGTTGTATCCAAAAACTTTGCAACATTAGACACCTTTTGAATGTTCTTTAGGATGATCTATTGAAAAGGTGTCCACTTAATGTTAGCCTTGAGGGCATGTAGGGAATTAGAAATGTTTACATTAGAATGTGTATAGAAGAAATGTGTTTGTCTTATCTGTAATGTTACCATATAATCAAAAGTCATACATAGTAGTTCTTTATGTGGAGATATGGCCTACTGCAATGAAAGTACCTGCTTTGGTACTTACTCCGCTAGCCTTTAAACCAGCAGGGTCAGCTAGCTAGTTAAGTAACGGAGAGGAACCTCAGGGACAGAATAAAAGTCACAAGAAGAAAAAACGTGGTCTCAAAAAGCAGGAGGTGCTCAACCCCATATGCAGTTGTACATTTATACTGGGGGAGCAGATCCTGCACTTGTGGTCTGTTGCTAAGGGCGATCCCCAGCATAAAATGCATACAATGCGGGATGCCTGCAGCAGACTACAAGTGCCACAATAGAATCCTACACCAGGTGAAAGATGTGGATGTGTAACATATAGAGTAATACATACATTTATAAATTTAGGTGCACTACTGTTGTAGTTGTAAACAATGACATTGGCTAACCCTCAAACTGATGTTAAAATTGAGACATTAGCCATTATATCCTTATATGAAGGACATACCTGAGCCCGAACACCAACGCCAAGGTTTCTCAAGTGGCAGGGGACCTAACACTAAACCTACCTGTGCTGTATGGGCAATACCAGGGGCCAGTGGGCCAGCAGCATTGGGTCCGAATCACAGCCTGCTCCCAGTTACTTCCAGTTACTTCCAGTGCCCAGCCACACATACAATGGGAGGAGGGAGGCAGACTATAACCCCACCCAAGTTGGCTAATGTGTTGTCGGCCTCACAGGTGAACCTAAATGCTGCCTAGAAAGTGATCAAGGCGCATTAAATGTGGAGTTTACACACCTCCAAATATAGGATTTAAACAACAAGAAGAAAACACGTGGTCTCAATGTCCTTCATATAAGGATATATTGGCTAATGTCTCAATTTTAACATCTGTTTGAGGGTTAGCCACATGTCACTGTTTACTTATACAGAATAAAAGTCAGCAGCAAAATAAGAGCCTGGGTCAAAAGCCAGAAGGTGATGTCCAGGGACACCGTGCTTTACAGGAGGCGCATTTAAATCAGCACACTTTAGAAAGTGTGGGAAGCCAGTGTCGAGTAAGCATGGTCAGGCATCCAAGCTCCCCAATAGGCTAACCAGTTCTTCTGTCTTTGAGGCTGGTAGACAAAGCTACGGCAATGCTTTTAGTATCGAAGGAGAAAAGGAGCCATGATTGGCGCTGAAGCATGGCAGGGTATTTACAGTGCATATTATATGCCAAACGGATCTTCTCCACTGTATACAATTCCAACAGTAATTTTTTTCTTTAATTGCCATTTCTCCATTTTATTTTACAAGTAAACTTGAGGCTTTTTAAACGGGTTCAATTTGTACTGGAAATTTTTCTTACATCTATGTAACACATTGAATAAAATGCAATTCAATATCCGCAATTGATATCCTATGTAACACGTTGAATAAAAAAAATTAAATAACCGCAAGTGATATGAAACATGTGCAAAACAGATATTTTCTCCTAAATTTTGTGCCCAAGGGTAAGACCATAGCACCAGCATTTGGCAGTGAAGGCATTTTGTATAGCTACAGTGCAGTTTAGCTTGGGCTCTGGAGAAACTAAGATCACAGATTTTTTTTTTTTTAAGAGCCATAGAAGTACATGTGTTACTCATTTATGAGAGGGATAAATTCTTAAAGTACTTGACATATGTAGTGTTGATCATACTTTTTAACTACATTTTATGTCTCTATGTCTGCTAGGTTTATCTGTATAATTCCCAGTTTTCGTAAATGCAAATGAATAGTGGAAACACCAAGGGGTGTAAAATTAAATAAATAACTTATGTGAAATTACTTCACTCTGTACCACTCAAGGTTTATAATTCTAAAGTTTATAAGCCATTAAAACCAAGAGTACATATAGTTAAATTTGTGACATCCTTGTTAGGGAACCAACCAACATATTTCCAGCACAAATTAATAACAATTAGTTTGGTGGGTTCCCTAGTAACTCGGTGAGTTTACTTAGTTTTACAATTTGTACTAATAAAAACAGCACATCCCTTGCCAATGCAGTAAGTATGCATTACAATCTAAGAATTATATAAGAGATCCCAATGGCTTACTCCAGTAGGATCAGAAAGAAATGTACTGTAATGGCCTTCAAACAAGTACTTAATACATTAAAGGGGTACTTTGGTTTCAGATCAACTGGTGCAAGAAAGTTAAACAGATTTGAAAATTTCTACTATTTAAAAATCTTTATCCAGGATTTATCAGCTGTTGTATGCTACAGAGAAAGTTATCTGTCTGGAACAAAAGAAAAATCCCCATAGCAAACCTCTCCTGCTCTGTACATTTCCAGATACAGGCACAGATGGCAGCAAAGAGCACTGTGGTCAGACTGGAAAGAGCTTTCTCTGTAGTATACAGTGGCTGATAAATACTGGAAGGATTAAGATTTTTAAATAGAAGTAAGGAGGAAAAAACGAAAATGCAAAATCGGAAAAACCCCGGGTCCTTAAGGAGTTAAGGCCCATTCATGCTCTGAGGAATGCTTACAGCACCTTGTAAAAAGTATGCCATGAAGAATGAAGGCAGTTCTGAAGGTGTGGTTATGACCATCTTAGGACATCCACCAAGACGGTTCTGCATGCTCAATTCGACTGCATATTGCTTGTTAGTCTCTACTGTGTATGAAAGCATGGGAGGGATGTCTGTGGGTAAATGTGTGGAGGGCAACATTAGGATCAAAGAACAGAGAGAAGACAAGGAAGTAACCAGTTCAATGGGGGAGGAGATCAGTACAACAATTTTACCTAAAAAGCATATTTGTCTCCTTTACATACATAGTTAAATAGTTAGTACGGTCGAAAAAAGACACATGTCCATCAAGTTCAACCAGGGAATTGAAGGGTAGGGGTGTGGCACGATATTGGGGAAGGGATGGGATTTTATATTTCTTCATAAGCATTAATGTTATTTCTAATCCTGTTTTAAAGCTGTTAATTTTTCCTGCTGTGACCAGTTCCTAAGGTAGACTGTGCCATAAGTTCACAGTTCTCATGGTAAAGAAGGCGTGTCGCCCCTTGAGACTAAACCTTTTCTTCTCCAGACGGAGGGAGTGCCCCCTCGTCCTTTGGGGGGGGTTAACCTGGAACAGTTTTTCTCCATATTTTTTGTATGGGTCATTAATATACTTATATACGTTTATCATATCCCCCCTTAAACGTCTCTTCTCAAGACTAAACAATAGTGTTGCTCACGAATATTCGCAATTCGAATATTATTCGCAAATATCGCATATTCGCAAATTTCGCGAATATAGCGCTATATATTCATAATTACGAATATTCATTTTTTTTTTCTCTCTCTTCACAGTACACATCACAGTGATCATCCCTCTCTGCTTCCAGCTTGTGTGGTGTAAAGAAGGCTCTAATACTACTGTGAGAGACTGGTGTGCGAAAATTCACATATGCGAAAATTAGCATATGCTAATTTTCGCATATGCGAATTTTCGCGAATGCTAATTTTGAATGGGCTGATATTCACATATGTTAATTTTCGCATACGCGAATTTCCGCATATGCGAAAATAAACCGAGAATATAACGAATATGCGAATATTCGCGAATATATGACGAATATTCATCCATATATTCGCGAATATTCGCGAATTCGAATATGGCCTATTCCGCTCAACACTACTAAACAATTGTAACTCCTTTAATCGCTCCTCATAGCTAAGATGTTCCATGCCCCATATTAGTTTAGTCGCGCGTCTCTGCACCCTTACAGTATACTCTATGTATATGGTATCTGATTTTACCACCTTTGCTTTGTGAGAAAATAATGAAAACAATGCCTGGTTGCCATCCATTATTTAGTATGTGTCGGAAAAGGTACCACAAAGGATGTAAAAAAATAGTGTGAATACTACAGTATAAATCCCCAGCTGTAGCAGTGCCATCTTGCCTTTAATATTCTTCTCTCTGGTTGATTTAATTTCATCTGAATACAATCCAGATTTTCAGCATTATTTTGAATACTAAGTTAAATTCTATGCTAAACTATATTCGTTTCCTGAACATAGTCTTTTAAAACAATTTTCAGTGGCGAATGTATAGTTGGAATGATAAGTGTAACGTTACTCTTATGCTTCAGTACATTTCACTGTGCAATTTAGGCATTGAGTCATGAACAGAAAATGTAAAGGCTGAATGGCAAAGAATACATTACAGACACAGATTGACAGGTCATTATAGAACACCAGGAAATGTGTTAATCTCTGCAGGATTCTGAGCCATTTGTGTCATTGAGAGGTAACACAATGTAATGTCATCATCACTCCGCTCCAGATTACCTAATTGTCTCTTATTGGAGGCTTTAGAGCTACAGTGTTAATTGGAGGGCGATGAGAGAAATTTGCCTAGGATCTCAAGTGTGAATTGCTGAACGCAACCTTTGCCCTTTTGCCTTCCAGGAACAATTTGTGTATAGCTATTAAAAGCTTATTTAGTTTTGCCTCTGAAGTTTAGATGTGCAAATATCGTTTAATGGTACAAGTTACACTAGACCCTATGTCTTTTCTGAATTGTCAAATGATCTTGTCACATCACAATTATATTGTATACACTGCCATGTTTAAATGCTAAGTGTTATATTGTGCTCGTATATAAAAAAAAAAATCAGATGAAGAACATTTACATTTAACAATATGACAAACCATTACAATTATCTTTCTATATTAGAGTGACTAATCTTAATCAGTAAGGAACATTTTGGGCATATATAGTTACAATTGTTTGAAAACTGAGTTGTATAGGTTTTTCCTTCGGTTTACAGAGTACTCAGGAATCAATTACACAATTATTTATTTGCATTTCCTGCTTCTTTTGAATCCACTTCTAAATTTGGCTTAATAATTTTAATTAAAAAAAAATGGCCACAAAAAGCTAAAATCCACCTAATTTATTAGTTTTTTTAATTTTTATTTGTTTTTGAGTATGATTTCTTATAGACATTTCTTTAAAAGTCCTTTTCAGACATTGATTTGGGCTATTTGTGCATTGGGCTATTTGGGCTACATGTATCTTCATTCCTCATGAGGGTATGTTCAAACGGCCAAATGTCCTTTCGGAATTGTGCTAGAATATTCCGTATGGACATTCCTCTGCAGCAGAGTCCCATTGATTTCCAATAGGATTCTACTGCAATGTGCACACAGTGGAATTTCCACGGCAGATGTTTCTGCTGCAGAATTCCTGATTGCAGTGTTTCCAGAAGTCTATTCTTTCTGTGGAGAATTGCTTAGAATGCATTGCCATCTATGTAAAGGCACATTTCTGAGTGATTCTAGTTCCCACTGGATTAATCAAGTGTGCAGAATGTCCGCCTGTGTTTTCCAGGCGGACATTCCGCACATTTTACTGTGTGAACATACCTTTAGGCTTCATTTATACGTAAATTTAGTTTGTTTCATTTTAGCCTAAAAATAAAAACACACAAAAAAAACTTGCCTGTTTTTCCTAAAATAGTGTGTATTGGTATAGGCCTTTTTGAGGTGTTTTTCCTGTGTTTTTCTCATTGCAAGTCATGTGATTGTTTCATGTGATTTAAGGATTTCTATTAAAAAATATTAACAAGTGGTCATGGCTTACACCAGAGGAGGCATGATTTTTACATGAAGGACTGTGGCCAACTCAAGCGCCAAAATTCATACAATTTTAGGTGTTAATTGTAGTGGAAATATAGAAAAGCTTAGAGGGTGCGCACCTCGATAATCCCAGTGTGATCTTATACTGGCTTGAGGTTACTTAAAGGGATGCTCCCGTGGAAAACTTTTTTTTTTTTAAATCAACTGGTGCCAGAAAGTTAAACAGATTTGTAAATCACTTCTATTAAAAAATCTTAATCCTTCCAGTACTTTGTAGGGGCTGTATACTAAAGAGAAATCCAAAAAAGAAATAGATTTCCCCTGATGTCATGACCACAGTGCTCTCTGCTGACCTCTGCTGTCTATTATAGGAACTGTTAAGAGTAGGAGAAAATCCCCATAGCAAACATATGCTGCTCTGGACAGTTCCCACAATGGACAGCAGAGGTCAGCAGAGAGCACTGTGGTCATGACATCAGAGGAAAAGCATTTATTTTTTGGATTTCTCTTTAGCATACAGCCCTAAAAAAGTACTGAAAGGATTAAGATTTTTTAATAGAAGTGATTTACAAATCTGTTTAATTTTCTGGCACCAGTTGATTTAAAAAAAAAAAAGTTTTCCACGGGAGTACCCCTTTAAGGCCAGTGCATAAAATGCCAATCTCCCCCTACCTCCCAATGACAGTAAATTCAGCCTTTTTTTTTTACACAGAGTGGTAAGTTACAAGTTTCAATCAGTATTGGTCACTGTCTCTTTAAGGCTATGTCCCCAAGCTGGAATGTCCACACGGAGAATCTCCGTGCGGACATTCCAGACACTGCAAGGACCACACAGGAATACGCTGTCTCATAGACGGCTAGTCATTCCGTGCGGACGCAGAAAATGGAATTTCCGTACCAGAAACATGTGCTAACTGATGATGTCCTAAAATGGACACCGTACTGTACAATGCCGTGATAACGGCACACATAATCTAGATTTGTCTATGGTTAGATGGAACTCACAACTGGAACAGAATTTGTTACTTGCTTTGACTTGAACAGGATACACAACAAGAGGCCTGAAAATATCTGGACCTAGGAGTTACACTCTAGATTACTTGTCTGCCTATCAGGAGCAAAGCTAGAACAGATGTTGCTTTAGCCTTAGCCAAACTGGGACTGGTTTTTGGGTCCAGCCTTCTGGGTAAAGGGAGGTTGGAAAAGGGCCTCACATTTTAAGCAACAAAGCAATGCAGTTAGGGGTATACAAATACAGAAATGGATGCCAATTTACTAAGCCTAGAATTCAGGTGTATATTGTACATTGTGTTCACCAATTTTATTATGTCTTAGTCTGGCTAATGATATTTCATAGACTTTGTAGATACTGGATATACTGCAAGAGATATACTGCTGGTGTAAACACTGAAAGATAACACAAAGGTGGAGTTGGCCTAGTCTGATACTTACAATGAAATCAGGAATTAAACTGTTCCAGACTATAAATTTAATTGAACCTCAAGGGCAAGAGAATGTGTTCTTACTATATTGTATCTGAGTTCACAGTGACCCGTAAAGTCCTTTTAAAGCTGCAATGTCACCTGAATAACAATTGGTAGAGTTTGAAACTTTCTGACATTGCTCTAAGGCTTGAACTATGTAATGTTCAGTGTTAAAAGTTTATGTTATGTGAGATATCACTGAATGTATAGATCTGGCACAGACCAGCAATATCAGAATGGGGGATGCTGACCCTCGGCACCCCTGCTTTTTGCAAGAGCTGTGGCTCTAGCAGGGGTGTAGGAACCAGGGGGGATGGATCCCCCCAAGGAATTCAGCGTGGGGGAACGATAATGGCTTGATCCCCCCCATCCGCGCAGGCCGCCGCCACTACTAAGGATCCAGGACACTCATACCAGATCCCCAGCAGACAGCGCTGCGTTCTCTGGTATGTGCGATACACGCACATACAGGAGAAGGCGTACCCTCTGTGTGAGCCGCATCTGCAGCTTACACAGAGGAGATGTGACCTCCGCCCCCACGCAGCATGCAGTACAGGCGCAGATAACGTCACTCATTGGTGCCTGTACTGTGGAGGGGAGAAGACGTGGGCCCCCGTTGCTGAGGAGATCGCTGCGTGGGACATCAGGTGAGCAACATTTTTTTTTAACTCTGCATATACCTATGGGGAAGAGGGGGGAGGGGGTAACTCAGCATATACCTATGGGGAAGAGGGGGGGGGAACTCTGCATTTACCTATGGGGAAGAGGGGGGTAACTTCATATAACTATGGGGGGAAGGGGGTTACTCTGCATATACCTATGGGGAAGAGGGGGGAGGGGGGTAACTCTGCATATACCTATGGGGAAGAGGGGGGTAACTCTGCATATACCTATGGGGAAGAGGGGGAGGGGGGTAACTCTGCATATACCTATGGGGGAGAGGGGGGAACTCTGCATATACCTATGGGGAAAAGGGGGGTGTAACTCTGCATATACCTATGGGGAAGAGGGGGGAGGGGTGTAACTCTGCATATACCTATGAGAAAGAGGGGGGAGTGTAACTCTGCATATACCTATGGGAAAGAGGGAGGGGTGTAACTCAGCACATAATTGCATTGTAATTCTGTGTACAGCTGGTATCTACTTCTTTATGGTCACTGTTCAGGGAGATACAGGTCTGTATACAGTGGTTTTATTCAGTAACAGTATGTTGCATTAGTCAGTAACTGTGTGATGTAAAGTCTGTTCCTGATGAGGCAATATTATTTGGTCCTGTTATTGTTTATATTCTGGTATTATTGGTAATGTTAATCTGTACATAGTGGTTTTTACTCAGTATGGCGGTATTATCCAGTCTTTGTGTGCTGGTATAATTTGTTCCTTGTATACTGATATTATTGGTAATATTGGTCTTGGTATTCAGGATTTGGTCAGTAATAGTATGGTGGTAATATGTATGGTGATTGTATTCCTCCTTGTATACTGGTATTAATGCTTAAAATTTTCCTCTTCTATAAGACTTTTACTTATGGGACTTATTTTTTACAATGTGGTCTGTAGTTTTTATCAGTATCATTTTTGTTTTGATGGGAGTTTTTGATCACTTTTAATAAACTTTTTCTCTGGTATATGAAGAGACCAGAAATCAGCAATTATGGACTTAGGTATTTTTTTATGTTTACACCATTTACCATGCAGTTTCATTAATGTTATATTTTAATATGTTATAATGTTATATTGTAATGGGTCATTTCCACATGCGGCGATACCAAATATGTTTATTTTTGTTTACACTTTTATTAGAGGAGGGACATTATCACTGATGTTCGGCATTAGCAATAAATGAAGAGCGCTCAGCTTGTAAGCGCACTTCATACATCCAGACTGCATTCTAACACTGCATACATGTACACAATGTTTCCTCAAGGTGTCAATGGTGCCTACACTAACCCCTTGTCCTGACCTCACACACACAGCCTACCTCTCACAGTCCTGACAGATCCCTATCCCTTGAATTCACTGCTCCCAAAATCAAATGGCTCCATACTTTGTTTATTGGGCATCCTGGGTTACACCAGTTCAGTTCCTATTTACTTCAATGAGAGCCGAGCTGCAGTAACCCTGCATGGCCACTACATAATGTACAGTGCTGTACCCCCCCCCCCCCCCTATTTTGATGTTGATGACCTATCCTGATTATAAGTCATCAATACATTTTGACCAGTATAAACTAATGTTGTATGATATAGATTTGGTAACATTGGATCACAGTTAGATCATTTTAATGACATTTTGTCTGCTAAAGTGGCAGGAAAGTGCACAGCTGCTGTTTACTGTCATGAAAGTTGTCAGTGTTCTGACTTTGTTAAAATAGAGGATTTTAAGAAACCATTCATTCACCATGGGTATTAATCAATTGTCTCAGGAAGTAGATTAATATCATATGACACCTTTTGTTTCCTGTGTTGACTGTTCGCTGTTATTGTTTTTCTTAACTCCCAGTATAACTTTACTAAAAGTGATCACTCATATTTCACTGGTGTAGATAATACACGATCACACACAATTTTACCTTTAAGTCAATTTTGTCAAATCACGTGGCCATAGTAACAATTATGTCTTCTTAATTTTTAAAGTGGTTCTTCATTAAATCTTTATGTTGGACTCTAATAACATACTTACCTGAATCTAACTTTATTTATCATACCATAAAGATTATTACCTATTGATGTATGGACTTTGCATAATTTCTGGAGGTATCCTATGGTTACTGGAACCAGGATATTTCAAACACAACCTTTAAGTCATGTACAGTTCAGACCTATGTACAAAATTGTACTGAAGTACAATTATAAGGATTCAATATTTACATTGTTGACCCTTCCTGTTCAAAAATACAACAATTCGCTCCTGGCATGCTGGATATCAGTTTCTTGGCCTAATCCTGACTGATGACAACACATTCTTGCCTAATCACTGCTTGGAGTTTATCATAATTTCTGTGTTTTTGTTTGTCCACCCACTTTTTGAGGATTCACCACGGATTGGGGAGTCACCTAGACATCGAAACCATGTTTGCCTTTTGACACGGTTCTCCATTATGCTGGAGAATGCATTGTTCATCAACAAATTGCTCCAGGACCCTTAGGAGAATTATTTACTCATGGCAGTGTTGTTAAGCAAAATTGTGAGTGCGTCCAATCCCTTGGATGGAAAGCAACCCAACACATGAAAGGTCTCAGAATGCTATACTGTTGGCATGACACAGAATTCATGGTTGTGTTTCTCTTCTCCAGACAATCATTCTATCTGATGTCTCAGTCCTCTGCAGACCAATACTTGCACATCCTGCAGAATATCAGTATATTGTAGATGTTTTTCTGGAAGAGATGTGGCTTCTTGACACCATGCCCATCTCCAAACACCTTTGCCTCACTGTGCCTGCAGATACACTGACACAGGCCTGCTGCCATTACTAAGCAAGTTTTGCACTGGTGTTAAACCAATCCCTTAGCTAAATCCTCTTTAGGAGATGGTCCTGGCACTTGCTAGACTTTCTCTGGTGCTTTAAAGATTTCATCACTGCAAGTAAATGTTTATCCTTGAAGTTTCTGATGATTTAGTGAATTACTAATCTGATTTAGGGACAACCTTACAAGCATGTACTTGCCTGTAAGGCCTTTTTGATGCAAAGCAATGATGACTGCACATGTTTCCTTTAAAGTAGTCTTGGTTAACTGAAAACAGTGATTTTTAAACATCATCTTAATTTTAGAGCAACCAATTTGCTCTTATCTTTCCTCTGAGCTGACAAGAAGATCATGAAAAAGATGTTAGCAGGTCATTTTGTGACAGGGATAATATTCATGGCAATCTAGGGTAAATGCAAACCTACAGGAATACCATTGTAATGAAGAAGGGTTCTTAGTCCAGTTGTGGATACATAGAGCAAAGGCCCTATGCAAAAACAATCTCTTTGTTTTCAACATTTAAAATGACAGAACACTGCACTATATCTGCCACAGAACATTGCACTATATCTGCCTTTCAACCCACCAGTAATTGTTAGGCATTTCTTTTATACCCCTATGCAACTGCACAGTTTGTACATATGGTATGTCCAGGAATTAGCTTAGAATAAGTGGGACCCCATAGTGCTCGACTTATGGGCAGGAAGAGGCCACGGCCAGTGTGTTGATACTTGGGTGGATACTCAGTTCTTTGTGAAAGTGCTGGACTGATGGTCAGGGAGAGGCCACCACCAGTGTGTTGATACTCAGGTGGATAGCAGTACGTGCAGACCATGAAAGAGCCATTATTCTACATAAGGCCTGAGATGGGCCAGCAAGGCAAAAAGTTACAGACTGTATCCAGCAAGTATGATACAACTGACGGCAGCCAGTTTTTTTTTTTTTTTCCCAAAGCAGGAAATAAAACAAACAATACAAAAACAAAACCTAGGCTGCCTGGGCAATAACTATACACGTGGCCAGTAACTGTGCCTTCTGTACAGCCAACAAACATAACAGTTTACAGCTTTTTCCACTTGTAAGATGTCTGTTCTTTTATACCCCCTAAGCTTTGCAGGTGAACTAGCCAGAATCAAATCAAGTACCAGAAGTGGAGCAAGGAAGTACACTTCCCATGCATGCTACTGGGTCTCAGGCTTCTTTTAGAATGTGTAAAACAGGAACCTGTGTAAAATGCATACTCCTTCCTCCACTTTTCCCCTGGTCCTGTCACGCCAGTTATGTGTCGATTACGTCTTCACAATATAAAAAAAAAACAAGACGTCAGACTATGCCACTGCCTTCCATTACTTCATGGTCCAGTTTTGACACTATTAGCAGACTAGAGTCAACAGGGACGCTTTAATATGCCCCATATGCAGAAAACTAAGCTGCATTTCTTCTGACAACTTTTTAATAACACCACCATTTTGTTCTACAGTAAGTTTTCTGTAGGATTAGACCAGATTGGCTAGCCTTTCCTTCCTTGCTCCTCAGTGAGCTGTTTGGAACCAGATAGATAGCTTCTGGGGCAATATAGGAAGTTTATTAATTCAAATCTGTTTCCCAGGTCTCAATTAGGGACATTTAAGGAGCAAAAAGGAACAGGGGGGGGGGGCACATTTGTAAGGTATGAGTATGATGTTCCTATGAATGTGATCTAGTTACATATATAGTTGGATAGTTGATATAGTTGAAAAAAGAGTCCATTAAAGGAGAAGTATCATGTAAAAAAAAGGTATCCCCTAAGTTTTAGATTGCGGGGGGTCCGAGCAATGGGCCCCCCGCGATCTCCTGTTTGGAGCCCTGGCTCTCCTTCACAGCGTCGCATCACGACCCCCGCCCAAAGTGGGGTACACCCCCCCCCCATATAGCTGGGTGAGCCATTTGGCAATCTTTGGATCTCCCATAGAGCTAAATTGAGGGGGCGTGGCAGCCCCCGCTTCGGGCGTGGGTCATGACGTGGCACTGTGAAGCAGAGCAGAAGCTCCAAACAGAAGATCGCCTAAAACCCTACTGTGTGTAAGGCAAAATCCTTGAGGCAAATGCCAATTGCCCCATACCAAGGAAAAAATACCTTCCAGACTAAAAATAAATCCCTGGATCAACATCCTATTGACCAGAAACCCATAACTTGTTATAATTTATTTTACAAGAAAGGCATCCAAGCCCCTCTTGAACATGTTTGATGTGTCAACCATTACACCATAATGAGTCAGAGAGTTTCATAGTCTCACTGCTTTTACAGAAAAGAATCCTCATCTGTGATGATGGTGAAACCTTCTTTCCTCTAGATGTAGAGGATGCCACCTTCACAGTTACAGGCCTAGATAAAAAAAAGATAACTAAAAATGTCTCTTTACTGTCCGTTCATATATTTGTATGTTGTGACCACCCCTAAGATGTCTTTTTTCCCAACATTGTACACAATATTCCATTTGTAGTCTGACTAGTGATTTGTGCAGAAATGTATCTATGGCAAATGCAAAGCACTGGAGACTAGTGAGTGATAATGATGTATTTTACACAGCTCAGTTTTTCTCCAGATTTCCACCTACCCTACTTCTTTTTACACAGCCATACAGGTAAAACTTGAAAAATTAGAATATAGTGCAAAAGTTCATTGTATTTCAATAATGCAACTTAAAAGGAAAGGAAGCATAAAGTGCTCCAAAATCTCCTGGTGGACAAATGCATTAACCCTGGACTTCATGAAGCACAGTGGACCAACACCAGCAAATGACATGGCTCCCCAAATCATATAATATATTGGGGATTTGGGGTTTTAATGAGCTATAAGCCATAATCATCACAATTATGACAAATCACAGCTTGAACTATCTTGCTTTGCATGTAATGAGTCTCTCTCATATATTATAGTAGAGAAAAATGGAGTGGCTTTTGTTCAAATCACGACCAAAATAGACCTGGGCTGCCCAAAAGATACACCTATACCCACGGTGTATCAGGTAAATATAAAATTAAAAAGAAAGAAGATTGGGGCTCAAGGTCAAGGATTTGTGGACACGCATAGGGTAATAATTTCATTTATTAATAATAAATGTGTAAACAGTGATCCCAATAACTCACAGGGCCCTTGTAAAGTCACGATAATCACTGGATAAGGTATAATAAATAATGTTCACTAGATTAAAGTAATATATATTAATCATACAAGATTAAAAAGTCTCTTGAGACCACCATATAACCATTATTATCCTATAGCAATGTTTGCATAAAAACCATTAGTGTTACGCCGAGCGCTCCGGGTCCCCGCTCCTCCCCGGAGCGCTCGCAACATCCTCGCAATTGCAGCGCCCCGGTCAGACCTGCTGACCGGGTGCGCTGCGATACCTCTCCCAGCCTGGATGCGATTCGCGATGCGGGAGGCGCCCGCTCGCGATGCGCATCCCGGCTCCCGTACCTGACTCGCTCTCCGTCGGTCTTGTCCCGGCGCGCGCGGCCCCGCTCCTTAGGGCGCGCGCGCGCCGGGTCTCTGCAATTTAAAGGGCCACTGCGCCACTGATTGGCGCAGTTGGCTTAATTAGTGTGTTCACCTGTGCACTCCCTATTTATACCTCACTTCCCCTGCACTCCCTCGCCGGATCTTGTTGCCATTGTGCCAGTGAAAGCGTTTCCTTCTGTGTTCCTAGCCTGTGTTCCAGACCTCCTGCCGTTGCCCCTGACTACGATCCTTGCTGCCTGCCCCGACCTTCTGCTACGTCCGACCTTGCTCTTGTCTACTCCCTTGTACCGCGCCTATCTTCAGCAGTCAGAGAGGTTGAGCCGTTGCTGGTGGATACGACCTGGTTGCTACCGCCGCTGCAAGACCATCCCGCTTTGCGGCGGGCTCTGGTGAATACCAGTAGCAACTTAGAACCGGTCCACCAGCACGGTCCACGCCAATCCCTCTCTGGCACAGAGGATCCACCACCTGCCAGCCGAATCGTGACAGTAGATCCGGCCATGGATCCCGCTGAAGTCCCACTGCCAGTTGTCGCCGACCTCACCACGGTGGTCGCCCAGCAGTCGCAACAGATAGCGCAACAAGGCCACCAGCTGTCTCAACTGACCGTGATGCTACAGCAGCTACTACCACAGCTTCAGCAATCATCTCCTCCGCCAGCTCCTGCACCTCCTCCGCAGCGAGTGGCCGCTTCCGGCCTACGATTATCCTTGCCGGATAAATTTGATGGGGACTCTAAGTTTTGCCGTGGCTTTCTTTCGCAATGTTCCCTGCACTTGGAGATGATGTCGGACCAGTTTCCTACTGAAAGGTCTAAGGTGGCTTTCGTAGTCAGCCTTCTGTCTGGGAAAGCTCTGTCATGGGCCACACCGCTCTGGAACCGCAATGACGACGTCACTGCCTCTGTACACTCCTTCTTCACGGAGATTCGAAGTGTCTTTGAGGAACCTGCCCGAGCCTCTTCTGCTGAGACTGCCCTGCTGAACCTGGTCCAGGGTAATTCTTCTGTTGGCGAGTACGCCATCCAATTCCGTACTCTTGCCTCCGAATTATCCTGGAATAATGAGGCCCTCTGCGCGACCTTTAAAAAAGGCCTATCCAGCAACATTAAAGATGTTCTGGCCGCACGAGAAATTCCTGCTAACCTGCATGAACTTATTCATCTGGCCACCCGCATTGACATGCGTTTTTCCGAAAGGCGTCAGGAGCTCCGCCAGGATATGGACTTTGTTCGCACGAGGCGTTTTTTCTCCCCGGCTCCTCTCTCCTCTGGTCCTCTGCAATCCGTTCCTGTGCCTCCCGCCGTGGAGGCTATGCAAGTTGACCGGTCTCGCTTGACACCTCAAGAGAGGACACGACGCCGTATGGAGAATCTGTGCCTGTACTGTGCCGGTACCGAACACTTCCTGAAGGATTGTCCTATCCGTCCTCCCCGCCTGGAAAGACGTACGCTGACTCCGCACAAAGGTGAGACAGTTCTTGATGTCAACTCTGCTTCTCCACGCCTTACTGTGCCTGTGCGGATATCTTCCTCTACCTTCTCCTTCTCTACTATGGCCTTCTTGGATTCCGGATCTGCAGGAAATTTTATTTTGGCCTCTCTCATCAACAGGTTCAACATCCCGGCGACCAGTCTCGCCAGACCCCTCTACATCAATTGTGTTAACAATGAAAGATTGGACTGTACCGTGCGTTACCGCACGGAACCTCTCCTAATGTGCATCGGACCACATCACGAAAAAATTTAGTTTTTGGTCCTCTCCAACTGCACTTCCGAAATTCTTCTTGGATTACCGTGGCTTCAACGCCATTCCCCAACCCTTGATTGGTCCACAGGAGAAATCAAGAGCTGGGGTACTTCTTGTTTCAAGGACTGTCTTAAACCGGTTCCCAGTACTCCCTGCCGTGACCCTGTGGTTCCCTCTGTAACCGGTCTTCCTAAGGCTTATATGGACTATGCTGACGTGTTTTGCAAAAAGCAAGCTGAGACTTTACCTCCTCACAGGCCTTATGACTGTCCTATTGACCTCCTCCCGGGTACTACTCCACCCCGGGGCAGAATTTATCCTCTGTCTGCTCCAGAGACTCTTGCTATGTCTGAATACATCCAGGAAAATTTAAAAAAGGGGTTTATCCGCAAATCCCCCTCCGGACTCCGTGCTATCCAACGTTTTTTGGGGTTCGCCAATTATTACAGACAATTTATTCCACACTTTTCCACTATTGTGGCTCCTATCGTGGCTTTAACCAAGAAAAATGCCAATCCCAAGTCCTGGTCTCCCCAAGCGGAAGACGCATTTAAACGTCTCAAGTCTGCCTTTTCTTCTGCTCCCGTGCTCTCCAGACCTGACCCATCTAAACCCTTCCTATTGGAGGTAGATGCCTCCTCAGTGGGAGCTGGAGCTGTCCTTCTACAAAAAAATTCTTCCGGGCATGCTGTTACTTGTGTTTTTTTTTCTAGGACCTTCTCTCCGGCGGAGAGAAACTACTCCATCGGGGATCGAGAATTACTGGCCATTAAATTGGCGCTTGAGGAATGGAGGCATCTGCTGGAGGGATCAAAATTTCCAGTTATCATATACACCGATCACAAGAATCTCTCCTATCTCCAGTCTGCCCAACGGCTGAACCCTCGCCAGGCCAGGTGGTCGTTGTTCTTTGCCCGTTTTAACTTTGAAATTCACTTTCGCCCTGCCGACAAGAACATTAGGGCCGATGCTCTCTCTCGTTCCTCGGATGCCTCGGAAGTAGAGGTCTCTCCGCAACACATCATTCCTCCTGACTGTCTGATCTCCACTTCTCCAGCCTCCATCAGGCAAACTCCTCCAGGGAAGACCTTCGTTTCTCCACGCCAACGTCTTGGGATTCTCAAATGGGGACACTCCTCCCACCTCGCAGGCCACGCGGGCATCAAAAAATCCTTGCAACTCATCTCTCGTTTCTATTGGTGGCCGACTCTGGAGACGGATGTTGTTGATTTTGTGCGGGCCTGTACTGTCTGTGCCCGGGATAAGACTCCTCGCCAGAAGCCTGCTGGTCTCCTTCATCCTCTGCCTGTCCCCGAACAGCCTTGGTCACTGATTGGTATGGACTTTATTACAGACTTACCCCCATCCCGTGGCAACACTGTTGTTTGGGTGGTCGTTGATCGATTTTCCAAGATGGCACATTTTATTCCTCTTCCCGGTCTTCCTTCAGCGCCTCAGTTGGCAAAACAATTTTTTGTACACATTTTTCGTCTTCACGGTTTGCCCACGCAGATCGTCTCGGATAGAGGCGTCCAATTCGTGTCTAAATTCTGGAGGGCCCTCTGTAAACAGCTCAAGATTAAATTAAACTTCTCTTCTTCTTATCATCCCCAATCCAATGGGCAAGTAGAAAGAATTAACCAGGTCCTGGGTGACTATTTACGGCATTTTGTTTCCTCCCGCCAGGATGACTGGGCAGATCTTCTACCATGCGCCGAATTCTCATACAACTTCAGAGTCTCAGAATCTTCTGCTAAGTCCCCATTTTTCGTGGTGTATGGCCGTCACCCTCTTCCCCCCCTCCCTACTCCCTTGCCCTCTGGTTTTCCCGCTGTGGATGAAGTGACTCGTGATCTTTCCACCATATGGAAAGAGACCCAAAATTCTCTTTTACAGGCTTCATCCCGCATGAAAAGGTTTGCCGATAAGAAAAGAAGAACTCCCCCCATTTTTGCTCCCGGAGACAAGGTATGGCTCTCCGCTAAATATGTCCGCTTTCGTGTCCCCAGTTACAAACTGGGACCACGCTATCTTGGTTCTTTCAAAGTCTTGTGCCAGATTAATCCTGTCTCTTACAAACTCCTTCTTCCTCCTTCTCTTCGTATTCCCAATGCCTTCCATGTCTCTCTCCTTAAACCACTCATCATTAACCGCTTCTCTCCCAAACTTGTTTCTCCCACTCCTGTTTCCGGTTCCTCTGACGTCTTCTCCGTGAAGGAGATTCTGGCCTCCAAGACGGTCAGAGGAAAAAAAAAATTCTTGGTGGATTGGGAAGGCTGTGGTCCAGAAGAGAGATCCTGGGAACCTGAGGACAACATCATAGACAAAAGTCTTGTCCTCAGGTTCTCAGGCTCCAAGAAGAGGGGGAGACCCAAGGGGGGGGGGGTACTGTTACGCCGAGCGCTCCGGGTCCCCGCTCCTCCCCGGAGCGCTCGCAACATCCTCGCAATTGCAGCGCCCCGGTCAGACCTGCTGACCGGGTGCGCTGCGATACCTCTCCCAGCCGGTATGCGATTCGCGATGCGGGAGGCGCCCGCTCGCGATGCGCATCCCGGCTCCCGTACCTGACTCGCTCTCCGTCGGTCTTGTCCCGGCGCGCGCGGCCCCGCTCCTTAGGGCGCGCGCGCGCCGGGTCTCTGCAATTTAAAGGGCCACTGCGCCACTGATTGGCGCAGTTGGCTTAATTAGTGTGTTCACCTGTGCACTCCCTATTTATACCTCACTTCCCCTGCACTCCCTCGCCGGATCTTGTTGCCATTGTGCCAGTGAAAGCGTTTCCTTGTGTGTTCCTAGCCTGTGTTCCAGACCTCCTGCCGTTTCCCCTGACTACGATCCTTGCTGCCTGCCCCGACCTTCTGCTACGTCCGACCTTGCTCTTGTCTACTCCCTTGTACCGCGCCTATCTTCAGCAGTCAGAGAGGTTGAGCCGTTGCTGGTGGATACGACCTGGTTGCTACCGCCGCTGCAAGACCATCCCGCTTTGCGGCGGGCTCTGGTGAATACCAGTAGCAACTTAGAACCGGTCCACCAGCACGGTCCACGCCAATCCCTCTCTGGCACAGAGGATCCACCACCTGCCAGCCGAATCGTGACAATTAGTGGGTTAATAGAGCCATCCAAAAATGTTTATAGCCTGTAAAATGGTTGCATAATCTCCACTGATAGGTTGATATCACTGAATGACAGTCAGACTGTTGTATCCTATGGCAACAATTAGATGAATTCACTGGCAACAGTCTATAGGATAAAGTACAGTAATAGAGATCTCTATTCTTGTTAGCTTCAAATGGAAAATGACTGTCGCTTTGTAACAATGATGAAAGATGTAGCCGGCATAAGTGAGAATTGTATCACTATTAGCGATTAGTGAAGGAAGCAGTTTGTAACAAAAGAAGGCAGCAGGAGATACTTGTATGCTCACCGCTCTGTAGTACAGGATAGGACACGCTCACCGCTCGGCCATCAGTCTGTATGACGCAGGAACTGTAGTCTTTGCGAGATACTGCGATCTCTCCTGCGGTCCCTTGTGAGCTCCGGTGATGTGTCTATGATGCAGGTGTCTCTCACGGCAGGAGAGAGCGCCGCCGAAGACTCGGCCGTCTCCTAGGTTGGCGGTGCCAGGTATCGGTGAGTCCCGGGCAAGGTTGCTCCAGCGCTTCCACTAGAGATGCCGGTCACGTCCTCGTGGCTGATAAGCGCGCACACAGGACTAGCGATATGTAGGATTGTAAGTCACAAAGTCTATGCTTATTAAAATGTGGATGATGGTGGTCTCAGCGGTTAATAAGAGTAGCTGGATGCGTTTCAATACTTTCTCAGTATCTTCCTCAGCAGCATTTATATAAGCCCTTATATAAATGCTGCTGAGGAAGATACTGAGAAAGTCTACGACGAAACGAAAAAAAATCATTGTGCTACAAAATAAAAAAAAAACATAATTTTGTAATTTAGGGGGCTTCCGTTTCTACGCAGTACATTTTTCGGTAAAAACTACACCTTCTCTTTATTCTGGAAGTCCGTACGATTAAAATGATACCCTAATGATGTAGGTTTGATTTTGTCGTACTTCTGGAAAAAATCATAACTATATGCAGGAAAATGTATACGTTTAAAATTGTCATCTTCTGACCCCTATAACTTTTTTATTTTTCCACGTATGGGGCACGCTATTAGCCACAGGTCCCAGCGTGGCCCCGCGTTACAGAACGGGAGCGGACTCAGGGCATACAGGTATGCCCTTGGTCCTTAAGGGGTTAAAGGCACTCTGTCAGCTCTGTTTGTTCCTATGAGCTGCAGACTCTGCGGGATAGCTGTTGTAGTATTAAAGCAAACTGTACTTTTACTGGAGCTGATGGTGCAAGAATCAAGGAGACAGAGCCAAACTGCTCAAGTGCCACAGCCTGTAATGCCTCTTTGTAACCATTTTGTCTTCTCCTTTGCTAGCTACAGAGCTCTCTATTAGGGATGAGTGAATCGAATCTGACGAATCCAAATTTGTTACAAATTTTATAAAAAAAATTTGATCAGTAACGAATCCGAATATCACCAAGATTCAATGAAATGAATCGCTTCATTAAACTACATTTAGTGCGGTCCAGGCTGCAGGGCATCTAAAATGGCGGCTCCACATGTGAGGACATAGGGCAGGGAACTTTGCGAAGATGGGAAGGCGAGTATGCGGGATCACCCTGAATCACATGCAGCATGCAGCCTATCAGCAGCCCTGTGATGTCATAGCCCTATATAATCGGCAGCCATCGCTACAGCCAGCCATTTCAGCGTTTTATTGCAGACAGAGCATTTTATTGCAGAGAGAGAGAGAGAGCAGTGTGTGTGTTGCACAGAAAAACAGCTTTACAGCAGCAATTCACCACAAGCCCCAATTACTACAGAATAGCACTGACTTGGAAGGGAGAGAGAGAAAATACACTTTTGGGTGTATTACACAGCGACTCTGTATTGCTGCACTGGGGTGTACAACAACTCTAAAGTTAATAGGGGCCAGTTAGGGTGAGCAGTGCACTAAAAGCCATAGTCACCTGCTTTTAGTGCCTAATACAGGTTGCGTAGTGGAGCGTATTGTCCTCTCATAAGTGTAACATGTGCGTACATAGGTGGTGGGCGTTTTTTTTCCTGACAAACTAATTATGATCTAGTTACTGGGTAAGGCCAGCCAAAGCTACACACTTGTTTTTGTAGCCTAATACAGTTTTAAGCGGAGCATATTGTCCTTCTCTCATAAGTGTAAACTGTACGTACACCTATGGGGTGTACGCTTTTGTTCCTTTTAAAGTCATAAGCACCTAGTTACTCTGAAAGGCCAGCCAAAACTAAACACCTAGTTTTGTAGCCAAATACAGTTTTAAGCGTAGTGGAGCATATAGTCCTCCTCTCATAAGTGTAACATATACGCACTCAGCTGCTATATAAGTATGTCAAGCAGAGAAGTGCCAGGACGTGCACAGAGGAGTGGCAGAGGCCTAGATTCATCAGGCAGAGGTCCCAGCAGACTACGGGCGAGTGGCAGCAGGAGTCACGGCGAGAGACCTGAGCTCCCGGTATCAGCTAGCAGTCGTGTCTCGACCAGCAACCTATCTGCTGTCATTGATTGGTTAACTCGGTCATCCACTTCATCACAAGTGACATCTGACACCCTCAGTCAACAGTTGGTGGGTTCCTCAGTCACAATCCTCAGTTGGCATGGCCCAGGAGTAGTCCCTGTACTCCAATTGCCTGTCCTATGCTGTGCCCTCCCCCACAGAAGTATCGTATGCTGTGGGTTCAGCTCCACTATTTAGTCAGGATGATCTATTAGAGGACAGTCAGCAGCTACTGCCCATCCAAGAAATGGAGGAGACATCCACCACTTCCTCCGCTTGGCGGGCAAGTAGTGATGAGGAGAGTGACGTGGGAAGTGGTGTTGCGAGCGTTCAGGCTCCTGCAGATGACACTGTTGAGGAACCTGAGGAGGACATCAGTGACATGCAGACACAACTCGATGATGATGAACCGATCGCAATTGGGAGCCGGGTGCAGAAGGGGCTTCATCATCATCATCATGAGAAGAGGGTTGCAGGTTGCCTGTGAGGCAGCAGCTGAGCCAGCAAGGTGGTAGCATGGTTGGCAGTCAGTGTGGCGGCAGAAGTGGTAAGTCTGGAGCCAAACGTGCCTGAGAAAAACCACCTGCTTTGCGGCAGCCTACCTTCCCGGGAGGTAGTGGAACAGGGGTTTCTGGAGTCGGCAGCAGTAGCAGTCAGTCAGTGCGGACTGTTGGGGGGAAAATCAACTACTTGGCGGTGTGGCAGTTTTTCATCAAGCATCCGGAGGAGGTTAACATGGTCACATTGCCAGATGTGTCGGCAGAAGGTGAAGCGTAGCCAGGGTCCCAATGTTGGCACCACGGCCCTGTGTCAACATATGCAGCGTCATCATGATGTTGCCTGGGAGAACCGTGGCTCCGATGCGGTGGTCCATCTTGCAGCATCACCCAGTGGCAAGCCGCTCCCTGTTTCAGCCAGCCAAGGCTCCACCACCTCAGCCGAAGGGAGCTGTCTGTCATACCCAACTTCCATTGCTTCAGATGCTGCTACTTCGAGTCAGTCATTCCGTCAGCAAGCCATCAGTGAAGCCATGTCCAAGAGACAGCAGTATGTGTTCACTCATATTATGGCGCAGAGGCTGAATGTGCTCCTGTCCAAGTTGCTGGTGCTGCAATCCCTCCCTTTTGAAGTGGACACAGTGGACCAGGCAGGGGCTGGGACAGGCAGTAGCTGCTCGATTTTAAGATACAAGTACAAGCTTTTTCACTGCAGCTACTTATACACTGCAGCAATTATACACTATTGGAGCAGGAATTACTGCGACTGCTGACACCAGACTTGCCCTCCACTGGGTCCTCAATAGAGATGAGCAAATCAAATGGGACGAATCAATTTTTTTTTAAATTCACTCCTCTCTAGTTGTCATCATATATTACCTCTAAAATTACCACAAGAATCCAATGAAACAAGCTGGAGTGATAACAATGAACCATAACTGATTAGATGAAACATTCACAGTTTCACAGTCGAGGGGGGGGTGGCGCTGAGAGGCAGGGGCTGAAATAGGTTGTAGCTCGCCTTGTGGCGGCCCGCCACCGCAATGCTCACCAGAATGGGTCCTCAAAAAAGGTTTAAAAAACTTTTAAAAAATTTTAATGACATTAAATTAAATAATAATTTAATTGTGAAATCTTGTTAATCACTTCAATTGTGACTCCATATGGTCTCCCAACCCTGCCGCCTCATCCAGACGCTCTGTATCAGTGATTCTAATAGCAACGCCTGTAATCTGCATGTCATACTGAATAACAGTATTATTTCACTCACCCAGCACACTCCCTATGCATGTTACGGCAAGGCAAAGCGTTCTATAACCCTATTGAGGCTCTCTGTAGCCCGGAAATAGCCATTTTTAATAGCGATTCGGAGCAAATAAATTGGGATCGAACCAACTTTTTTTACAAAATTAGGCAAATGAATCTGTTGGGGAGAAACGCTGCCAAGATGCCCTCTTTTTAGACAACTGTCTATACCCTTATTCAAGATTCATTACTCTACCATTTTGCATTGTGCATTCGGGTGGACCACATATTTGCTGTACCCTTATGGTTTATATATATGCCTATTGAAATGCTGTGCCCTGAGAACAACAATATCTGGTAAGCGATCCTTCACTGATCTTCTTAAGGGGGTACTACGGTGGAATTTTTTATTTTTATTTTATTTTTTCAAATCAACTGCTTCCAGAAAGTTAAACAGATTTGTAAATTGTATTTAAAAATCTTAATTGTTACAGTACTTATCAGCTGCTGTATGCTCCACAGGAAGTTGAGTTGTTCTTTATAGTCTGACCGCTGTGCTCTCTGCTGACACCTGTCCATGTTAGGAACTGTCTAGGTTAGGAGCAAATCCTCATAGCAAACCTCTCCTGCTCTGGACAGTTCCTGAAATGAACAGAGGTGTCAGCAGAGAGCACTGTGGTGAGACAGAAAATAACTACACAACGTTCTCTGTACTATACAGCAGCTGATTGGTACTGGAAGGATTAAAGGGGTACTCCAGTGGGAAAACATTTTTTTTTATCAACTGGTGCCAGAAAAATAAACAGATTTGTAAATTACTTCTATTAAAAAATCTTTACCCTTCCAGTACTTTTTAGCAGCTGTATGCTACAGAGGAAATTATTTTCTTCCTGAATTTCATTTTTGTGTTGTCCACAGTGCTCTCTGCTGACACCTGATGCCCATATCAGGAACTGTCCAGGGCCTGAGAAAATCCCCATAGCAAACATATGCTGCTCTCTCTCTGCTGACACCTCATGACCATATCAGGAACTGTCCAGAGCCAGAGAAAATCCCCATAGCAAACGTATGCTGCTCTGGACAGTTCCTGACATGGACAGAGGTGTCAACAGAGAGCATTGTGGACAAGACAAAAAAGAAATAAAAAAAAAAAAGAATTTCCTCTGTAGCATACAGCTGCTAAAAAGTACTGGAAGGGTAAAGATTTTTTTTTAATAGAAGTAACTTACAAATCTGTTTAACTTTCTGGCATCCGTTAATTAAAAAAAAAAAAAAAAAAAAAAGGTTTCCTCCGGAGTACCCCTTTAAGATTTTTTAATAGAAGAAATGTACAAATCTGTTAACTTTCTGGAACCAGTTAATTTGAAAAAAAAAATTATAATAATAAATTGTTCCACCAGAGTCCCCCTTTAATCTGTGGGCTTTACTAGGGAGCACCTGGTGTCTGTTCATTTAGGACCAAAACAATCTATTTGTTAAGGGGTTCACAAAATGAAAGTTCCTGGCCCTCTAGCAAGGGAATGAATCACAACAGTCAATAATGATAATATGATATAATAATGTGTGGTAATGTATATGGTTATATACCTACATAAAGGCGAGGTTTTTCATGCAGAAACACAGATAAAAATGCCCATTTTGCCGCACAGCGTTTTTCCTGTGAAAAATGCCGTGGCCAGATGTTAGCTGCAAGTCAATAGTGAACTGCAAAATGCCAGATCCCCTTGGCGTTTTTCATTCTGGCATTTTTGTTTTTATCCTTTCGGCGTTGTTCAGCTCTATTGGCCTCAGCAACAACCTCAAATTCAGAGTATGGTGTTGTTTTCTGGAAAATCTTGGCATTTTCCGTAGAAGTCTATAGAAGTGAAAAAACACCAAGAAAAACACCATGTGGGTTTTAACTTTGGCGTTTTTGCCCCAAAAAAGTGATAGAGACATCTTTTTTTTTCAAAAATTTTGTAGGGTACCATAAAAAAATAAATAAATAAAAAATACGGGGAACCCTATGCATTTTTTTTCCATAAATAAATAAATAAATAAAAAACGCATTGGGTTCCCCATATTTTTATTCTCAGCCAGATACCAACCAAACAGCAACAGGCTGACGTTAACAGGGTGGGCAAGGACCATTATTACTGTCCCTCCCCAGCCTAAATAACGCTAGCCTGTTACCGCCTAGGCCCAGGAGCGCCATTTTTGACACTCCAGGCCTGTTGGTACCAGCTCTTCCCGGCACCCCTGTGGCGGTGGGTACTGGGGTAATAATTGGGGGTATGCACTAGCTGTTTTTGGGGCTAATTCTAAGACCTGGCTTAGTAATCAATTCCATCAATAAGACAGCTTTCACTACTAAGCCTGAAAATTCTAAGTAAAAAAAAACATGACCTATCGAAAAAAAAAATTTATTTTAAAAAACACTCCCCCACAGCCCTTGTTAGCCATTTTATTAAAAGAAAAAAAAAATCCAGTTCATCTGCAGTAGTCCTCCAAATCAGCCGTAATCCTCTGCATACACGGATCTGAAATGAGAAGAAAAAAAGAAACACAAAAAATGGGTTAGGCCTTTTTTTTACTCTCTCCGCTTGGGAGAGCGCCCATAATGCAATGTCTTCCCAAACAGAGAGCCTCCAATTGTGGCAAAACTACAATCCCCAGCATGCCCAGACAGCCTTTGGCTGTCTGGGCATGCTGGGATTTGTAGCTTAGCAACAGCTGGAGTCTCCCTGTCTGGGAAGACACTAGCAAAAGGGTCTGTTCACATTATACAAAACGTACAATGTGAACAGAGCCTTACACACTTACCAGCCTGGCTCCCGTCTGTTTTCCCACCCCCTAATGATGTAATCAGCATCATGGCAGGGACAGGGAGCAAGGGAGGTAAGTGGGCCTCATCTTCTGTATCCACTATAAACAGATCTATAGATAGCTGTATATACTGTATACCGCCCAAAGGGTTATAGGAGCAGGGAGTCCTGTCAGTCTGGTGACAGGATTCCCGGCTCCTGTATAGTATACACGGTACACTATGCACCCCTGTATACTATACAGCCGGGGGAGGTGAGTAGTGACGCTGTACATCATTCCTCATCTCCTTACACTCTCTGGACTGGGCGCTCAGCATCCGACCCCCAGAGTGGTACCTGAAGACAGTGAAAAACTTGCCACAGGGGGGAAATTTGGCTGTTTCCACACACCAGAAAAAATGCCAGAAAAACTGCCAAAACGCAGGAAAAAGCTATGGCAGTTTTTACGGCAGTTTTTCCTGGTGTTTTAGCTGGTGGGAAAAAACCTCAGTGGAATCCTAGCCAAACCCTGTTCATACTTTTGAAATGTGAAACCACACTGAAAGGGTTAATTGAATATGCCATGACAAGAACTGTGAAAAAGTCAGACACAAAGCACTTCACCTTAGAGCCCAATTGCAACAGATTTTATGACTCTGTCAGATTTTTAGGCTTTTGCTGGATGTCAATACGTGTTACCTTTTACCTGTCTCTGTTTTAAAGTACTTTAGACTGTGTATAGTATAACATGTTCATTCTGTGTCAAATATGTTTAGGCTACGTTAAAGGCTATGGACAACTGACAAGGGCAGAAAGGACTCTGTGACGATCATGACCTACAATATACAATCCAATGCTGCCACCTGCTGTCTGCAGTGTATAACTGCATGGATTTTAATATTAAATAGTGAATTGATGTAATATTTATTACTAATAAATGAGGGCACAAAGCCACTGTCATTGACTTGTTTATTATATATATTTTTTCAGTACTTATTGGAGTTGGAATTGAAACTTTGCAACAAGGACAATTTCCAAGTCTGGCTTATTATTTATTGTGAGTATTACTTCTCCTATTTTATTGTAAGAATATGTTAAATAATAAAGTTAAAAGTTCTTCTGGTTTGCATTTCCAAAGGAAATTTTAAAGTTCCTTAGCCTAGGCACCATCACATATATCAGGGCTCAAAAAAATGTATTACAACTTAAAGGGGTACTGCAGCATAAAGTAACTTATCCCCTATGAACAGAATAGAGGATAAGTGTCTGATGGCAGCGGGTCCGATTGCTGGAACCTCCTGTGATCTCCTGAACGGTCCCTGGGCACTTGGATCGCATGCCACAATGGAGCGCATGCCATTCCCAGCATGTGCGCCTCTGAGAGCCAATGTAAAAGATACTATTAAAAAAGGTATTTACACACAAGGGATATATGTCACAGAGTCCAAAAGAAAAAATGGTGGTTATAGGGTACAAGTGCATAACCTATTTTTATTTCTCCGCCCAACTCCTGTGAAATACCAGACACCCAACAGACCAAGTCAATAGGATCCATCTGGACTTAGTGTTAGTTGTGCTTCAACTCGTTCAGGTTCTGTTTGGCGCAAAGGACCCTGAACAGGTTAGAGCACAACAGCAGTGTAAACTTAGCCTTAGCAATGGTTTACACAGAAATCAATATTCTTAAATATATAGTATTTTTATTTTTTATTTTTTTTACTGGAGGTCCATGTATGGAATAACTTAGTTGACTATTCAATTCCATACAGTAAAAAAATTAAAATAAAAAAATATTTTTTTTTTATTAGTTCCAGGGCATATTCCAGTTACATATAATCCAGAGTACAACTAAAATATGTTATACTTTTCTGGTAGTTTCCAGGTAGTTTAATTTTCTCTTAAAATATCCCCTAAATAACAGGAAATATGGTTATGTTTTCCTCTTGGCTGTCCGGGAATGCTGTAAGTTGTAGTTTTGCAACAGCTGGATGCATGCTGGTTAATAAAAAAAAAATATAAAAAACTGCTCTATACTTCTATACTACTGTTAAACTAGGTTCACATTACAGAATTTCTGTCCAAAATCCGGCCTGAACCTAGCCTTATTCCACAGTAGCCATTAGATACATATACATGTGCCATAACATCTGGGGAAGGACAACCAATAGGACACTATGATAACCGCAATTAAAGAAAAGTTCTCTTTGTTTGTTTATTTTATAATTTTTTAATTTTTTATTTTGCAAGATAGAATACTTAAATAAACAGAATACTACCAGTACAAAAGTATGTGTTTTTTTTCATGCTTTTCCTTCTTGTGATCTACAGGTTTGCATCAGCTGCAGTAGCAATCTGTGAAGGATCTTTCTTCTTGCACTTATTCCTCACACGTTGTTTTAGGTAACCTTTAGTGTACGGGCTGTCTAGTGTTGGCTTTTATTAAGATGTTAACAGAGAAAATTGATGGAGTGCTGCACATGGATCTTATTATCCTAATGCTTGGTTATTGCTTAACAACAAAGTTGGAATGGCTTTGAGAAAAGGCATTACATGTAAAAAAAAAAAAAAAAAAAAAATCAAATAGAATTTAACAGAATTTTTTTTTGCAGAAAACACCCCAGAGATACAGAAACCACCTTTAACCCTTTAACCCCTTAAGGACCCAGCCAATTTTCACTGTAGGACCCGGCCATTTTTTTGCACATCTGACCACTGTCACTTTAAGCATTAATAACTCTGGGATGCTTTTACCTTTCATTCTGATTCCGAGACAGTTTTTTCATGACATATTCTACTTTATGTTAGTGGTAAAATTTTGTCGATACTTGCATAATTTCTTGGGAAAAAAATTCAAAAATTTGATGAAAAAATTGAAAATTTTGCATTTTTTTAACTGTGAAGCTCTCTGCTTATAAGGAAAATGAATATTCCAAATAAATTATATATTGATTCACATACACAATATGTCTACTTTATGAATACATCATAATGTTGACATGTTTTTACTTTTGGAAGACATCAGAGACCTTCAAAGTATAGCAGCAATTTTCCAATTTTTCACAAACTTTTCAAAATCGAAATTTTTCAGGGACCAGTTCTGTTTTGAAGTGGATTTGAAGCGCCTTCATATTAGAAATACCCCACAAATTACCCCATTATAAAAATTGCACCCCTCAAAGTATTCAAAATGACATTCAAACCCTTTAGGTGTTTCACAGGAATAGCAGCAAAGTGAAGGAGAAAATTAAAAATCTTCATTTTTTACACTGGCATGTTCTTGTAGACCCAGTTTTTGAATTTTTACAATGGTTAAAAGGAGAGGAATCTTTCTAAAATTTCCAATTTCTCTCAAGTAAGGAAATACCTCATATGTGTATGTCAAGTCTTCGGCGGGTGCAGTAGAGGGCTCAGAAGGGAAGGAGCGACAGTGGGATTTTGGAGAGTGAGTTTTTCTGAAATGGTTTTTGGGGGACATGTCGCATTTAGGAAGTCCCTATGGTGCCAGAACAGCAAAAAAAACACATGGCATACTATTTTGGAAACGACACCCCTCAAGGCACGTAACAAGTGGTCCACTGAGCCTTAACACCACACAGGTGTTTCACGACTTTTTGTTAAAGTTGGATGTGTAAATGATTTTTTTTTTCACTAAAATGCTAGTTTTCTGCCAAATTAATTTTTTTTACAAAGGGTAATAGGAGAAAATGCCCCCCAAAATTTGTAACCCCATCTCTTCTGAGTATGGAAACACCACATATGTGGAGGTCAAGTGCACTGCTGGCGAACTACAATGCTCAGAAGAGAAGGAGTCACATTTGGCTTTTGCAAAGCAAATTTAGCTGAAATGGTTTTTGGGGGGCATGTCCCATTTAGGAAGCCCCTATGGTACCAGGACAGCAAAAAAAAAACACATGGCATACTATTTTGGAAACTACACCCCTCAAGGAACGTAACAAGGGGTACAGTGAGCCTTAGCACCCCGCAGGTGTTTGACGACTTTTTGTTAAAGTTGGATGTGTAAATGATTTTTTTTTTTCACTAAAATGCTAGTTTTCCCTCAAATTAATCTTTTTTTTTACAAGGGATATAGGACAAAATGCCCTCCAAAATTTGTAACCCCATCTCTTCTGAGTATGGAAATACCCCATGTGTGGACGTCAAGTGCTCTGCGGGTGCACAACAAGGCTCAGGAGTGAGAGCGTACTATGTACATTTGAGGCCTAAATTGGTGATTTGCACAGGGGTGGCTGATTTTACAGTGGATCTGAGCGGTTTTCAGCAGTTGTTTGGAATGGAAGTCAGAGGCCATGTGCGTTTACAAAGTCCTCCATGCTGCCAGAACAGTGGACCCCCCCCCCCCCACATGTGACCCTATTTTGTAAACTACACCCCTCACAGAATTTAATAAGGGGTGCAGTGAGTATTTACACCCCACTGGCGTTTGACAGATCTTTGTAACAGTGGGCTGTGCAAATAAAAAATTTAATTTTTCATTTTCACGGACCACTGTTCCAAAAATCTAACAGACACCTGTGGGGTGTAAGTGCTCACTGTACCCCTTATTACATCACATGAGGGGTGTAGTTTCCAAAATGGGGTCACATGTTCTGGCACTATGGGGGCTTTGTAAACACACGTGGCCTTCAATTCTGGACTCATTTTCTCTTCAAAAGCCCAATGGAGCTCCTTCTCTTCTGAGCATTGTAGTTTGCCATCAGAGCACTTTATATCCACATATGGGCTTTTTTCCTAGTTTCCTTTGTGAAAATGAAAAATTTAGGGTAACACCAGCATTTTAGTGAAAAATGTTTTTTTTTTTTCATTTTTCCATCCAACATTGAATAATTTTAATTAAACACCTGTGGGGTATTCAGGCTCACTATACCCCTTGTTACGGTCCTTGAGGTGTGTAGTTTCCAAAATGGGGTCACATGTAGGTATTTCTTTTTTGTGTTTATGTCAGAACCGCTGTAAAATCAGCCACCCCTGTGCAAATCACCAATTTTGGCCTCAAATGTACATTTGCACTCTTACTCCTGAGCCTTGTTGTGCACCCGCAGAGCATTTTACGCCCACATATGGGGTATTTAGTTTAGAGACCACTGTATATTGGTCTCAAACTGTACCCTCCAGATGTTGCTAGGCAACTCACCGGCTTCCGTAGGATCCAGCCGCACGACATCTTCCCCCGCCGATCTCCGTCGCCCGCTGCCTCCGGATGTGTAAGTGGATCTTCGGCGCTGGTCGTTTCCCCATACTGCCCCGCCACCTATTGTGGGTGGGGAAGACGGGGAAAACGAAAGTTAAGCGCCTGATCTGCTATTGGTCGTCGCTTCTGGCGACCAATAGCAGGGATAGGAGGGGTGGCACCCCTACCACCTCACTTCTATCCCTTCAGGGGGATCGTAGGTGTCTCAGACAACCGCAATCCCCCTTATATTCCGGGTCACCGGGTCACCATAGACCCGTAATGACCCAGAATCGCACTTGCGATTCACACTTGCGATTTGCCGCGATTGCCGACATGGGGGGGTCTGATGACTCCCCTGGGCGTTTGCACAGAATGCCTTCTGAATGATTTCAGCAGGCATCCCGGTCCGATCCCCGCCCGACGCGCGGCAGGGGCCGGAATTCTCCATGACATGCGCGTACGTCAAGGGTCTTTAAGGGGTTAAGGACCAAGCCCATTTTCACCTTAAGGACAAGGCCAATTTTATTTTGGCATTTTCGTTTTTTCCTCCTCACCTTCTAAAATCCATAGCTCTTTTATATTTCCATCTACAGACCCATATAAGGGCTTTTTTTTTGCGTGACCAATTGTACTTTGTAATGAAACCTCTCATTTTACCATAAAATGTATGGCGAACCCAGAAAAAGCTTTTTTTTAGGGAGGAAATTTAAATGAAAACCACAATTTTGCACATTTTGGATGGTTTTGTTTTCACACTGTACACTTTATGGTAAAAATTACATGTGAAACATTTTTCCGTATATAGGGTGGTATGAGGGCTCATTTTTTGAGCCGTCATCTGTACTTTTTATTGATACCACATTTGCCTATAAATAACTTTTAGATCATTTTTTATTAATTTTTTTAAAAATAAAATGTGACAAAAAAGCAGCATTTTTGGACTTTTTTATTTTGTACGTTTATGCCATTCACCGTACAGGATAATTAACATTATATTTTGATAGTTCGGACATTTCACATGTGGCGATACCAAATATGTTTATTTAAAAAATTACGCTTTTTGGGGGTAAAATGGGAAAACTGACAATTAAAATTTTTATTGGGGGAGGGGATTTTTCCCTTTTTTTTAACTTTGTATTTTTACATTTTTCAACTTTTTTTTTATTTTTTTTTTTTTACACTTTTTATGTTTCCATAGAGCACTATCTATAGCAATTATTTGATTGCTAATACTGTTCAGTGCTATGCATAGGACACATCACTGATCAGTATTATAGGTGATCTTCTGCTCTGGTCTGCTTGATTTCAGACCAGAGCAGAAGACCCCGGGAGATGGCCAGAGCCAGGTGAGGGCACCTCCGACCACCATGCTGGATGATCGGATCGCCGCGGCAGTGATGCAGGCAAACCGATCATCCATTTAAAGTACCGCACTGCCGCAGATGCCGTGATCTGTATTGATCACAGCATCTGAGGGGTTAATGGTGGACATCCGCGCGATCGCAGATGTCGGCCATTACCGGCAGGTCCCTGGCTGCTGCAAGCAGCCGGAACCTGCCGTGTATGACACGAGCACTGGTCCGATGCTCGCGGTCATACACAGGATGTAAATGTACGTCCTGGTGCGCGAAGTACCGCCAAACCAGGACATACATTTACTTCTGTGGTGGTTAAGGGGTTAAGCATTTTAGGTTACTGTAAACTTAAAGGGGTACTCCAGTGGGGAAAAAAAAAGCCAAATCAACTAGTGACAGAAAGTTATCCTTCCAGTACTCATCAGCTGCTGTATGCTCCACAGGAAGCTGTATTTCTTTTGGAAGTTCTTTTCTGTCTGACCACAGTGCTCTCTGCTGACACCTCTATCAGGAACTGTCCAGAGTACAAGCAAATCTCCATAGCTAACCTCTCCTGCTCTGGACAGTTCCTGACATGGACAGAGGTGTTGGCAGAGAGCACTGTGGTCAGACAGAAAAGAAATTCAAAAAGAAAAACACTTCCTCTGGAAAACACAGCAGCTAACAAGTCCTGGAAGGGTTAAGATTTTTTAATAGAAATAATTAAAAATCTGTTTTTCCTTTCTGGTACCAAAGGCTTTAAAAAGACAAATGTTTTCCTCCAGAGTACCTCTTTCAGGCTGTGTTTGCACATTGTGGTACTGCAACAAATTACTTTTTTTTAACTACAGTATGTGTTTATGCCGCAAATGCCCACAAAAGCTGTAAAAATGGTGTGGTTTCGGTGATTATGCTAATGTTGTAAATGTCAGCAAAATGTGCGATTATTTTATCACCATTTGCGGCATTAACACATGCAGTACTTCGTTGTGGTACTGCAATGTGTGAACACAGCCTAAGTCACAGTTAGTTTAATGTCAGTACCTATCTCTAAATAATAAAATATATAAAAGCAAAAATGAAAGATCATGACTAAAGCAGCTACATAGGGTAGCGTGGCATGAAATAAAGTATATTACATTAGAAGTAATACTATTTATTGACCTTCTTGTAAAATATTGCAACACATTTTTGTCCAAAATCAGCAAAAAATTACAGCTGCATTATTTGTTTTTACTGATTACGGACGATAATCCATGTGTTATATAAAATACAACCATGATTTTTACGCTGTGGGAACCCCACCTTAGGCTTGGTTCACATGGTATAAAACAGAAGCAGAAAAGTACAGCAATTTTCCTGAATTATTAAGTTATTGTTAATAATTCCCTATTGCTGTCCACATAAAATATCTTCCATTATATTTTCCACTCAAGCTGTTAAAATACCAACTCTTCATTCCAGTGGCATCCTGACCAGTCAAAGGCTATGGACGGTGGAATATCTGTACATAACATTTTTAAACAGTCTATTTTAGACATCTACTAAGAAATTCGGTGCTCAGTGCTATACAACATCTGACCTGCTGCTATGTTCACATGGGGGGATGTCTGCACGGAAAATCGCCCAGAACATGCCGGCACTAGAACCGCTCGAAAATGCGCCGTCTCATAGACAAAGCATTTTTTTGTGTAATCCGCAGAAAGAATAGACATGTTTATTCTTTCTGTGGACCCCAGAATCGAAATTTCCATGGCAGAAACATCAGGCACAAACATTCTGCTGTGTGAACAGTGCAGCAGAATCCCATTGGAAACAGCGGAATGTCTATGCGGAATTCTTCTGCAGCATTCCGCACAGAAATTCCACCATGTGTACAAGGCCTTAATGTGCTCTGGACAACATGTCAAAAGTTTGTACAAATGTCAGTAATGCTTTAGGGGTACTCCAATGTTTTTGACCCCTTAACCCCTTAAGTACCCGGGGTTTTTCCGCTTTTGCATTTTCATTTTTTCCTCCTTAAATGATCTTTATTCACTTTTTTTTCCACTTTTTTTGGCACCTAAAAATCCAAATGATGGCTTATTTTTTGAGCCACCAATTCTACTTTGCAATGACATCTGTCATTTTACCCCAAAATCTACGGCAAAACGGAAAAAAAAAATCATTGTGCGACAAAATTGATGATAAAACGCCATTTTGTAAATTTGGGGGCTTCTGTTTCTACACAGTACATTTGTCAGTAAAAATAACACCTTATCTTTATTCTGTAGGTCCATACGATTAAAATGATACCCTACTTATGTAGGTTTGATTTTGTCGTACTTCTGAAAAAAATCATAACAACATTCAGGAAAATGTATACGTTTAAAATTGTCTTATTTTTCTGCGTATGGGGCAGTATAAGGGCTATTTTTTGCGCCGTGATTTGAAGTTTTTAGAGGTACAATTTTTGTATTGATAGGACTTATTGATCGCTTTTTATTCATTTTTTCATTGTTACGCCTAGCGCTCCGGGTCCCCGCTCCTCCCCGGAGCGCTCACGGCGTCTTTCTCCCTGCAGCTCCCCGGTCAGTCCCGCTGACCGGGAGCGCTGCACTGTCATGGCCGTCGGGGATGCGATTCGCACAGCG
Organism: Hyla sarda; assembly: GCF_029499605.1. Classification (NCBI taxonomy): domain Eukaryota; kingdom Metazoa; phylum Chordata; class Amphibia; order Anura; family Hylidae; genus Hyla; species Hyla sarda. The sequence goes on along the minus strand of NC_079195.1, from coordinate 167,097,200 downwards.
GGACGCGCCCGCTCGCGAATCGCATCCCAGGTCACTTACCCGTCCCGGTCCCCTGCTGTCATGTGCTGGCGCGCACGGCTCCGCTCTCTAGGGCGCGCGCGCGCCAGCTCTCTGAGACTTAAAGGGCCAGTGCACCAATGATTGGTGCCTGGCCCAATTAGCTTAATTGGCTTCCACCTGCTCCCTGACTATATCTGACCTCCTCCCATGCACTCCCTGGCCGGATCTTGTTGCCTTGTGCCAGTGAAAGCGTTTAGTGTGTCCAAAGCCTGTGTACCTGAACTTCTGCTATCCATCCTGACTACGAACCTTGCCGCCTGCCCCCGACCTTCTGCTACGTCTGACCTTGCCTCTGCCTTGTCCTTCTGTCCCACGCCTTCTCAGCAGTCAGCGAGGTAGAGCCGTTGCTAGTGGATACGACCTGGTTGCTACTGCCGCAGCAAGACCATCCCGCTTTGCGGCGGGCTCTGGTGAAAACCAGTAGCCTCTTAGAACCGGTCCACTAGCACGGTCCACGCCAATCCCTCGCTGACACAGCGGATCCACAACCCGTAAGCCGAATCGTGACAGTAGATCCGGCCATGGATCCCGCTGAGGTGCCGCTGCCAAGTCTCGCTGATCTTCCCACGGTGGTCGCTCAGCAATCGCAGCAGATTGCCCAACAAGGACAGCAGCTGTCGCAGTTGACCGCCATGTTACAGCAACTTCTGCCTCTGCTACAGCAGCAACCATCTCCTCCGCCAGCTCCTGCACCTCCTCCGCAGCGAGTGGCCGCTCCTAACCTACGCTTGTCCCTGCCGGACAAATTTGATGGGGACTCTAAACTCTGCCGTGGATTTTTGTCTCAGTGTTCCCTGCATATGGAGATGTTGTCGGACTTGTTTCCTACAGAACGGTCTAAGGTGGCGTTCGTAGTAAGCCTTCTTTCAGGAAAGGCCTTGTCTTGGGCCACACCGCTCTGGGACCGCAATGATCCTGCCACAGCCACAGTCCAGTCCTTCTTCGCTGAAGTCCGAAGTGTCTTCGAGGAACCTGCCCGAGCCTCTTCTGCTGAGACTGCCTTGCTGAACCTGGTCCAGGGTAATTCTTCCGTTGGCGAGTACGCCATACAATTCCGTACTTTTGCTTCTGAACTATCCTGGAATAATGAGGCTCTCTGCGCGACCTTTAAAAAAGGCCTATCCAGTCGCATCAAGGATGTGCTGGCCGCACGAGAGATTCCTGCCAACCTCCAAGAACTCATCCATTTGGCTACCCGCATTGACATGCGTTTTTCTGAGCGACACCAAGAGCTCCGCCAGGAAAAAGACTTAGATCTCTGGGCACCTCTCCCACAGCATCCTTTGCAGTCTTCGCCTGGGCCTCCCGCCGAGGAGGCCATGCAAGTGGATCGGTCTCGCCTGACCCAGGAAGAGAGGAATCGCCGTAGAGAAGAAAATCTCTGTCTGTACTGTGCCAGTACTGAGCATTTCTTGGTGGATTGTCCTATCCGTCCTCCACGCCTGGGAAACGCACGCACGCACCCAGCTCACGTGGGTGTGGCATCTTTTGGTTCTAAGTCTTCTTCTCCACGTCTCACGGTGCCCGTGCGGATTTCTCCTACAGCCAACTCCTCCCTCTCAGCCGTGGCCTGCTTGGACTCTGGTGCCTCCGGGAATTTTATTTTGGAGTCCTTTGTTAATAAATTCAGCATCCCGGTGACCCGTCTCGTCAAGCCGCTCTACATTTCCGCGGTCAACGGAGCCAGATTGGACTGCACCGTGCGTTACCGCACAGAACCCCTCCTCATGTCTATTGGACCCCACCTCGAGAGGATTGAGCTATTCGTTCTCCCCGGCTGTACCTCTGAGGTCCTCCTCGGTCTGCCATGGCTCCGGCTTCATTCGCCCACCCTTGATTGGACCACCGGGGAGATCAAGTACTGGGACTCTGCCTGCCACAGGAAGTGCCTCTCCCCCCCTCCCAGTCCCGTCTTGCAAGCCTCTGTGCCTCCTCATGGCTCCCGTCCTTGTGTCTCCCTGCCCCGTGCCAAGCTTCACCCTCTGCCCCCCCTCCCCATTCCTACTCCTGCTGTACTGCCTGCCATTGAGGAAACCATCCATTCTTTCCCGGTGTCCTCATCCCAGGGGAGGCAGTCACCGGACAAAAAAAAGGGGAGACCTAAGGGGGGGGGTACTGTTACGCCTAGCGCTCCGGGTCCCCGCTCCTCCCCGGAGCGCTCACGGCGTCTTTCTCCCTGCAGCTCCCCGGTCAGTCCCGCTGACCGGGAGCGCTGCACTGTCATGGCCGTCGGGGATGCGATTCGCACAGCGGGACGCGCCCGCTCGCGAATCGCATCCCAGGTCACTTACCCGTCCCGGTCCCCTGCTGTCATGTGCTGGCGCGCGCGGCTCCGCTCTCTAGGGCGCGCGCGCGCCAGCTCTCTGAGACTTAAAGGGCCAGTGCACCAATGATTGGTGCCTGGCCCAATTAGCTTAATTGGCTTCCACCTGCTCCCTGACTATATCTGACCTCCTCCCATGCACTCCCTTGCCGGATCTTGTTGCCTTGTGCCAGTGAAAGCGTTTAGTGTGTCCAAAGCCTGTGTACCTGAACTTCTGCTATCCATCCTGACTACGAACCTTGCCGCCTGCCCCCGACCTTCTGCTACGTCTGACCTTGCCTCTGCCTTGTCCTTCTGTCCCACGCCTTCTCAGCAGTCAGCGAGGTAGAGCCGTTGCTAGTGGATACGACCTGGTTGCTACTGCCGCAGCAAGACCATCCCGCTTTGCGGCGGGCTCTGGTGAAAACCAGTAGCCTCTTAGAACCGGTCCACTAGCACGGTCCACGCCAATCCCTCGCTGACACAGCGGATCCACAACCCATAAGCCGAATCGTGACATTCATGATATAGAAAGTGACCAAAAATACGCTATTTTGGACTTTGGAATTTTTTTGCGCGTACGCCATTAATCGTGCGGTTAATTAATTATACATTTTTATAATTTGGACATTTCTGCAAGTGGCGATACCATATATGTTTATTTTTATTTACACTGTTTTTAAATTTTTATTTACACTGTTTTATTTTTTTATTAGGGAAGGGGTTAAATGATCTTTATTCACTTTTTTTTTTTTGCAATGTTATAGCTGCTATAGGGGGCTATAACACTGCACACACTTATCTTTCATAGGAAACCATTGATTAATGATTCTTCCACTTGACTGCTCATGCCTGGATCTCAGGCACTGAGCAGTCATTCGGCGATTGGACATCAGGAGGCACATAATGGGAGCCTACTCGTGTCCTACAGCTGTTCAGGATGCCGCGATTTTACAGCGGCGTTCCGAACAGCCGCCTGAGCTAACCAGCAGAACTTTAGTTTCACTTTAGATGTGGCGACACGCTGTGACGGGGCAACACGCTGTGTCCCCACCTTACAGAACGGGAGCGGACTCAGGACGTACAGGTACGCCCTGAGTCCTTAAGGGGTTGAATCAACTGGTGCCAGAAAGTTAAACAGATGTGCAAATTACTTCTATTTAAAAATCTTAATCCTTCCAGTACTTATCAACTGCTGTTTACTACAGAGGAAGTTGTGCAGTTCTTTTCAGTCTGATCACATTCTGTGACAGGGCTTGAGATTTTTTAATATTAGTTATTTTACACCTTAAAGGGGTACTCCAGGGGAAACCAATTTTTTTTAAACCAGCTGGTGCCAGAAAGTTAAACAGATCTGTAAATTACTTCTGTTTCAAAATTTTAATTCTTCCAATACTTATCAGCTGCTGTATGTTCCAGAGAAAGTTATTTTCTTTTTGAATTTATTTTCTGTCTTACCACAATGCTCTCTGCTGACATCTCTGTCCATGTCAGGAACTGTCCAGAGCAGGAGCAAATCCCCACAGCAAACCTCTCCTGCTCTGGAGAGTTCCTGACATGGACAAAGGTGTAAGCAGAGAGCACTGTGGTCAGACTGGAAAAAAATTCTAAAAGAAAAGAACTTCCTCTGTAGCATACAGCAGCTGATAAGTATTGGAAGGATTAAGATTTTTAAATAGAAGTAATTTACAAATCTGTTTAACTTTCTGTCACCAGTTGATAGTATGCATACGCCCTCACTTAAGGACGGAGGGCGATATCTATCAGCAGGCATCCCGTGGCAATGCCTAGGGGGGTCCTGAGACACCCCCCCCCCCCCCATGTAGGCGATCGCAGCAAATCGCAGGTCAATTCAGACCTGCGATTTGCCGCGATCCGGGTAAATCGGGTCACTGGTGACCCGATCTCCCGGAAAATAAGCGTGTTCGGAGCTGTCAGAGAAAGCTCCAACCAGCCTAAAGGATAGGAGCAAGGTGACAGTTTTTCCACTCCCTCCTATCCCCTGCCATTGGTCGGTCAGGCTGACCACCAATGGCAGGAGGGGGACGGGGAGTTAGAGTTAATTTACCCCCACTCTGCCCACCGATCGAAGTCGGTACAGAGCGGGGGAAACACGGGCGGCGAGGGGGGGGAACATGGCCCGGCTTACCTGGACCTGCGGAGGCGGCGGCATCCCGGAGCAGCGGCGTCATCATCTGAGCGGCGGCAGAAAAGTGCGTCGGAGAAGGCTGCAGTGAAGATCGCGATAAGTGATCTTCACTGTGGCCTTCTAAAAGCTGAAAAACTACAACTCCCAGCATGCCCACACAGCCAAAGGCTGTGTGGGCATGCTGGGAGTTGTAGTTTTGCAACATCTGGAGGGTCATAGTTTGGAGACCACTGTGTAGTGGTCTCTAAACTGTGGTCCTCCAGATGTTGCAAAACTACAACTTTCAGCATGCACTGACTGTCTGGGCATGCTGGGAGTTGTAGTTTTGCAACATCTGAAGTGGCACAGTTTGGAGACCACTTTATGGTGGTCTCCAAACTGTAGCCCTCCAGATGTTGCAAAACTACAACTCCCAGCATGGCCAGACAGTCAGGGATGCTGGGCATGTAGTTCTGCAATATCTGGCCCTTCAGATGTTGCAGAACTACAACTCCCAGCATGCCTGGACAGTCTAGGCATGCTTGGAGTTGTAGTTTTGCCACATCTGGAGGGTTACAGTTTGGAGGCCACTACTTAGCGGTCTCCAAACTGTTGTTCCCCAGTTGTTGCATAACTACAACTCCTAGCATGCCCAGACTGTCCAGGCATGCTGGGAATTGTAGTTCTGCAACATCTGAAGGGCCAGATATTGCAGAACTACACGCCCAGCATCCCTGACTGTCTGGCCGTGCTGTGAATTGTAGTTTTGCAACAGCTGTAGGCACACTGGTTGGGAAACACTGAGCTAGATAGAGTCTGTTTCCTAACTCAGTGATTCCAACCCGTGTGCCTCCAGCTGTTGCAAAACTACAACTCCCAGAGTGATCTGACAGACCGTACATGCTGGGAGTTGTAGTCTTGCAACAGCTGGAGGCACATGGGTTGGAATCACTGAGCTAGAGTCTGTTTTCTAACTCAGTGGTTCCCCACCAGTGTGCCTACAGCTGTTGTAAAACTACAGCTCCCAGCATGTACGGTCTGTCAGTGCATTCTGGGAGTTGTCATTTACAGGGTACATTCACACGGACGGGTTTACAGTGGGTTTCCTTCAAGGAAACTTACTGTGAACCCCTGCCTGTGTGAATGTACCCTAAAAACACTACACTAACAAATAATAAAAAGTAAAACACTACACATACAACCCCTTACACGTTGCCCCCCCCCCCCCAATAAAAAGGAAAAACGTCTCATACGGCAGTGTTTCCTAAACGGCGCCTCCAGCTGTTGCAAAATCACAACTCCCAGTGTAGCCATAGACTGTCTTGGGAGGCTGGAGGCACCCTGTTTGGGAAACACTGCTGTAGGGTTTTGGAGGAGACAAGCCCCATCCTTGTAATCGGGTCCACCCCTACTGCAAATTCCTTATTCAGGCCTCAAATGTGCATGGAGCTCTCTCACTTCAGAGCCCTGTCGTATATCAAGGCAACAGTTTAGGGCCACATATGGGGTATCTCCGTACTCGGGAGAAATTGCGTTACAAATTTTGGGGGGATTTTTTCTCCCATTACCCTTTGTAGAAATGGTAAATTTTGGGGAAAAAACTGCACTTTAGTGAAAAAATTTTCTTTACATTTACACTCATTCTTTTCATTCATTTACACGAATTTAACGAAAAGTCGTCAAACACCTGTGGGGTGTTAAGGCTCACTGGACCCCTTGTTAAGTACCTTGAGGGGTGTATTTTCTAAAATAGTATGCCATGGCGTTTTTTTTTTTTTTTTTTTTGCTGTTCTGGCACCATAGGGGCTTCCTAAATGTGACATGCCCCCAAAAACCATTTCAGCAAAATTCACTCTCCAAAATCCCGTTGTCGCTCCTTCCCTTCTGAGGCCTCTACTGCGTCCGCCGAACACTTGACATACACATATGAGGTATTTCCTTACTCGAGAGAAATTGGGTTACAAATTTTGGGGGGCTTTTTCTCCTATTAACCCTTGTAAAGTTTCAAAAACTGGGTCTGCAAGAACATGCGAGTGTAAAAAATGAAGATTTTGAATTTTCTCCTTCACTTTGCTGCTATTCCTGTGAAACACCTAAAGGGTTAACAAACTTTTGAATGTCATTTTGAATACTTTGAGGGGTGCAGTTTTTATAATGGGGTAATTTATGGGGTATTTCTAATATAAAGGTCCTTCAAATCCACTTCAAAACTGAACTGGTCCCTGAAAAATTTTGATTTTGGAAATTTTGTGAAAAATTGGAAAATTGCTTCTGAACTTTGAAGCCCTCTGATGTCTTCCAAAAGTAAAAACATGTCAACTTTATGATGCAAACATAAAGTAGACCTATTGTATTTGTGAATCAGTATATAATTTATTTGGAATATCCATTTTCCTTACAAGCAGAGAGCTACAAATTTAGAAAAATGCAAAATTTTCTATTTTTTCATCAAATTTTTGAATTTTTCACCAAGAAATGATGCAAGTATCGGCAAAAATTTACCACTAACATAAAGTAGAATATGTCACGAAAAAACAATCTCGGAATCAGAATTAAAATTAAAAGCATCCCAGAGTTATTAATGCTTAAAGTGACAGTGGTCAGAATTGCAAAAAATGGTCCCGTCCTTAGGGTTATAACGTGCTCCGTCCCCAAAGAGTTAATAACTTTCTATTGCCAGCTGATTGATAAAATTTTTCCCTTCTAGAGTACCCCTTAAAAGTTTTTCAACCAGGATGCCTCCAGCTTTTGCAAAGCTGGTTTGAAAACTCTGCTTTAAACTTTTGCCATTGGTCATAGCGCACAACTGTGATACAACAAAGAAGGAACATGCCTTTTCTTCCACAAACAGCACCACATATGTTCATGGCCTGTATTCGTAAACAGATATAGTAAAGTTCCTGGGGAAAAATGTGACCTTTTTTAATCCTGGACCTGGACAAATCCCTTACTCTACATTTAGCTTAGTGCCAAAATGGAATATTCTGTGTATTTTTGGATTATTTTCCCCCTGATTCTCTTTTGGGACTACAGTTAAAAGCGAGTGTTCCAAAAATATCTATTAATGTTCTCCCAGCCATAGTAGATAAGTCTAGCAATGATGGGATTTTTTTTTTCTTTTCATTTGGATTAAAAAGTTTGTCTCAATCACTATGTAAGTCTCAATCTCTATGTAAGAATTGATAATACAACCACTATATTGACATTGTAATCTTAATAACATGGACATTTTATGTAATGTTGTGTTTGGGTATCCTGTTTCCTTTCTTTAAGTTGTCAAAAGGAGCCCAGCCTATATGTCTACTTAGGGAAAACAGCTCGTATGGGAGGATTTCAAAAATTCGTAGGATATGGACTCCTCTCTGTGGCATGTTTCCTTCACCCTGTCCTAGTGTGGCATGTTACTATTCCAGGTACAGTAGACTTACCTATTGATGTTACTGTCATAAATACTAGAAAGCTATAATAAATACATTTTGCAAGCTTTATATTAAATATATCAGTAATTATTAAGAGTCATTTTAATATACATAAGGAGGAGGAATTTACATTTTACATGTCGGTGTCAAGAAGAAAATGTGCAAATGCAAGATGCAGTTATTTTATTAAGAGGTGCATGCCACACCCCTGACTGTCCATACAAAACACTTTCAAATCTTTACCAGCTATGACCTGATTTCTGCTGTTACTAATCCCAGTTTCTCATGTAAAATATTGTAAATGTGCAAGACCATGGGGTCCATGTCCTCCTTAATACTAAGCCCCACCCACTGGTGGTAGGAAAGGGGCAAGTTAGGAGTAAATGAAAAAAAAGTACCAATTTTTGTTCAAATGAGCTTTGGACAAAAATGAGCAACTTTTTTACACCAGAAAACTAGCATACTTTAGTGAATCCCCCCATAGACTCCATTATAAATAATACTATGAACTATGTACTGATAGGAGTGGTAGTTCAACAGTATAGTACAAAAAGAACATGAACAATAGCTTCACACCTGCTCTGTAAATTGCTTATTCTGTCTTATATGTATCTACGTGTGCTCCAGCTCTCAAACACTTACCACAAAGCATAATAATAAGCTGATACTTTATGTTATGTAGAGAAAACTGTCTCATCATTATCATCACATACAGGATTACAGTGAAAGGTGACACCAGTATATAGATAAGATGGGATAAGGCCAATCATAACAGGGGTGCTAACATCTCTCTCCAGTCTAATACTGCCTATGACCATGTAGTTGCTGTAAAGCAGATCTATAAATGTTGTTAAAAAACAGCTCTTCTTGATAATGTACTAAAATGAAATAAAAAAAATACAGAAAATAGAAACAAATTAGGAAAAAGAAAATGCTTTAGTATCTGGAGTTACATAGTTACATAGTTAGTACGGTCGAAAAAAGACATATGTCCATCAAGTTCAACCAGGGAATTAAGGGGTAGGGGAGTGATTTTGCAACAGCAACCAATCACAGCTTAGCTAACGAGCTGTGATAAAGTGAAAGCTGAGCTGTGATTGGTTGCTGTTGGAAAATCACTCCAGATACTAAAGCATTTTCTTTTTCCTAATTTGTTTCTATTTTCTGTATTTTTTTAAGCCATCTTAATAAATCTGGGCCATAGTTTTTAAGGTTGAAAAAAGACCATCAAGAGTCCATCAAGTTTAGCCTATAGGATTATTTTGTTAATACTGTGTTGATCCAGAAGAAGGCAAAAAACCCTTATGAGGTTGATTCCAACTGCCCCATACCAAGGGAAAATAAATCCTTCCCAACCCCAAATATGGCAATCAGAATAAATCCCTGGATCAGCGTCCTGTCCCTATAGATCTAGTATCCATAACCTGTAATGCTATTACTCTCCAGAAACACATCCAGGCCTCTTTTGAACTTTTTTATTGTGTTCACCATGACCACTTCCTCTGACAGAGAGTGTCATAGCCTCACTGCTCTTACAGTAAAGAACCCCCGTCTGTGCTGGTGTAGAAACCTTCTTTCCTCCAGCCATAGAGGGTGTCCGCTTGTAATAGATACAGTCCTGGGTATAAGTAGATCATGGGAGAAATCTCTGTATGGTCCCCTGATATACTTATACATAGTTATTAGGTAACCCTAAGCCTTCTTTTTTCTAAACTAAATAACCCTAATTCTTATAATCTTTCTGGGTACTGTGGTCCTACCATTCCCCATATTTCTATGGTTGCCTGTCTTTGAACCCCCTCTAACTCTACTCTATCTGGTACACTGATGCCCAGTACTGTAAACAGTATTCCATGTGTGGTCTGACTTGTGATTTGTATAGTGGGTATCTATGCCCCTTTTGGTGGACCCAATGATTTTATTTGCCCTGGCAGCAACTGCCTGACACTAGTCACTACAGGTAAATTTACTGTTAACTAAAACTCCTAAGTCCTTTTCCATGTAAGTCGTCCCCAGTGTTTTCCCATTTATTACATAATCCCAGCCTGGATTTTTCACATTTATCAGTGTTGAACCTCATCTGCCACTTCCCAGCCCAAACCTCCAACCTATCCAGATCTATTTTTGACAGTGCACTGTCCTCTATTGTGTTAACCGCTTTACAGAGCTTAGCACCATCTGTGAAGATTGATACTTTACTATTCAACCCCTCTACAAGGTCATTAATAAATATGTTAAAATGAATTGGACCCACAACTGACCCCTGTGGTACTCCACTAGTAACAGTCACTGACTCATAGTATGTAACATTAATAACCACCCTCTTTTTCCTATCACTGAGCCAATTATTTAGTCACTTACATACATTTTCCCCCAGTACAAGTATTCATATTTTATGTACCAACACTTTATATGACACAGTTTCAAATGCTTTGGAAAGATCAAGATAACAATATCCAGCGATACACACTGGTCCAGTTTTCATCTCATCTCCTCATAAAAGCTGATCAGGTTAGTTTGACAGGACCGATCCCTCATAAATCCATGTTGATATGGACTCATACATTTATTTTCATTCAGATACTCCAAAATTGCATCTCTTATAAAACCCTCAAACAGTTTACGTACAACAGATGTTTAAAGGGGTACTTCGGTGCTTATACATCTTATCCCCTATCCAAAGGATAGGGGATAAGATGCCTGATCGTGGGAGTCCCGCAGCTGGGGACGCCCGGGATTATGCACGCGGCACCCCGTTTGTAATCAGTCCCCGGAGCGTGTTCGCTCCGGGTCTGATTATGGTCGACCGCAGGGCCGGCGGCGTGTGACGTCACGCCCCCGCCCCCGTGTGATGTCACGCTCCAACCCTCAATGCAAGCCTACGGGAGGGGGCGTGATAGCTGTCACGCCCCCTCCAGTAGGCTTGTATTGAGGGGCGGAGCGTGATGTCACACGGGGCGGAGGCGTGACGTCACACGCCATCGGCTCTGCGGTCAACCGCAATCAGACCCGGAGCGAGCACGGTCCGGGGACTGATTGAAACGGGGTGCCGCGTGCATGATCCCGGGCGTCCCCAGCTGCGGGACTCCCACGATCAGGCATCTTATCCCCTATCCTTTGGATAGGGGATAAGATGTGTAAGCACCAGAGTACCCCTTTAATTAACAGGCCTATAATTCCCGGGGTCACTTTTTTTGCCCTTTTTGAATATTGACACCACATTTGCCTGTCCTGGGGAACAGACCCTATCACTATGGAGTCCTTGAACATGGTGACACATTCACTTTAATTGTATGGCTTGTTGCAAAAACAACAAGGAGAATAAAGGCATTTAGGGAAAGGAGTAGTGGCCACATATGATGGCTTCATTGATTAACCCCTTAAGGACGCAGGACGTAAATGTACGTAAATGTAAAAAATTAATTTTATAGACATATTTGGTATCGCCGCGTGCGTAAATGTCCGAACTATTACAATAAAATGTTAATTAACCCGTACGGTGAACGGCGTGAACGAAAAAAAAAGTCCAAAATTTCAACTTTTTTAATACATTTTATTAAAAAAAATTATAAAAAATGTATTAAAAGTTTTTTATATGCAAATGTGGTATCAAAAAAAAGTACAGATCATGGCGCAAAAAATGAGCCCCCATACCACCACTTATACGGAAAAATAAAAAAGTTATAGGTCATCAAAATAAAGGGATTATAAACGTACTAATTTGGTTAAAAAGTTTGTGATTTTTTTTAAGCACAACAAGAATAGAAAAGTATGTAATAATGGGTATCATTTTAATCGTATTGACCCTCAGAATAAAGAACACACGTCATTTTTACCATAAATTGTTCGTGAAAACGAAACCTTCCAAAATTAGCAAAATTGCGTTTTTCTTTTTAATTTCCCCACAAAAATAGTGTTTTTTGGTTGCGCCATACATTTTATGATATAATGAGTTATGTCATTACAAAGGACAACTGGTCATGCAAAAAACAAGCCCTCATACTAGTCTGTGGATGAAAATATAAAAGAGTTATGATTTTTAGAAGGCGAGGAGGAAAAAATGAAAACGTAAAAATTAAATTGTCTGAGTCCTTAAGGCCAAAATGGGCTGAGTCCTTAAGGGGTTAAGACACAATGCAGCAATATAAAAAAAAATTAAATTCTATTATTGTGCAAAAGTAATGTATAAAGTATATAAAAACTTCACAATTTTTAAGCAACCAACCCATATAACAAAGGTAATGCATTATGTACACCTTATGGTTAATGTCATCATTTTAAAATACAAAAACAGATATTGGAATTTGTAATATTTGTCCAGCCTTACTATAAAAAGGGAATCAATGTAAACCAAAAAAAAGTTAAATGTTCCCCCTCTGAAAAATTCCACAAAAAAATTAAAAAATTATGGCACTTTGAATGCAGTGATGTCATAAGGAAAAGTCTTTCAGTTCTTAATGCCAAAATAAATACTTACAGAGTATAGAGTTAATAGAGTTTATAATGTATAGAGTTTACTTGGAATAGCATAACTATTAAACCTTCCAAAGGGACAATGAAAATACTGATCTCACAAAAAATACAGGATACAGGGGATACATATCACTTTTAGTTACACTTTTTCCCAATATAAGTCTTCTGAGTTCTTCACTTTCTTTCTGCACATCTGGGATTGCTTTTCCTTTGCGGTTGTTTCCCTGAAGAGCCAAATGTGAGTGTTTAGTAATATGCCAAGGGCAAGCCATCAAAGAACGTTGGCGCAAAATGCGATTGATCTGCAAAGACGCCTTTGGTGGATAGAATAAATGAGTTAAAGGTTTTACAAATGAGCATATGTAATTAATAAAACCATGTAGTAATTGTAGTATACATTCATTCCTTTTGTCAGTCATTCAGATCTATTATTTGCAACTAATTAATGTGTAATACTATTAATGTGTACAAAAAATCTGATACTTACCTCTCTCACTCCCATGTAGTGTCTGGTAACAGGACACCTGTTCTTCACTGAACTCTGCTGACGCTTTGCTTCCCAGGGCTGCAGATGTTACATCACATTGTCAATCCCCCAATCACTGGCCGCAGTGATGTGCCGCAGTCAGTCATTGATTGGTGATGGGACGCAGCAAAGTGTCAGCGAGGTTCTGCAGAGATTGAAAGCAGATGCTGCAGGGGAGCACGAGAGGTAAGCATAGGCATTTTTTATTTTATTACACAGCCTGGGAATGGGCTGGATAACACCTTTAAATGAATCATCTCAATACAGATTATGAACTGATCTGCTGCCCATTGGCTGCAGAGGTGGCATAAAATTATGTACAAGTAAGGTACCCTAGAAGGACACATACAAGGCAGGTAAAAATATGTAGTTTAGCTACAAAGATGGAAGTGGCCAAAATGACACAAGTCAAAGATCAAATTGCCTATTTAGGAATGGAATAGTTGTGTTCTATTTCTCCTGCATTAAAGTATTATAAATGATACCACAATCACATCTTGTATAAAGAACAGGTTTCTCAAGTTGTGAGTCTCATATTGATCATTATCTTCCACTTTGTGTACACCTTTACAGGAACCATGTTAGTTGTTACTGGCTTAGCCTATCTTGTCTTGAGTAAGCGGAAGAAGAATAAAGATAAAGAATGTATTTCCCAGACAGATTATTACACAGACCCATCCACCACAGATGTTGCCCTAACAAGGGCTGGAGACACAGAGCAAACATACACATTCACTGGGAATCTAAAAGAAAAAAGAGAATCACTCCTTACGCAGATGAGAAGCATTCTCAAAGTAAAAAAGGATCAACCTCTATCCAAGAGCCAAGGCCCTGACAAAAGTTATAAGGATGTTTCTGTGGACATATCTCCGAAGAAAAAGCAGGTACACTTTGAAGAGAAAGTCATCAAAATCATCCCTGCGGAGGAAGGAATTCTAGATGATCAGGACAGTGAAGTGGAGGATACAACCTCAGATACGGTTCCTATAATAGTTACTGAGCCCAAACATGCACACAGTACGTTACCTATGACTCCTGGCATCTTCTAAGGATGCATTACAAAATGTATAGAGAAATTTACACTTTAAATTCTGTTGAGATTCTAAGAAGGACTGTGAATCTCCATTGACCTCTTATTGACTGTTTGAACTGAATAATCTTACCAATATATGTACCAAGATACAATGTGAAAATTATCACCTGTACTTCCATTTTCAATGCAGAATGCACCAAAAACGCTACATAAATATATTGTATGATATTGTCTGGCAGTACTGTGAATTAATGCTATGTGAAAAACCATATGATTAAACTTGTTATCAGATCATTTTATTATGACATATAATGTTCTAATGGAGTAAAATGCTCTAAGATCTGGATCTTATTCCAAAAGAATTACAAGATTTACAAGTTATACTATATTCCTGTAATATGATCAACTAAATTGTTTTACAGATTTATCATCTATGTATAGCTTCCAGATGTCAAATAGAAAGAAGCAAGTGTTTAAACATTTATTCTATAAAATGTGTGTTTCAGATTCTCCTCTACTATCAACATGGTATACTTTTTCTGTGTGTTACATACAAAAGTGAGAAATGTCTCAAGATTTAAGAAAACATAAAGGTCCCTACATTTAACAAATAAATAGAAAAATATTAAGATCAATAAGCTTTAGATGTTCCATTTTGTCCATTCTACCACCTTCCTTCTCCAATGTATTAGCATTTTGGAGAAAGCAGACTGATTTGTTTTCTGGCTGGGAGGTCACCTACGGCAACACAGACCATTCTCCAGTACCTTCATCAGCCTTAATAATTATGTCAGTTTAACTCCCTTAGGAGTCTGGGAGTGCACCCCCCACCACCCCCAAACGCACACACACACACATGTTTATAACATATTAACTTTTAGCCAAGCTTAGTGATCATGTCTGTAAGGGAAAACGAGGATAAAATGACCATAAAAGTAGGAGTTTTGACCGGCGCAGAAAGGAACCGTCAGCAGGCAGGATAAAATCAAGGGATTTATTGAATGCAACGCGTTTCGCTGCGCATGCGCAGCGAAACGCGTTACATTCAATAGATCCCTTGATTTTATCCTGCCTGCTGACGGTTCCTTTCTGCGCTGGTCAAAACTCCTACTTTTATGGTCATTTTATCCTCGTTTTCACTCTACTAAGGAGGGCTGCAGTGGACCGACCTGTACACTTCACGCTAAACCTTGTTGTGTGTGGGCGCACAACCAACCTTGGTAAGCGGCTTGGGATTACCTCCCTTCCCCCCACTCCCAAGATCTGCTGATCCCGCACATGAGGCGCCTTCTTCCCTCTCTCTAGATGTCTCTAAGGGGATAAAGAGATAACGAGAGCCTTCAGCAGACAGTTATTTAATTGTATGCATAGTATAAGCCTTAGCCTTTCTGCAGTCAAAAATATAGTATACCAACGAACCTTCATTTTCAGCAATACATTCTAAAGGATAGATTTCTTAATATACAAAAACAAATATATATATATTAGAGCTATGCTACCCAAGTTGATAACTTTTTCTTTAATGTAATTTTGATTTGAACATTTTTTTTAACCCACCTATGAGTAAAACCCTTCTATTCCAAGTGCTTTACAAGAGCCTGAAATTAACTACTCCCTTAACCCGCTTTGAGATTTCTGAGTTTTTCTGATATCCACAATAAGTATCACAAGAGTAAAAGTTAAAGGCTTATTTCTGTGGAGCACTCGTATGTCCTGCAAATAGTCAAATATTCTATCCCAGAAAGGGGCATCTATTGACATTCCCACATCAAATGTTTCAAGTCCGACCTCTCTAAATGACATCTTAGGCCTCTAGAATCAGACCTATACCCAAAACCATATAACTGTTGCACGGCGTAATACAACCCACGCAGCAACTTGAACTGTGTCAATTTAAAGTTTGCATTTATCAAAAATGAGCTCCAAATTTTTAGGATATTGTCCCACTGTGTGCCTTCTATTTGAACCACTCTGTCCCTCGCTGCTCATCCCTTCTCTTGCTCTCCACAGATTTCCTCAGCATTCGGTATGTTCCTAGCATTGATTTCCGCCCTCTTTGTTGTTCAATAATCTGATCAAGTGCGCTATTCTCTAACTCTAAATATTGTATGTAAACTATTGAGTGATCCACCCACTGTAACTGTGTAAATGTATGTTTATACTCCAACCAAAATTTCTGCTTAGTTTCTGTAAAATCCACAATTTTCCCTTTGTGTATATATATGCTGAATAGACTTAAATTCTAGGATTTTTTTTTTTTGACTATGCTTCAGGGGCTGTAAAGTTCGTAGATATGCGTGTAGTAATTAGTAAAAGGCCTACACCCACCTATGATGGAAACTCCACAGACTAAGCATAGGAATACTGTGCTAACAATGGAGAAAGATAGATATGCGGCAAATGTATTATTTCATCCAAGTGAGCTCAGTATAGTCAGAGATGCATGATCACATGTACTCCAATGTAGTCACTGTAGTCAATGTAGTCACTGTGCACCAATCAAGATACAACAATTAATTTAACATGCATTTCCTCAGGATAACACAATTATTATATTATAAAAAAGTGTTCCCAATGTGTTTCTGTCCTCATGCTAAATAAGATGCATAAGGACATCCTCAGGGGAACCTATTATCCTTAATTATTAGCTCAAGGATAGAAAAAAAAAAGAGACAATTCTTAGAATAGGGCTAGATAGCCCTCTGCAGTTGTAAATCTTCCACACAGGCCGGTATAAGCTGTCAGCCCCTGCAAGAAAAAGCAATAGGAAGCATAGTAAATTACCTTACCCCTTCCAGTAGCCATTTCTCTCAGTATCAAAGACATTCATACAGTGTTTGTGTGGAGAGACTGTATAAAAAAAAGGGGGGGGGGCACAGTCATAACAGCTCTATATTGTAACCTACAATAGAATAAAATGTCTCTCAGATCCATACTTACAACTTGCGCTGTGTTGAAGTTTGAACCATTACTCCTGCAGTGGCAGGGGAGTGGGAGAATCTCCCGGCATGCTAGTGTGGCTTGTGGTGAAGCCGTCGCCTAATGCACGCAGCCTCACTTCTGCATTATAACAACATCCGGGCCGCTCACCTCCCGGTGTCAGAGGAGGGGGCAGTGCCGCTGTCACAGAGCCCTCACATCTCGGCGCTCACATTTAGGATTATGCTGTGCGGAAGTATGCATGTAGTGCATATGAACATCGTGGCCATTTTGGTTTAGAACAAAGGTGGGGGCATAAAGCAGAAGATAAAACTATCACTATTTTCAATGTTTTTGTATGTGTAAAACTCGTACAAAGTAGAACTCAGACAGCAAGGCTGCCTAGTGGCATTCAAAGATAGTAAGAAACTATGACAGCATAGAATAGACCAGGTTAACCCTCAAAATGCCTCTAAATAATGGCATGGCAACAAGCAAGTTAACTCCAGAGACATTGGGCAAGGCATAGCCAAATGGAGGAATCCAAATATGATATTAATAAAGTATATACAATAATAATTACATAGTTACATAGTTAGTACGGTTGAAAAAAGACATACGTCGATCAAGTTCAACGAGGGAATTGAAGGGTAGGGGTGTGGCGCGATATTGGGGAAGGGATGGGATTTTATATTTCTTCATAAGCATTAATGTTATTTTGTTCCAGGAATGTATCTAACCCTGTTTTAAAGCTGTTAATTTTTCCTGCTGTGACCAGTTCCTGAGGTAGACTGTTCCATAAGTTCACAGTTCTGATGGTAAAGAAGGCGTGTCGCCCCTTGAGACTAAACCTTTTCTTCTCCAGGCGGAGGGAGTGCCCCCTCGTCCTTTGGGGGGGGTTTAACCTGGAACAGTTTTTCTCCATATTTTTTGTATGGGCCATTAATATACTTATATACATTTATCATATCCCCCCTTAAACGTCTCTTCTCAAGACTAAACAATTGTAACTCCTTTAATCGCTCCTCATAGCTAAGATGTTCCATGCCCCATATTAGTTTAGTCGCGCATCTCTGCACCCTTTCCAGCTCCACAGTGTCCCTTTTATGGACTGGTGCCCAAAACTGAACAGCATATTCCAGGTGAGGCCGTACCAATGCTTTATAAAGGGGGAGTATTATGTCCCTGTCCCTCGAGTCCATGCCTCTTTTTATACATGACAATATCCTGCCGGCCTTGGAAGCAGCAGCCTGATATTGCATGCTATTCTGTAGTCTGTGATCTACAAGTGCACCCAGATCCTTCTCTACCAGTGACTCTGCCAGTTTAATCCCCCCTAAGACATACGACGCATGTATGTTATTAGTACCCAGATGCATAACTTTACATTTATCCACATTGAACCTCATTTGCCAAGTGGATGCCCAGACACTTAGTCTATCCAAGTCATTTTGCAACCTATACACATCCTCTATAGAGTGTACCGTGCTACAAAGCTTGGTGTCATCTGCAAAGATAGAAACAGAGCTGTTAATGCCATCCTCTATATCATTGATAAAAAAAATTAAACAACAGCGGTCCCAGTACTGAACCTTGGGGTACACCACTAATAACTGGGGACCAATCAGAGTACAAATCATTGACCACCACTCGCTGGGTACGATCCATTAGCCAGTGTTCAATCCAGTTACAAACTAAAGTTTCCAAACCCAAAGACCTTAACTTACCTGTCAGACGTCTATGAGGGACAGTATCAAACGCTTTAGCAAAATCCAGAAACACTATATCCACAGCCATTCCTCTGTCAAGGCTTCTACTCACCTCTTCATAAAAGCAAATTAGATTGGTTTGACAACTTCTATCCTTAGTAAACCCATGCTGGCTATCACTTATAATAAAATTATTCCCTATGTATTCCTGTATGTAGTCCCTTATAAGTCCTTCAAACAATTTACCCACAATGCACGTTAAACTTACCAGTCTATAGTTTCCTGGGGAAGACCTAGAGCCCTTTTTGAAGATTGGCACCACATTCGCCTTGCGCTAGTCCCTGGGCACGATACCAGACACCAGTGAATCTCTAAATATCATGAACAGGGGTACAGATATTACTGAACTTAGTTCTCTAAGAACTCTTGGGTGCAATCCATCTGGCCCTGGAGATTTGCTGACATTTATATTACTTAATGTTAGGATTCGGCAGGCTGGATGTGGATCCTCTGTGTCAGCGAGGGATTGGCGTGGACTGTACCGGTGGACCAGGTCTAAGCTGCTACTGGTATTCACCAGAGCCCGCCGCAAAGCGGGATGGTCTTATCCACCGGTAACGGCTCAACCTCGCTGACTGCTGAGAAGACGTGGGACAGAAGGACTAGACAGAGGCGAGGTCAGACGTAGCAGAAGGTCAGGGCAGGCGGCAAGGTTCGTAGTCTAACCATGATAGCCACCTTTGACCGTTCTGTGGGAAATTGGTCCGACAACATCTCCAAATGTAATGAATATTGAGACAGGAAACCACGGCAGAGTTTAGAGTCCCCATCATATTTTTCCGGCAGGGACAAGCGGAGGTTAGGAGCGGCCACTCGCTGCAGAGGAGGTGCAGGAGCTGGCGGAGGAGATGGTTGCTGCTGTAGCTGTGGCAGAAGTTGCTGTAGCATGGCGGTCAACTGTGACAGCTGCTGTCCTTGTTGAGTGATCTGTTGGGATTGCTGGGCGACCACCTTGGATAGGTCAGCGAGACTTGGCAGCGGCACCTCAGCGGGATCCATGGCCGGATCTACTGTTAGGATTCGGCAGGCTGGATGTGGATCCTCAGTGTCAGCGAGGGATTGGCGTGGACTGTACCGGTGGACCGGGTCTAAGCTGCTACTGGTATTCACCAGAGCCCGCTGCAAAGCGGGATGGTCTTGCTGCGGCGGTAGCAACCAGGTCGTACCCACCGGTAACGGCTCAACCTCGCTGACTGCTGAGAAGACGTGGGACAGAAGGACTAGACAGAGGCGAGGTCAGACGTAGCAGAAGGTCAGGGCAGGTGGCAAGGTTCGTAGTCAATGGTAACGGCAGAAGGTCTGGAAACACTGGTAAAGCAATCACAGGAAACGCTTTCACTAGGCACAAGGGCAACAAGATCCAGCAATGCTGGGAAGGGGAAGTGAGGTTATAAAGGCGTGGAGCAGGTGGGAGGTAATTACACTGATTGGGCAAGGCACCAATTAGTGGTGCACTGGCCCTTTAAATCTTAGAGAGCTGGCGCGCGCGCGCCCTAGGGAGCGGAGCAGCGCGCGCCAGGACGTGACAGCCGGGGACTGGGACAGATAGGTGGATTGCGATGCGATCCGCGAGCGGGCGCGTCCCGCTATGCGAATCGCATCCCCGTCGGCAGTATCAGTGCAGCGCTCCCGGTCAGCGGGTCTGACCGGGGCGCTGCAGAGAGGAGAACGCCGCGAGCACTCCGGGGAGGAGCAGGGACCCGGAGCGCTCGGCGTAACACTTAACTTACCTTGTACCATCTCTACATTAAGCCAGTTCAGTACATTACATGATGTGTTACCAGCACTGACCTGTCCAATGTCAGCTCCTTCTTCCTTAGTATATACAGAACTAAAGAACCCATTCAGTAGCTCTGCTTTCTCTTTATCGCCTGTGACAACCTCCCCATTATCATTATTAAGGGGTCCTACATGCTCTGTCCTTGTTTTTTTTTTCCATTTATATATGTAAAAAAATATTTAGGATTAGTTTTGCTTTCTTTGGCCACCTGTCTCTCATTTTGAATTTTTGCTGTTTTTTTTTAAATTTTTACAGATTTTATTAAGCTCCTTGTACTGTTTAAATGTTATAGCTGACCCATCAGATTTGTATTTTTTGAAGGCTATTTTTTTGTTGTTTGTTGCTCTTTTAACATCATTTGTCAGCCATGTAGGATTTAGTTTTAATCATTTATATTTGTTCCCCTTTGGTATATATTTAGCTGTATAGTTATTTATAGTTGATTTAAAGATGTCCCATTTACCTTCTGTATCAGTATTTAACAACACCTCCCCCCAGTCTATGCCCTGTAGTGCAGCTATCAGCCCAGGGAAATTTACCTTTTTAAAGTTGTATGTTTTTGCCTTCCCCGCCTGTCTTTGTTTTCTACATTTTCAGTCAAAAGTAACTATATTGTGGTCGCTATTACCAAGGTTTTCCCGCACAGTTACATTACCAACCAGCTCTGCGTTGTTGGAAATGATCAGATCCAATAAGGCATCACTTCTTGTTGGGTCCTCCACAAACTGGCCCATAAAATGTTCCTGGAATAAATTTAGGAATTGTCGCCCCTTTGTAGTTTTAGCCAACCCCAATCTATATCTGGATAGTTAAAATCTCCCATTATTACCACTGTACCTGCCCGGGCGGCTCTCTCTATTTGTTTATGCAGCCGATCTTCTATCTCTTCAGTGATATTAGGGGGTCTGTAGATTACACCAAATATTATTTTTTCAGTATTTCCCTCCTTTTGTAATTCTACCCACAGTGATTCCACCTCCTCAGAATCATCACACACTATGGCATCGTTCACACTGACTTTCATACCACTTCTTACATACAGACAGACTCCACCACCTTTTCTGTTCATTCTATCTTTGCGAAACAATGTAAACCCCTGCAGATTGACAGCCCAGTCATGCGTGGAGTCCAGCCATGTCTCAGTGACCCCAACTATATCAATATGTTCCTCCAGTATCAAGGCCTCAAGCTCCCCAATTTTATTTGTTAGGCTTCTGGCATTTGTGAACATACACTTTACATTTCCATCCTTTACGTTATTGGGGTTAATGGGATTCAAGGGTGTAAGTTTTATTTTCCTATGAAGCCTATTCCTATTAACTATTCAAACTCCTCCCTCCGCTCCACCCCCAGGTACATTTATAATTCCCACCTCTCTATCTACACTATCTTCCCCCTCTTTGCTGTAGGTTCCCTCCCCCCAAGTCCCTAGTTTAAACACTCCTCTACCCTTCTAGCCATCTTCACTCCAAGCACAGCAGCACCCTCCCCATTGAAGTGCAGCCCGTCCCTACGGTAGAGCCGGTAGCCGTCAGTGAAATCAGCCCAGTTCTCCATGAACCCAAACCCCTCCTTCCTACACCAGCTTCTGAACCACTTGTTTACCTCCCTAATCTCCCGCTTCCTCTCTGGTGTGGCGCGTGGTCCTTCTTGGAGGTCCTTGCCTTAAGCTTGCGGCCTAAGTCCCTGAAATAATTTTTAAGGACACTCGACCTACCTCTTACTTTGTCATTGGTGCCAATATGTACCATGACTGCTGGGTCCTCTCCAGCCCCGCCCAGCAACCTGTCAACCCGATCCGCGATGTGCCGAACTCGAGCGCTAGGCAGAAAACACACTGTTCGGCGATCCGGGTCTTTGTGACAGATCACCCTGTCTGTCCCCCTAATAATTGAGTCCCCCACCACTAGTACCTGTCTGGCCTGCCCTGCCCTGGTCAGAGGCAGTATCCTGCTGCAGTTCTGCTAGCTCTGTAATGGCATCCCCCTCATCTGCCAAGCGGGCAAACTTGTTGGGGTGTGCCAGTTCAGGACTAGCCTCCCTGACACTTTTTCCCCTACCCCGCTTTCTAACTGTAACCCAGCTAGCTGCCTGACTGTCCTGCACCTCTGTCCCACTATCCTCCCCCACCTCTACCCCAGAGAGTACTTGTTCAGTGAGCAGGAGACTCCTTTCCGGGATGTCGATGCATCTCAGTGTTGCCAGTTGCCCCTCTAGATCCAGGATCTGGGCTTCCAAATGAACAACTCTCTCACATCTTACACAGCAGTATGCACCCTCGAACTGCTGCTCAAGGACTGCATACATTGCGCAGGATGTACACTGGACTGCATTTTCCAACATAGAGGCCATCTAGTTATGGGGATTTCACAAATGTATAGGCAAAAACAGACAGTCAAAATTACACTTCAAATTTTATGTAGCCCTTTTGGGTTCAGAAATTAACACTCACAGAGATCTCAACCTCCTGCTTTCAAACTCCTGTTTTTAAAACTAATCTTTCAAGCCCCCTCTTACACAGCAACACTCAGAAAGAGCAAGCTCAGTAAAGAGTCCCAAGCTGAGATTTATACACCTGTGCTCACTCTACTCCTCCCCCTAGAGGTGGAACAGTGAAAAAGAGAAAAAGAAAAAAAAAGCAAAAAAAGGGTGTTTAACCCCTTAAGGACACATGACGTTCTCATACGTCTCCATTTCCGAGTCCTTAAGGACACATGACGTATGAGAACGTCATGTGTTTTACCGGCCCCCCGCAACCAACTGGAGCAGAGCCGGTGCCCGATGCCTGCTGAAATCGTTCAGCAGGCATCGGGGCATATCGCCCAGGGGGGGTCATTATGACCCCCCATGTCGGCGATGGCCGCAGATCGCGGCGATCTGCGGCGGATTCCGGATCAATCGGGTCTCCAGTGACCCGGTGACCCGGAATTATTGGCTGATCGGGGCCGTCAGAGACGGCCCCGAACAGCCAGAGCCAGCAGGGGTGAGGTGGCACTGGTGCCACCTCACGATCGCCCCGATTCGTCGGCCGGATTACCGGACGACCAATCAGGGCGCCTGCTGCGGGTGTCACTCCCGCAACCCGCTCCGCCCCTCTTCCGGAGGACGTGAGCGGGTGCGGGACGTGCACCCCTGGTGCTGGCGACCCCGATCCCCGGCGTCCCTGTTGGGATCGGGGCCCCAGGAGCAGCGGCGGCGGCGGCAACGACGAGGGACTGACCTGTGCGGCGAGGATCGTTGGAGGTGAGTGACAGCCTCCTGCTGTTGCTTAGCAACAGCTCCCAGCATGCAAAAAGGGCATGCTGGGAGCTGTAGTTATGCAACAGCAGGAGGCAGACCACCACAACTCCCAGCATTCCCTTATGGGCATGCTGGGATTTGTAGTTTTGCAACAGCTGGAGGCACATTCTTTCTATGGAAAAGTGTACCTTCAGCTGTTGTATAACTACAACTCCCAGCTTGCACAATCAGCTAAAGTGCATGCTGGGAGTTGTAGTGCTGCATCTGGTGGTTGCAAAACTACAACTCCCAGCATGCCCGTTGGCTGTCGGTGACTGCTGAGAGTTGTAGTTTTGCAACAGCTGAAGGCACACTGAGTTAAGTAGCAAACCAGTGTGTCTCCAGCTGTTGCATAACTACAATCCCCAGCATCCCCAGCCAAAGTAGTATGCCTCCAGCTGTTGCATAACTACAAGACCCAGCATGCCCTTCCGCTGTCCGTACATGCTGGGGGTTGTAGCTTTTGCAACAGCTGAAGGCACACTGGTTGCAAAACACTGAGTTTGTTACCAAACTCGGTGTTTCACAACCAGTGTGCCTCCAGCTGTTGCAAAACTACAACTCCCAGCATGCACTGATAGACCGTACATGCTGGGAGTTGTAGTTTTGCAACAGCTGGATGTTCCCCCCCCCCCCCCCAATGTGAATGTACAGGGTACACTCACATGGGCGGAGGATTACAGTAAGTATCCGGCTGCAAGTTTGAGGTGTGGCAAAATTTCTGCCGCAGCTCAAACTGCCAGCGAGAAACTACTGTGAACCCCTGCCCGTGCGACTGTACCCTAAAAACACTACACTAACACACAATAAAATAAAAAGTAAAAAACACTACATATACACATACCCCTATGCAACCCCCCTCCCCTCCCCAATAAAAATGAAAAACGTCTGGTACGCCACTGTTTCCAAAACGGAGCCTCCAGCTGTTGCAAAATAACTACTCCGAGTATTGCCAGATAGCCGTTGACTGTCTAGGCATGCTGGGAGTTTTACAACAGCTGGAGGCACCCTGGTTTGATTTGGGAATCACTGGCGTAGAATACCCCTATGTCCACCCCTATGCAAGTCCCTAATTTAGGCCTCAAATGCACATGGCGCTCTCACTTTGGAGCCCTGTCGTATTTCAAGGCAACAATTTAGGGCCACATATGGGGTATCGCCGTACTCGGGAGAAATTGCCTAACAAATTTTGGGGGGGATTTTCTGCTATTACCCTTTTTAAAAATGTAAAATTTTTGGGAAAACAAGCATTTTAGGTTAAAAAAATATATATTTTTTTACATATGCAAAAGTCGTGAAACACCTGTAGGGTATAAAGGTTCAAATTACCCCTTGTTACGTTCCCCAAGGGCTCTAGTTTCCAAAATGGTATGCCATGTGGTTTTTTTTTTGCTGTCCTGGCACCATAGGGGCTTCCTAAATGCGGCATGCCCCCAGAGCAAAATTCGCTTTCAAAAAGCCAAATGTGACTCCTTCTCTTCTGAGACCTGTAGTGCGCCAGCAGAACACTTTTCACCCCCATATGGGGTGTTTTCTGAATCGGGAGAAATTGCGCTTCAAATTTTTGGGGGTATTTTCTGCTATTACCCTTTTTAAAATTGTAAAAATTTGGGGAAACCAAGCATTTTAGGTAAAAAAAAATATATATTTTTTTACATATGCAAAAGTCGTGAAACACCTGTAGGGTATTAAGGTTCAAATTACCCCTTGTTACGTTCCCCAAGGGCTCTAGTTTCCAAAATGTTATGCCATGTTTTTTTTTTTTTGCTGTCCTGGCACCATAGGGGCTTCCTAAATGCGGCATGCCCCCCAAAAACCATTTGTCGCTCCTTCCCTTCTGAGCCCTCTACTGCGCCCGCCGAACAATTAACATAGACATATGAGGTATGTCCTTACTCGAGAGAAATTGGGTTTCAAATACAAGTAAAAATTTTCTCCTTTTTATCCCTTGCAAAAATTCAAAAATTGGGTCTACAAGAACATGGGAGTGTAAAAAATGAAGATTTTGAATTTTCTCCTTCACTTTGCTGCTATTCCTGTGAAACACCTAAAGGGTTAATACACTTATTGAATGTCATTTTGAATACTTTGGGGGGTGTAGTTTTTATAATGGGGTCTTTTATGGGGTATTTCTAATATGAAGACCCTTCAAATCCACTTCAAAACTGAACTGGTCCCTGAAAAATAGTGAGTTTGAAAATTTTGTGAAAAATTTCAAAATTGCTGCTGAACTTTGAAGCCCTCTGATGTCTTCCAAAAGTAAAAACTCATACATTTTATGATGCAAACATAAAGTAGACATATTGTATATGTGAACCCAAAAAAAATATATTTTGAATATCCATTTTCCTTACAAGCAGAGAGCTTCAAAGTTAGAAAAATGCAAAATTTTCATTTTTTTCATCAAATTTTGGGATTTTTCACCAAGAAAGGATGCAAGTTACCACAAAATTTTACCACTAAGTTAAAGTAGAATATGTCACGAAAAAACAATCTCGGAATCAGAATGATAACTAAAAGCATTCCAGAGTCATTAATGTTTAAAGTGACAGTGGTCAGAATTGCAAAAAACGCTCCGGTCCTTAAGGTGTAAAATGGCCTGGTCCTTAAGGGGTTAAACTCTTACAGTTATCTCACTATGTGCAAGAGAAAAAGACTTACCCAAAATATGAATGTGGACTATAGGCAGTCACACCCACTCCACAGATTCACTCCGCACAACAGATATTCACTGTTTATTTTTTTTAAACTTCTCTTTCAAGCCCCCTCTTACACAGCAACACTCAGAAATTGCAAAATACAAAAGGGCACAATAATAAAAATTATTGGGGTAATTTAGATAGGGGACCTAATTGCTATGGAGGAACACATATGAGGTGTGAAACAATCATTGATGATAGGAATCTACATATAAAGAAGAGAAAATGGTTGTAGGGAAATAAACCACCAAGTAAGTCCCGCACATTTAAAATAGGTGATCGTGGGATCCCTATTGGGTACAGGGGGAGGAGTATTGAACAGGGACCTCTGGATCTATCTGGCCCTAAATGTGCACCTAATATGGGGCCCTATAACCTAAGCAGCAGTGACATCCTTAAAAGGATGGGAGCGTGGACAGGCTACCTCCTGATATTCCATATTTGCCCTACCGCTAAGGAGGTGGTACTAGATAATAGAACAGCAATGGCATATTTTGAAACTCGATCCAGACTTGGATGAAATTCCTACTAGTGCCCCTTCAATTACCTATCGCAGCGCAACCTCTCGGATGTGCTGACCAACAGCCATTTATCACCGATTACTACCAATAGAGAAACTTGGTTAAATCGTACCCCTATATCAGGTTGTTTTCCGTGTGGTCACTGCCGGGCGTGTGGCACCATGGAAAAAACGAAGACCTTGGTGGACTTTAATACTGATAAAATATATCAAATTAAAAACTTCATAAATTGTACAACCAGGTCTACATTGCCACATGCCCATGCAATAACCAATATGTGGGCAAGACATTCAGAGAACTGCGTAAAATAATTCTGGAACATTTTGGGGGATATTAGAAATAATAGGAATACCCCGGTGGCTTCACATATGAGAGAATATCATGCTGGTGATATGAGGGGTTTGAGATTTGTGGGGGTCCAAAAAGTTAATCCATCTCCACGTGGGGGTGACCACAATAGAACCCTATTACAGCAGGAGTGCAGATGGATTTTTAATTTACAAACTATGTCCCCACTTGGATTAAATGAACAATTAAATTACATTTCTCCCCCTTTATATAGTCCTTGATCTACAATAACCTTTTCCCCAAGCGCATCGATTAGTGGCCTGAGGTGGATTTAGGTAGTTAGGGAGGGTTCCAGTTGACCATTATCTAGTACCACCTCCTTAGCGGCAAGGCAAATAGGGAATATCAGGAGGTTTCCTGTCCCCAGTATCGTCCTTTTAATGACGTCACTGCCGCTTAGGTTATAGGGCCCCATATTAGGTGCACATTTAGGGCCAGATAGATCCATAGGTCCCTGTTCAATACCCCACCCCCTCTACCCAATAAGGATCCTACGGTCATCTATTTTCGATGTGTGGGCCTTACTTGGTAGTTTATTTCACTAACAACATTTTGTCTTCTTTATATGTAGATTCCTATCACCAATGATTGTTTCACATCTAATATATGTTCCACCATAGTAATTAGGTCCCCTATCTAAATTACCCCAATCATTTTTATTATTATGCCCTTTTGTATTTTGCAATTATTGTTGTATACACTTTATTAATATCATATATTACTTTGGGATTCCTCAATTTGGCTATGCCTTCCCCAATGTCTTATGGTGCGCTCCGGCAACACTGGGGTTAACTTGCTTGTTGCCATACCATTATTTGGAGCTCTTTACTGTTCCGGAATTTTGAGGGTTAACCCAGTGTATGCTATGCTGTCATGGTCTAGCCCTATTCTAAGAATTATCTCTTTTTTTCTATTCTTGAGCAAATAATTTAGGATAATAGGTTCCCCTGAGGACGTCCCTATGCATCTTATTTAGCATGAGGACAGAAACGCGTTGGGAACACTTGTTATAATATAATGATTGTGTTATCTTGAGGGAGCGCATGTTACATTAATTGTTGTATCTTGATTGGTGCACAGTGACTACATTGGAGTACATGTGTTCATGCATCTCTGACTATTCTGAGCCCACTTGGATGAAATAATACATTTGCCGCATATCTATAAGGAACGTATTCATTGATATGGCTATAGGGGTGCTAGGCTTGTGTACAAACTAGTTTACCAGCTATCTCTCTATTGGTGGATGGCTTGCAGCATTATTGTTTTCCTACACAGCTGTTTGGGATGCACTTTTCCTATCTGGTGATTTAAAAAAAATTATCTAATAAATATTATGTTTTTAACGACACCCCTTTATCTTTCTCCATTGTTAATATTGCTGTAAAGTTATATAATCCAAAACATATAGGGCACTGTAAGATACTAAGTAACACACTGGTGTGCCAATAGCCATCTAGTCATACCCAAAAACACACCAGAACAAAAGGAAATTTGATGAAAAATAGTTGATACTTTATTGAACATATATATGTAAAATCAATTAAAATGAGACAGCAACAAAACAGAAGAGAGAAATACACTGAATGTTACATAAACCTGGTATGTAGAGACAGGGGATGTGCATATATATTGATTAAAGTGACTGGTGCTATCTATGCGGCTACTAAAGTGCAGCATGCAATAGATGTAAACAGTATACACACTTTAATATGAAGGCAATGGCCACAGTTCATATATATTGCACATATCCCAGGTGACAGAGAAGTAGTACAAGAAAAAGCAAATTGGACGAGTGTTCCACCTGAAAACCGGGCAATAGAAAGAACCCAAGGTGAGAGGCAGGGTAACCAAAAGCTCACCGGAGTCCAGCTGAAAAAGCATAAACAAGAAATTTTGCCCGGACAAGAGGTGGAAGAGTCACCCCGTCAGAATACACATACCCAATGTAGCACGTCAGACCCCAATGTCGTTTCCCCGTGAAGGCTTCCACAGGGAGTGATATAGACAGTGGTCAAGCGGTCTTTTTATATAGGCATTTGCCAATCAGATCACAGAAAATCACATTTTCTGTGATCTGATTGGCAAATCAGTTGAAATTACAAATTTCATCAACAAATCTTCTCCTATGAAAAGTCTGGCCCATGGACTATTATAGAAGAGTTGTACAAAACTCACATACAGTACGTATCCTGAACGCCACCATGGCACTCCAGAAGAAACCCCACTCCACGCTGTCAAACGTTTTAATCGCGTCGAGCGACAGAATGGAGTGGGGCCCCCCTCCACCGAGCTGAACCTCTACATCAGCTCGACTTATATTTTTAAAGATTGATCTTCCAGGGATATCCCCATTTGATCCATGTGTACTAGACTATGTTTAACTTTTTTAATTATACTTGCAAGAATTTTTGGGAAGAGTTTGGCATCCACATTTAAAAGGGAAATAGGACATTAAGATTTAATTAAGAATTGATCTTTCTAATTTTTAAGAATCAAGGCAGTATGTGCTTTCCCCTCGAATAAGATTCCCACAAAAGTGGGACCAAAATTTCCACAAATCTCTAGTAGAATTTAAAAGAAATGCCATCGGGCCCAGTGGTTGAGTTAGTAGGTGCGCTTTCTCTTGCTAACTTTAGTTCCTCCATTGAAATGGGGGAGTCCAATGCTTCTCTTTGATCAGGGTCAGCTTGGGAAGATTTAGACTACTGAGAAACTCCCTTTATCTCTTCTAGCATATTTTGTCCCTCCTTTGTATATAATTTTCTAAATAAACTATTCAATTTTTTCTCTACTATACTGTAGTCAGTCGAGTAGATTCCATCACTGATTTGCACTCTTAATCTTTTGCTTCCCCTCAATACTCCTCAAGATATTTGCAAGAAGTTTGTAAGGCTTGCTGGACTCCAGAATTAATATTATATTATAATATCAAAAACAGTAATAGAATGGGAATTAAAAAGATGTCACACTGAGATACAGAAACCACTTTGATCAGAATAGCAAATAAAAAAAAAAAAAAGGTCATCATCATATACCCAGTAAAATAGTTAAAAAAGGGCAAAAAGTAGAAAAACTAATATTAGTTACCAGGGACATAACGTCCATTCAGTACAAATAGCAAGTTAAATATATAAAAAAAAAAAAAAAAAAATGTTATCAATAACTTATATTCAACATGTATGATACATCTTCAAGAATAACGTGAGATTATCAGTGCATACAGCTAATGTCAATCCATTAACCCCTTGTGGACAAAGTCCATTTTGACCTTAAGAACGAGGCCAATTTTCGTTTTTGCACTTTCATTTTTCCCTCTTCCCCTTCCCCTTCCCCCCAAAATCACAAGACTTTGAATTTTGCACCTACAGACCCATATCAGGGCTTGTTTTTTTGTCACCAATTGTACTTTGTACTAACATCACTTATTTTATAGCATAATCTGTGGCAAAATTAAAAAAAACATATTTGTGGTGTGAAATAAAAAAAACACAATTTTTTAACTTTTGGGGGCTTCCGTTTCTACTCAGTGCACTTTTCAGTAAAGCTAATGTGGTTTCCCGGTACCGGATTGCATCCGTTACCTTGTGTGAGGTCCCCAAAGTCAGAGTCCCTAGGTACCGGTGGGGTTCTCATCTATACTTAGCCCCTAGTCACCCCTTTAGTAGGTAAAATTATTCCAATTCTAAGTGTAAATATGTATATAATGTATACTTACCTTGTTGTAGTGTCACAGGACCTGCGGGTCACGTGATGCGTTCCAGAACTCTATGGTTTTCTAGTTAAGGAGGAAGTCAGGTGATTGCCCACCATGCATTGTAACGGTGAGTGACAGCTGACATGGACCAATCCAAAACGGCCCTGCCCATATAAGGGAGCGGCGGCCATTAATGTCTCTCTTTCCTCATGGGCTGCTGATAGAGGAAGATCTGTGCAGCTGTCGTCAGCAGTGACTAGGCCCAAGCCTTGCGGCAATGGCCATCTTACAAAACTGTGAGTTACCTCAATCCCTGTTAAGTCTGCAAGATCACCGGACCTAAACAGACCCCTAAATCCGGACGGATCTCTGCATCACTCCTAATTCTATTAGTCCTTTGGATAAGCTAATGGTCCGCAGCATCTGTCAATCACTGCCGTACTACATAGAGACTGTATTGCTAAGACTGTTGCTGTTAATTGGATGCATCGCAAATACCTCAGTAAAGTTTATACAAGTTCAAGTTCATCCCTATTGTGGACCTTCATTCATTTAAGCACGCGCCTATCGTTTCTAGGAAGGGTGGCGATTGGCCGAAGATTCACCTCAGCGTATTAACCCTCACCCTGGCGTGACGAGTGACAGGGGTTAAATTAACCCCTCATACACCAAAGCAACACCCCAACTACACTACACCCCCAAGGCCCTACCACACTAACATAGTAACATAGTTCATAAGGTTGAAAAAAGATCAGAGTCCATCAAGTTCAACCTATATCCCCAATGATTCCCTACTGAGTTGATCCAGAGGAAGGCAAAAAACCCTAATACTATAGGTAAAAATTCCTTCCCGACACCAATTATGGCAGTCAGAATAAATCCCTGGGTCAACGTTCTGTCCCTATAAATCTAGTATACATAACCAGAAATGTTATTATTCTCCAAAAATGCATCCAGACCCTTTTTGAACTCTTTTACAGAGTTCAGATGTAGAGGATGCCCCCTTGTTATAGATACAGTCCTGGGTATAAATAGATCATGGTAATGATCTCTGTACTTCCCCCTGATATATTTATACATAGTTATTAGGTCGCCCCTAAGCCTTCTTTTTTCTAAACCTAATTCTGATCATCTTTCTGGGTACTCTAGTCCTCCCATTCCCCGTATTACCCTGGTTGTCCATCTTTGAACCCTCTCCAGCTCCACTATATCTTTCTTGTACACTGGTGCCCAGTACTGTACACAGTATTCTATGTGTGATCTGACTAGGGATTTGTACAGCTGTAGAATTATTTCCTTGTCGTGGGCATCTATGCCCCTATTGATGCACCCCATGATTTTATTTGCCTTGGCAGCAGCTGCCAAAACACCGGTCACTACAGCTGAATTTACTTTACCTTTTCCATGTCAGTCGTCCCAAGTGTTCTCCCATTTAATACATTTTCCAATCAGAATATGTACCATTAATACGCACCCTCTGTTTTCTATCATTGAGCCAGTTACTTACCCACTTGCACACATTCTCCCCCAGCCCAATCCTTCTCATTTTATGCACCAACCTTTTATGTGGCACCGTATCAAATGCTTTGGAAAAATCCAGATATACGACATCCAGCGATTCCCCCTGGTCCAGTCTGGAGCTCACCTCCTCATAAAAGCTGATCAGGTTAGTTTGACAGGACCGATCCCTCATAAAGCCATGCTGATAAGGTGTCATACATTTATTTTTATCAAGATATTCCAAAATAGCATCCCTTAGAACACCCTCAAACAATTTACATACAATGAAAGTTAAACTAACAGGTCTATAATTCCCGGGGTCACTTTTTGACCCCTTTTTAAATATTGGCACCACATTTGCCATGCCCCAGTCCTGGGGAACAGTCCCTGTCCCTATAGAGTCCCTGAATATAAAAAATAGGGGTCTGTCTATTACATTACTTAATTCCTTTAGAACACAGGGGTGAATGCCATTTGGACCTGGTGATTTGTCTATTTCGATTTTTTATAGGCGGCACGTGTTACCTTATCTCGCTGTATTTTAGCTGCCATTTCAATTTGTTTAACCCCTTAAGGACACAGCCCTTTTTCACCTTAAGGACTGAGCCCTTTTTCGCAATTCTGACCACCATCGCTTTACGCATTAATAACTCTAAAACGCTTTTACTGAATTTTCTGATTCTGAGATAGTTTTTTCGTGACATATTCTACTTTATTTTGGTGATACATTTTTGTCATTACTTGCATCCTTTTTTGGTGAAAATCCCAAAATGTCATGAAAATTTTGAAAATGTTGCATTTTTTCTAAATATGAAGCTCTCTGCTTGTAAGGAAAATGGATATTCCAAATAAATTTTATTTTTATTCACAAATACAATATGTCCACTTTATGTTGGCATTATAAAATGGACAAATTTTTACTTTTTGAAAAAATTAGAGGGCTTCAAAGTAGAGCAGCAATTTACAAAAATTTTATGAAAATTGCTAAATCTGAAGGGACAGATATTACAGAACTACAACTCCCAGCATGCCTGGGCAGTCTAGGCACGCTGAGAGTTGTAGTTTGGCAACATCTGGAGGGCTACCTTTTGGGCACCACTGTAACAGTGGTCTCCAAACTGTGACCCTCCAGATGTTGCAAAACTACAACTCCCAGCATGCCCAGACAACTTAATTTCCCTACCCTTCCCTACATCACATATCAGATGCAAGAAGTGAACAATTTAATGCATCAGCTCTGTCCCCACATTTTAGGGATCATCATAGTGGTAATGTACACTGTACGTTAATGTAATAGAACGGGTCCGAAATAATATCAGAGGGGTGATTTGAAACGTAGATTATTTAATCGCGAATCTTCCTGGATTTTCATGTTGAACGCAAGAGAGCCGAATGGCATGAATTTGAGACATGATTTAATATTTACCTATTAATCTGTTAAATATAATCTGCTATTTCTGCAATTATGCTCCCCTGTGTGATACAAAAAACAACCTTTTTTCCATACATATTTGTTTCTACTGTCTTATATATATATTTTTCCATTGTCTTTTTATTACGTGATAGGCTGTTACATGACTGCAATATTTTATGTGGCTTTTTTCTGCTCAAATTCATTTGTGTTTACAGATCCAGCATTCCATTTTCATGTTCTCCATATGTCTCTGTAGAGTATGATGTCTTGATACACGTGATGCTTTCAAAAAGTATTTAACGTTTGAATTTTATTCTATGTGTTATGCCATGACTAACGGTCCGAAACACCTCGACTTCTGTCCTGATGCAAGTTTGTGTCCGTTGATCCTGTAATAAAGTACCTATGTTTTACCGCTTTCGGCGCTGGACATTCCTTTGTGAATTTGTTGATCCAGTCCAGGGATGCTGCCGGCTAGTCCGTTCGCTAGTGCTGGAAACACGAGGAAGAGAGCTGTCCTCACAGTGGTGTCTTTTCAGTGAGGGATAATTTTTCATCAGCGTTATCGGTGCTCTGCTGCTCCAGCCTGCTGAGAAGGCATGGAGCAGCAGATCAAAGATCGGACAGCGAGGAGGCAGATGAGGATCTTGTTGGGATAGTCCCGATCAGCTCTGCTGAGCTACTGAGACATTTTACTTTCGTTCTTAGACACCGCGATTAACTTTGGTCGCAGCGTCTAAAGGGTTAATGCCTGACATCGGCCCGATCGGTGGTGCTCGGCATTGACCCTGGGTCCTGGCTGCTGATAGCAGTCGGGACCCACTGGGTTTGATGCACGCTCTGCTCATGAGCGCGCTTTAAACACAGTACCGATACGCCCTCCATCCTCAACAGGTTAAACAAACGTGAGTATAATGGAAAGCAATTCCCTATAGCAGCTGAAACAATGCTGAACATTGTGGCATCTGGATAACTCTATACTGTTATTAAACATGAATTTTGGGTATTATGAATTATTCATTTAAACAAAATGTATCTGTTTTTGTAGCTTGGCTCCTGTGTTTGTTGTAGGTCATATAGATTGTCCAAACTATGGTGTTACCTTTATAGGCCCATAAATATTAGCCACTAGAGTCCAGCAAAGTCCGGCCCCTTTACAGTTAGTCACTACCCTCTGCAAGCTGGACACCTCCTCTACCCCCATGATATACAGACACTTAACTGTACTGTAATTTATTTTTCTCCCCTGTAATCTAGCAATTGAGGGGAACAACAAGTGGGCTCCAAAGCCTAATTTGCATAGCATTTTGTCTCTCATTTCTAGGCGCTGGTGTGGTCAGTTAACTAATGAGAGGTATGTACTGATATAGGATCAAAAGCCCTATACAGCCATGCCCTTATTCTGTACCCTAAAAACCTGCTGACAGGTCCACTTTAAGATAGTAATCTTGTGAACATCTGTAGCATGCTATATCTATACATTCCATCAGTATATTTGAAAAACTTTTATTTGATAATAGATCTAAGGAAAGAATGTAATCATTAACAATACAATTTACATTATAGCAGTTGGCATATCAGAGTCCATATAAGGCCTCATCCACACTGCAGAATTTCAGCCAGTGAAATTCCATTGCTTTCTGTGGGATTCTGTTGCTCTTTACATGCTGCAGAGTTTCCGCAGCAGCACACATTTGCACATTCCTACCGCTGATGTTTTTGTCAGAGCTCACTCCAGACAGAATCTCCATCCTGAATATCTCTGAGTAGAGATTCAGTAGTGTGGACGAGGCCAAAAAGGGAGATGTTTACTAACTGCAGTAATGGAATCCTATTCTTATAGAAAACTAATACCAAGTATAAGTTTTCAATATTATTTAAGTTTACTATCCTGACTAAGATTTGTAACTGCTGTTCATAATTTCCAGGCAACCCGTCATGTCTGTTGACTTTAGTATACTGGTAAAATCTGCTAAATCATCTGCAATTATTACACTACACATATTCAGTGTCTAAAGCTAGAAAAGTATATTCCATTATATTAAATAATTGGCTACAATTAGCCATTCATAATCTCAGATTACAACCTAGCAGGGGGTGAAAAAAGCAAAATGGCAGATGTCATCAGTCGTAACTGTTTGTCTTGGCTTAGAATTATTTAATGTCTGTGTTCAGTTTAAGAGACATCTTTGATCTGCAGCTACTCCGCAATGGCAGAGGACATCTGTGAAAAGGAATCCACAGAATGAAAGTGGCGATCCCTACATCAACCAGATGTTTGCTTTAATTTCCAAAACTGTACTATGATAGGGACGGCTAGGACACCATCGGTTACATAAATGTCCCTAAATGTTTGTGGGAAACAATGTTCCAGACATCTGGGGCTTATTTTGCTCATTAAGTTGTTTATTCTGCTTTGTGAGAGGGAAAGCAGTTTCATGTACTACATTATCAGACTAGTTCATAGAA
Source organism: Hyla sarda (assembly GCF_029499605.1). NCBI lineage: Eukaryota > Metazoa > Chordata > Amphibia > Anura > Hylidae > Hyla > Hyla sarda. Next base: position 167,060,864 of record NC_079195.1, on the reverse strand, counting down.
TTCTAGAGCTACTTCTATGTGCAGAGACCTTTCTACTTACTTTGACTAATGTATTTTTAGTATTGAAAGTAATCCAATAGAATTTCACTTACTCCAATTGTTTTAATTTTCTTAAATATGGATACAGTTGTCCTTGGGAATGTAGAAGAATGTCACTACATTTGTAAAACTTGGATCAGCGCTTACACATAAACCGGCACCTACAAAACATATGGAGCGGAGAACATAGAAATAATATAGAACAGCAGTAATGACAGGCAAGTCTGAAATATGACCCAGTCCTGCATAGTGGGCCAAAATAGCAATTGTACATTGTGCTATAAGACAACCAGTACTTGATTAAAACATGTAGGTTCAGGGATTTGATTTACTATAGACAAAGAAGGAAAAACTGTTGTTGTTGAGTTCCGTAACCCAGTGCACTAAACTTAAATGAATAACTGGCCACCAAAGAGGGGATGATGTATTTCTTGTGTCAAAGGTTTCTTCATAAATGGAAACAGGATGCAGAAACTTGGCACTGGAATGAGAAGAGGGAAGGCAGACATAGACTTAAGAGTTGTATGTGACCAATTATCCCAACTGATCCCATTTACTTTATTACATGTACCTGGCACTGTGACGGCTCACTTAACATCAGCCAGCCATGAAACGGAGTCACAAGACTTAATACTGCTTAATGGTTTGAATGTATAAATTAATCATTTATAGTAAATATTTATTATAAAACATCTGAGCTACAAGATACTCTTTTCCTGCGTAATGCCAAACTAGGATATTTGCTTGTTGTTAATAGAAGACTGCAAGGTATCACAGAAGGAAACAGGAATAGCTTTGATGCTTACATTTGCCTATAATATAAGGTCATTAATGGGCAGCATTTGTTTGAACTACATGATAGAATTCTAAAGGTCAAATGGTTATCTCTAGAATTGCTGCAATACTCTGGGGACTAAAACTAAAGAATTTGTTTTCACTTTATCAGAGTTGGATAGAAAGTACTGATGAGAAGGTCTAAAGGTGGCCATACACCTTGAAAGCATTATTGCAATTTAAGTAAACTTTTAACATGTCACACAGACATGTCAAATGTTTAGATCGGTCAGGGTCTCAATGCTGAGTTCCCCTCTGACTTTTAGATGTAGCTTCACCAATCGTGAGTTATAATTTCATTCCCACATGTCACTTTAATCTGACTCATTGCAGGAGACTGGCTTTATTATAAGTCTATGGAGCCCATCTGCTGCAATCGGAGTCGGTCCGTGCACCAAGCTGGGAACTAAAGTGCACTGCTACCTCTTTCTTCTGGCTATATCTAACGATAAGAGGAGGGTCTTAGGATGGAGACCCTGACCTATCTAAACTATTGACATGTCTGTGCAACAGGTCAAAAGTATTTCAAGTATTAAAAGTATTTAAATAACAATAATGCTTTAAGAACCTTTTATAAGGGCCGATTGTTGGCTGAACGAACAGTTGTAGGAACACTTTTACCTGGAAATATCATCAGGAACAAGGCCCTGCAATCAGCCGGCAAACAAGCAAATACTCATTCATTCTTTGATTGCATCTTTTATGCAGCCATAAAAATTATGGTTTGCGGGCAACACATGTGTTACGCCGAGCGCTCCGGGTCCCCGTTCCTCCCCGGAGCGCTCGCCTCATCCTCGTTGCTGCAGCGCCCCGGTCAGACCCACTGACCGGGTGCGCTGCGGTACCGCCTCCAGCCGGGATGCGATTCGCGATGCGGGTGGCGCCCGCTCGCGATGCGCACCCCGGCCCCCGTACCTGACTCACTCTCCGTCGGTCCTGTCCCGGCGCGCGCGGCCCCGCTCCCTAGGGCGCGCGCGCGCCGGGTCTCTGCGATTTAAAGGGCCAGTGCACCAATGATGGTGCCTGGTCCAATCTTCCCAATTACCTTGATTAGTTTCCACCTGTGCACTCCCTACTTATACCTCACTTCCCCTGCACTCCCTTGCCGGATCTTGTTGCCCTTGTGCCTAGTGAAAGCGTTCCCTTGTTTGTTCCTAGCCTGTGTTCCAGACCTCCTGCCGTTGCCCCTGACTACGATCCTTGCTGCCTGCCCCGACCTTCTGCTACGTCCGACCTTGCCTTTGTCTACTCCCTTGTACCGCGCCTATCTTCAGCAGTCAGAGAGGTTGAGCCGTTGCTAGTGGATACGACCTGGTCACTACCGCCGCAGCAAGACCATCCCGCTTTGCGGCGGGCTCTGGTGAAAACCAGTAGTGACTTAGAACCGGTCCACTAGCATGGTCCTTGCCAATCCCTCTGTGGCACAGAGAATCCACCTCCTACCAGCCGGGATCGTGACAGTAGATCCGGCCATGGATTCCGCTGAAGTTCCTCTGCCAGTTGTCGCCGACCTCCCCACACTGGTCGCCCAGCAAGCCCGACAGATTGCCCAACGAAATCACCAGCTGGCATACTTGACCACCGTGACACTGCAACTTCAGTCACAGATACAGCAGCTGCTGCCGCAGATACAGCAACTTCAGTCACAGACACAGCAGCTGCAACAACCATCTCCTCCGCCGGCTCCTGCAACTCCTCCGCAGCAACCGGCCGCTCCTAACCCCTGCTTGTCCCTGCCGGACAAATTTGATGAGGACTCTAGACTCTGCCGTGGTCTCCTTTCTGGAAAGGCCTTGTCTGGGGCCACACCACTCTGGGACCGCAATGATCCTGCCACAGCCACAGTCCAGTCCTTCTTCGCTGAGGTCCGTGGTGTCTTCGAGGAGCCTGCCCGAGCTTCTTCTGCCGAGACTGCCCTGCTGAACCTGGCCCAGGGTGTTTCTTCCGTTGGCGAATACGCCATTCAGTTCCGTGCTCTTGCTTCCGAGTTGTCCTGGAATAGTGAGGCTCTCTGCGCGACCTTTAAAAAAGGCCTATCCAGCAACATTAAAGATGTTCTGGCCGCACGAGAAACTCCTGCTAACCTACATGAACTCATTCATCTTGCCACTCGCATTGACATGCGTTTTTCCGGATGGCGTCTGGAGCTCCGCCTGGATATGGACTTTGTTCGCACGAGGCGTTTTTTCTCCCCGGCTCCTCTCTCCTCTGGTCCTCTGCAAACCGTTCCTGTGCCTCCCGCCGTGGAGGCTATGCAAGTTGACCGGTCTCGCTTGACACCTCAAGAGAGGACACGACGCCGCATGGAGAATCTTTGCCTGTACTATGCCGGTACCGAACACTTCCTGAAGGATTGTCCTATCCGTCCTCCCCGCCTGGAAAGACGTACGCTGACTCCGCACAAAGGTGACACAGTTCTTGATGTCAACTCTGCTTCTCCACGCCTTACTGTGCCTGTGCGGATATCTGCCTCTACCTTCTCCTTCTCTACTATGGCCTTCTTGGATTCCGGATCTGCAGGAAATTTTTTTTTGGCCTCTCTTATCAACAGGTTCAACGTCCCTGTGACCAGTCTCGCCAGACCCCTCTACATCAATTGTGTTAACAATGATAGATTGGACTGTGCCGTGCGTTACCGCACGGAACCCCTCCTAATGTGCCTCGGACCTCATCACGGAAAAATTGAGTTTTTGGTCCTCAGGTTCTTTGGCCCCAAGAAGAGGGGGAGACCCAAGGGGGGGGGTACTGTTACGCCGAGCGCTCCGGGTCCCCGTTCCTCCCCGGAGCGCTCGCCTCATCCTCGTTGCTGCAGCGCCCCGGTCAGACCCACTGACCGGGTGCGCTGCGGTACCGCCTCCAGCCGGGATGCGATTCGCGATGCGGGTGGCGCCCGCTCGCGATGCGCACCCCGGCCCCCGTACCTGACTCACTCTCCGTCGGTCCTGTCCCGGCGCGCGCGGCCCCGCTCCCTAGGGCGCGCGCGCGCCGGGTCTCTGCGATTTAAAGGGCCAGTGCACCAATGATGGTGCCTGGTCCAATCTTCCCAATTACCTTGATTAGTTTCCACCTGTGCACTCCCTACTTATACCTCACTTCCCCTGCACTCCCTTGCCGGATCTTGTTGCCCTTGTGCCTAGTGAAAGCGTTCCCTTGTTTGTTCCTAGCCTGTGTTCCAGACCTCCTGCCGTTGCCCCTGACTACGATCCTTGCTGCCTGCCCCGACCTTCTGCTACGTCCGACCTTGCCTTTGTCTACTCCCTTGTACCGCGCCTATCTTCAGCAGTCAGAGAGGTTGAGCCGTTGCTAGTGGATACGACCTGGTCACTACCGCCGCAGCAAGACCATCCCGCTTTGCGGCGGGCTCTGGTGAAAACCAGTAGTGACTTAGAACCGGTCCACTAGCATGGTCCTTGCCAATCCCTCTCTGGCACAGAGAATCCACCTCCTACCAGCCGGGATCGTGACAACATGTACACTGGGAATAACTAGTTAAATGAACTACGGTAAGTTAAGGGAGGACCAGCCAACAATTTTATGAGTATTGGGTATTTAGCTGATGTTTCATTGGCATATGTTAGAGGAAAAAGAACAGTGTGGCCAAAGAACGGACACAAAAAAGGTCTAGTGGGACCAGCTTACTCCCCTGGAGGGATCATTAGAGATAGCTGTCAGGTATGTGGCTACCATAACAGAAAGCAAATGACCCCTTATTCAAACAGTTTGGATGTTGGAAGTGGGTTTGTGTGTAGAGACGTACCAATAAGTGGTGTTATATAAATATTGTTATTAATCATTCCTTTCTTTCCTTAGTGCATCCATAGCACACATACTAATAAGTACATTACATTGTTCTGGCTTATTAGCCTTTATCAATTAGCCTTCATCAGTCCTGGATAAGGCTTGGGAGGTTCTAATCCAAAAAACAGCTAGGTTGGGTGAGGAGGAATAAAAGAAATGTAACATAGGAATAAACAATGATAGGAGAGTTGTTCTCACAGTCAATGTAAATGTTCTGTTTATACATTTATACCATGGATATAATAGAAACACAAAGTTTTGGCATTATTCCTATAAAAATTCTGTACTGTAGGTCAAGGGAACTTACAATGAACTTTTCTCTGAGTTCTCTCAAAGAATGTCAATCTAAACACATGCTATAGCAGAGTCAATGACAAGTTTGGGGAATATGCTCCTTCTCTTTTTCAGCTTCAGTAAAATTAGGCAAAGATGTATTGTTGCTAAAATGCAGCATAAGCCAATTTTTGCAGCTGTAATCTATTCCATAAGAAACCATAATTATCCCCATTCTTTTTCCAATATAAACTATGTGCAGCAATTAAACCTGGGATTATAGTATCCCAAATAGCTATAAAAGTGTTGTGCCAAATATCATCTATTATTCACATTATTGAACATGTATACAACTAAATAAAGAGGTCACACCTGGAGGCTTCATTGCTGCCACTTCTTACATTATTCACCAACTGTTTAAGCAAGATGTCTTCTTCTGATTCAAGATCTTAAAATTGATTTGTCATTGTGGAAATCTGGCGATTGTGCAGTTTCATGATAAAATATTTCTCAGACTATAAACCTCTATGGTCACCAATACAGATTTCCCTGGAATATTCAGTTTTTCCTAAATACTGTGTGTGGCAAATTTACCAAGACAGTTTGCAGGAATCAATTACCAGCAAATGACATTTGTCCTATTAGAGCCAACTAGCACCAGCATATGGGTCCAGCAGTATGCCTCCAGATTGCTGTTAAAATAATGTAACTATATTTTTAAATAACCTTGTGTTTTGCATCTGTTTAAAGGAATCTGTCATGGAAATCAACTGTCCCCTAACTGTTGTGGATCTTGTACCATTTGGATAATGGCCAATGAACAAAGAATACAACTGCTTTACAGAATTACCGTACATTGGCCTTTTCTAGTGTTTTTGCTAGATTTGCATAGTTCTGCTATTTTGCATCATTCATGTTTAAGCTTTAACCCCTTAAGGACTCGGCGTTTTTCCGTTTTTGCATTTTCATTTTTTCCTCATCACCTTCTAAAAATCCTAAAGCTTTCAATTTTGCACCTAAAAATCCATATGATGGCTTATTTTTTGCACCACCAATTCTACTTTGCAATGACATTAGTGATTTTACCAAAAGATCCACTGCGAAATGGAAAAAAAAATCATTGTGCGACAAAATTGAAGAAAAAATTTCATTTTGTAAATTTTGGGGGCTTCTGTTTCTACGCAGTGCTTTTTTTGGTCAAAATTACACCTTATCTTTATTTTGTAGGTCCATACGGTTAAAAATGATACCCTACTTATATAGGTTTGATTTTGTCGTACTTCTGAAAAAAATGATAACTACATGCAGAAAAATTTATACGTTTAAAATTGTCATCTTCTGACCCCTATAACTTTTTTATTTTTCCGCGTACAGGCCGGTATGAGAACTCATTTTTTGCGCCGTGTTTTGAAGTTTTTATTGGTACCATATTTGTGTTGATCGGACTTTTTGATCGCTTTTTATTCATTTTATTGTGATATAAAAAATGACAAAAAATACGCTATTTTGGACTTTGGATTTTTTTTGCGCGTACGCCATTGACCGTGCGGTTTAATTAATGATATAATTTTATAGTTCAGACATTTACGCACACGGCAATACCACACATATGTTTATTTTTATTTACACAGTTTTTTTATAGGAAAAGGGGGGTGATTCAAACTTATTAGGGAAGGGGTTAAATGACCTTTGTTAACTTTTTTTTTTACTTTTTTTTTGCAGTGCTATAGCTCCCATAGGGACCTATAACACTGCACACACTGATCTCCTATGCTGATCCCTGCAAAGCCATAGCTTTGCACGGATCAGTGAGATAGGGGCTTGATTGCTCAAGCCTGTAGCTCAGGCTTGGAGCAATCAATCGACGATCGGACGCCGCGGAGACAGGTAAGGAGACCTCCGCCTGCGTCCCAGCTGATCAGAACATCGCGAATTTATCGCGATGTCCCGATCAGCCCGACTGAGCTGCCGGGAAGCGTTTACTTTCATTTTCAGACACGGCGGTCAACTTTGATCACCTCGTCTGACGGGTTAACAGCGTGCGGCACAACGATCGGTGCCAGACGCTGTTAGCCCAGGGTGCCGGCTATCGTCAGCAGCCGGGACTGACCCGGTGTGATGCGGGGTCGCGGCGTGACCCCGTTTTTCCCACCGGGACCGGGCTCAGGGCATACAGGTACGCACTGAGTCCTTAAAAGGATTAAGAGAACGTGTCATCAGAAAATGTCCGATTGTTTAAATCAAGTTTATTTTGTTGACCATATTTTCTAAGAATTTGTGGTGATGTTTTACATTTTACTATCTTTATTTTAAAATAATCATAAAATATTGCAGCTTTCATACTGGCAACTAGGCCTAACACTAAGCTAAATTTCCTCATCGGAATGAATCAGGGTTCATTTTGTGCAGAATGTGCTGTGGAAATTAACCCCTGCAACTCAAAGTCCCATTGGCAATGGTCTTTTTTAGTTCAATCTTAGAGCAGAATCTGGATTGGTGTCGCAAATCCCACTAAAGAAAATTTGCAATGTGTACAGTGCAGCAGAATCCCACTGAATACAGTGTCATTGGAGAGGAGACACCATGGCTTCCAGTCAAGATCACCACGTCCTCCTGGATACTTCTCTCTGGATACAGTCATGGTGCAATCAGTTCAAAGTTATTTTGTAGCTTTACATAAAGCAGAGAAAAAAAGTGTCAGTGCACTGAATACCTCAGTTGTCAGGTCCTGAGGTGTGTCTGTAAGGCACTTGGTACCCGACAAGTTCTCTTTATGTTTTAAAATGTTTTACTTTATTGAAATTTTACAGAATTACAATGAAAATCAGCAATAATATGATGTGAGAAAAAATGGCATAACCATAGATTGTTAGGTCCCTACAAGATATGAATCAACATCCTAGTGTATAGTCGGCATGTCAAGTCATCTAAAGACGGATGTGTCATCTATGAAACAACAAGTAACAGGACAAATTGTCCAACTTGAACATGGTAGAGAGTGAAAAGTTCTCTTTAAAACTAATGTTGTATTCACGCTAGATAGATATCTTGAGAACAATTCTGTATTTTCCTGATTAATTTGGGGCTTGCAGAATCCAGAATAAGCCAATTACACCTTTATTTAGACAATACATTTAACATCATATATGACATAGTAGTTCCTGACAGATCTAGTAGCCCAGTATGAGCTGTATCAGCTGCTACGCCAAACTTTGTCAGGTGACTGAAGTGATTATAAGGTTTTATAGACAGTAAATGTGTTAAAGTGCTGAAGGTCTATATGACTGTATTTTCCACATCGCTTATGTATTGTCCTGCATTTTCATGTCCAAACTTGCATAAACAGTCTGCAAAAGGTTACAGATGCAAACTGTACAAAGAGAAGAATCTAATCACACAAAAGACCCTAACTTCTAGCTTTGGAGGTAAATCTTTATCTCTTTAGTTAGTTATTGTTAGCCTGGCCTTTAGTCAGAGATAGGGTTGCCACCCTGCCGGTATTTTACCGGCACAGCCGGTATTTTCATCTACATTCCGGGCTGTGCCGGTAAGTTTGGATGAAAAATACCGGCTATGCAATGGCCGGTATTTTTTATTCACTGACAGGGGCGGACGGAGCAGCATCCCCAGAACAGCACTGCTTTCATGACCGGCCGTACAATGCCCAGGTCTGACACCAGCAGCCTGTGACAGGGAGAGCTCCGTGCGATGACAGGAAGAGATTGTACAGTGCTGGGGAGGGGGCGTGACCTCCTGTCTCCTCTCTCCCCCTCCCCCTCCTTCTCTCTGCCCCGTGCAGTCTTACAACCCTCCATAGGCAGAGCAGGGAGGGGAGAGGCCGTGTATTCTGTCTCCATCTGCTGCGCAGGGCGGGTGAGTGTCTGTGTATATATATATATATATGTGTGTGTGTGTATATATGTGTCTGTATATATGTGTATGTGTCTGTGTGTATATATGTGTCTGTGTGTATATATGTGTCTGTGTATATATGTGTCTGTGTGTATATATGTGTCTGTGTGTGTGTCTGTGTGTATATATGTGTCTGTGTGTGTGTCTGTGTGTATATATGTGTCTGTGTGTGTGTCTGTGTGTATATATGTGTCTGTGTGTGTGTCTGTGTGTATATATGTGTCTGTGTGTGTGTCTGTGTGTATATATGTGTCTGTGTGTGTGTCTGTGTGTATATATGTGTATGTGTCTGTGTGTATATATGTGTCTGTGTGTATATATGTGTATGTGTCTGTGTGTATATATGTGTCTGTGTGTATATATGTGTATGTGTCTGTGTGTATATATGTGTCTGTGTGTATATATGTGTCTGTGTATATATGTGTCTGTGTGTATATATGTGTCTGTGTGTGTGTCTGTGTGTATATATGTGTCTGTGTGTGTGTCTGTGTGTATATATGTGTATGTGTCTGTGTGTATATATGTGTCTGTGTGTATATATGTGTCTGTGTATATATGTGTCTGTGTGTGTGTCTGTGTGTATATATGTGTCTGTGTGTGTGTCTGTGTGTATATATGTGTCTGTGTGTGTGTCTGTGTGTATATATGTGTCTGTATATATGTGTATGTGTCTGTGTGTATATATGTGTCTGTGTTTATATGTGTCTGCGTCTCTATGTGTCTGTGTATATATGTGTGTGTGTGTATATGTGTGTGTGTGTGTGTGTGTGTGTAGGGGGGGGGGGGTAAACTGCCTAATCTGGGGGACAACTATGCTGCCTAATCTGGGGGACAACTATGCTGCCTGATCTGGGGGACAACTATGCTGCCTAATCTGGGGGACAACTATGCTGCCTAATCTGGGGGACAACTATGCTGCCTAATCTGGGGGACAACTATGCTGCCTAATCTGGGGGACAACTATGCTGCCTAATCTGGGGGACAACTATGCTCCTAATCTGGGGAACAACTATGCTCCTAATCTGGGGGACAACTATGCTCCTAATCTGGGGGACAACTATGCTCCTAATCTGGGGGACAACTATGCTGCCTAATCTGGGGGACAACTATGCTGCCTAATCTGGGGGACAACTATGCTGCCTAATCTGGGGGACAACTATGCTGCCTAATCTGGGGGACAACTATGCTGCCTAATCTGGGGTACAACTATGCTCCTAATCTGGGGGACAACTGGGGTACAACTATGCTCCTAATCTGGGGGACAACTGGGGTACAACTATGCTCCTAATCTGGGGGACAACTGGGGTACAACTATGCTCCTAATCTGGGGTACAACTGGGGTACAACTATGCTCCTAATCTGGGGGACAACTGGGGTACAACTATGCTCCTAATCTGGGGGACAACTGGGGTACAACTATGCTCCTAATCTGGGGGACAACTATGCTCCTAATCTGGGGGACAACTATGCTGCCTGATCTGGGGGACAACTATGCTGCCTAATCTGGGGGACAACTATGCTGCCTAATCTGGGGGACAACTATGCTGCCTAATCTGGGGGACAACTATGCTGCCTAATCTGGGGGACAACTATGCTGCCTAATCTGGGGAAAAACTACCCGACCCTCCACAATATTTTTAGTTTCTCATGTGGCCCCATGGGATAAATAATTGCCCCCCCCATTCCTCCTCAACCCCTGGACATTCCTTAACCTGGAGCCGCCCGGGGAAAGGAGAAAGTGAAGACAAGAGACTGGTGAGACCTCTCTGCAAAATTGTGTATTTAATGCAGTGTTTCCCAACCAGGGTGCCTCCAGCTGTTGCAAAACTATTACTCCCAGCATGCCCAGACAGCCTTTGGCTGTCCGGGCATGCTGGGAGTTGTAGTTTTGCAATAGCTGGAGGCACCCTGGTTGGGAAACACTGATTTAATGTGTGAAACTATCTGCTGCGCTCTGTATCTAATCCTGTCATGTGCGATACTGTCTGCTGCGCTCTGTATCTAATCCTGTCATGTGTGATACTGTGAGCTGAGCCTGTATATCCAAATCTGTCATGTGTGATACTGTCTGCTGAGCCTGTGTATCTATATCTGTCATGTGCGATACTGTCTGCTGAGCCTGTGCATCTAAATCTGTCATGTGTGATACTGTCTGCTGAGCCTGTGTATCTAATCCTGTTATGTGTGATACTGTCTGCTGAGCCTGTGCATCTAAATCTGTCATGTGTGATACTGTCTGATTAGCCTGTTTATCTGACGTTGCGCAGGGGGACGTCACTCGTCATCAGAGAGAGCCAGCGTTGCTGTCGCGCACCACCACTACCGCCGCCGCCGGCATAAATAGGGTTTTGGTAGGTATTCTATAAATGTAAATTTTTTTGTGCGATATAGGAAAACTCCCCCCGCATATATATTGTATCCATCCCATCCCCCATGCCATTTCTTAAACCCCCCTCCCATCCCCCATGCCATTTCTTAAACACCCCTCCCATCCCCCATGCCATTTCTTAAACCCCTGATCCCTCAGCCCCTGTGCAATCTGGCCCCTCCCCCTTTGTAGCTCCACCCCCACATAGCCACACCCATGACCGGTATTTTTCTGAGGGAAAGGTGGCAACCCTAGTCAGAGAGCATGAAAATGTAGCCAAGATCTCTCACAAAACATAAGAGAACAGTATTTAGGGGTCTACGATATGAATGTATTCAGGGGTCTGGGGTATGAATGTATTAAGGTCTGTGCTGCAAATTTAAGGATCTGCATTTTGAATTTATTTATGGGACAGATATGAATTTATTCAAGGGTTTTGGATAAGAACTTATTTAGGCATCTAGGGGTATGAATTTATTTAGGAGTCTGAGATATGAATGTACTTAGGTGGGGTATATGAATTTATTTAGGTGTGGGTTATGAATTAATTTTGTGTATATGACATCAGAATTAAAGGGGTACTCATTTTGTTCCGAATACTTGGAGCAGGCAGCGGGGGTCGTGACGTCACGGCCATGCCCCTCAATACACAACACCATGCCCCCTCAATACAAGTCTATGGGAGGGGGCATGGTGGCTGCTACAGGCGGGAGGGGGCATGGTGACTGATTGACAGGCGGGAGCGAGCACCGCAGTGAATGAATTCCGACTCGTTGCCAGGCTTCAACCAGTCGAAATTCATTAGTGATGTCACTTCCTAATGCATTCAGCCACTAGGAGGGCGACCCCTAGTGGCCGAATTTAAAAGTGATTTTAAACTGTTTTAAAATCACTTTTTTAAATTAAAGTATATTAGAGATATGTTGTAGTACTTAAGTACTACAACATATCAATTTTTTTTTATTTCATGACAGTGCCCATTTAAGTACCAGCTCACCAGGACGTACATTAAGGGTTAAGGTACTATTTTACCCAAAGAATTGACTAAATAGGCACTATCAGAAACTTTGTAACATTTTTCTTTGTAAAATGCTTCTTTCTCTGTTAACAAACTTTTTTCCCCTCTCCCGTTCCCCCTTCTGCTGCTTCAATATTTTTCTCTGAAAATCAGCTCAGCTTTGCCCTGTGTCTGCAAGATAAGCAATTCAAGTCTATAGAGGAAGGGACCTCTGCCCCAAGCTCTGAGATAACTGCAAATTAGAGATGAAGCCGGCAGGGCAGAAATTTGCTAAAAATATCATATACAAGAGATATATATATATATATATATATATATATATATATACATATATATATATATATATATATATATATATAAAGGCATTTCAGAGGTGTTTAGGGACTTGGCATGATTTTCCGTGATGGCACACTCAAGACTTAAAACCGCCAACTCCTGCCGGTTTTATATAGGGTCCTATTGCAGTCCTCTAGTTTGTGTCCTGCAGTAGCTGCACAGCTGAAGAAAGGACAGATGCTCCTTGGCCCTGAGACAGCCTTGACAAGCAGTTTTCAGTCATATACAATCTAATATCCAATTGCTTGGCTATCTTTTTAAAACCCTTTCAAGATTTCCTTTTCATGCATTAATAAAATCATATTTGAAGGCTTTTTCTATACAGCGGAAACTGTAAATCTTGAACTGTACAGTATATGATTTTTCTATGATTTTAGACAGCTAAGCCTATGCTAGTCCATGCAGGGAAGCTGCTGAAAAAAAAATCAGTATAGCTAAAGTGTTTTATCCTGAGAATAATAGTGTGAGATCTCTTAAGATGTGTTTACACATTCAGGTTTTTACATGCAATGTTTGAATTTAAAGCCAGGGTCAGATCATAAATGGTGGATACATATAATGGAAAGACTGAGAGTTCTCCTCATTTTAAAGAGGTACCCACCCGGTGGAAAACAATTTCTGTTTAAATCAACTGCTGCCAGAAAGTTAAACAGATTTGTAAATTACTTATTTACTTACTTCCAGTACTCATCAGCTGCTGTATGCACCACCGGAAGCTCTTTTCTTTTTGAATTTCCTTTCTGTCTGACCACAAGGCTCTCTGCTGTGCTCTTTCCATTTTAGGAACTGTCCAGAGCAGGAACAAATCCCCATAGCAAATCTCTCCTGTTCTGGACAGTTCCTGACACGGACAGAGGTGTCAGCAGAGAGCACTTTGGTCAGACAAGAAAAAAATTAAAAAAGAAAAGAACGTCCTATGTAGTATACAGCAGCTGGTAAGTACTGTACTTAGGGACCCAGGGCATATCTGTACACCCGTGGGAATTCCGGTCCCCACCACGTGCCGGCGGGGTCCGGACCGGGATGCCTGATGAAATCATTCAGCAGACTCCCCGTGAAAACCCCAGGAGGGGGGTCCTGAGACCTCGCCACCCCTCCCATGTCGGCGATGGCTGCAAAACAACGATCAATTCAGATCAGTGATTTGTGGCGATTCCGGGTCAATCGGGTCCCCGGTGACCCGGAAAAAAGGGTGATAGGTGCCATTCGACACGGCATCTATCACCCTTTAGCAGCAGGAGTGAGGTGGCACTGGTGCCACCTCACGATCATCCTGAATCAGGACGCCTGCTGTGGGGGTTTCCCTAATGGCACCCACTCTGCCCCCACTCCGGAGGGCGAGAGCGGGTGCCGGGAGTGTGTATCTGTAGTGGGGGCCCCTGATCACCGGCATCGGCGGTGGGATCAGGGCCCCCCGAGCGGAGACAGCGGCGACGGCAGGATGACAGGGAGGATGTGTGCAGCAGCAGGAGGTAAGGCCATGCCTCCAGCTGTTTCCTAGCAACAACTCCCAGCATGCACAAAAGGGCATGCCCTTTTGTGCATGCTGGGAGTTGTTGCTAGGAAACAGCAGGAGGCACGGCCTTGCATGTACAGACCATGCTGTCAGTGCATGCTGGGAGTTGTAGTTTTGCAACAGCTGGAGGCACACTGGCTGTGAAACACTGAGTTTAGTAACAAACTCTCAGTGTTTTGCAACCAGTGATCTTCCAGCTGTTGCATAACTTCAACCCCCAGCATGCACAGACAGCCAAATAGCATGCTGGGAGTTGAAGTATTGCAACAGCTGAAGGTTTGCCTCCACCCCCATGTACAGGGTACATTCACACGGGCAGGGGTTTACAGTGAGTTTCTCGCTGCAAGTATGAGATACAGCAAATTTTCCGCTGCAGCTCAAACTCCCAGGGGGGAAGTCGCTGTAAACTCCCGCCCATGTGACTATACGCTAAAAGCAATACACTACACCTACACAAAATAAAGGGTAACACACTACATATACATATACCCCTACACAGTTACACCCCCCTCCCCCCCCAATAAAAATGAAAAACGTCTGGTACGGCATTGTTTCCAAAACGGAGCCTCCAGCTGTTGCAAAACAACAACTCCCAGTATTGCCGGACAGCCATTTACTGACCAGGTCAAACAGTATGAATGAAGTCTCGGCACTCACATGTAATCTTGTGTTTATTCACACAAATAGTATACAGGTGTACAGGACGCATTTCGGCTTCACTTCGTTATCAACCGCAATGCTTTGTAACTGAAAACATGACATTTTATAGGGAATGTTGGATTTGTACCTCATGGAATGTTGGATTGTTGGATTTGTACCTCATGGAATAAAACCACTTCAAGCAAGAGATACAGGTGTTCCTTTCTTCTTGTTCACATTTTATAGGGAAGACCCACCCCCATCCGGTGGGTTGATCCATGGTTCCTAAACATAAGCAGGTGTCAATGATACTAACCTGGAAATACAAATAATATGCATGGGGACAATAAATGTCCCGATGTCACAAACATAAAGAATACATATAGGAGAAAAAAAAAGGAATGCGTACACCTATATTTCAGGTCAACTTCTTGACTGCAAAAATTGCTTGTTACTCTCTACGTTGTATCTAAAAACAGAGGAACATGTAAAAATTAATATACATATTTACAGAGAACATAAGACAATAAACATTGGGGACTGAAGCAAAATAGGTTATAACAATTGTGTCAGCTCATAGTCATGATTCTTGCCCCTGGAACGTGAGTCAAGAAAACTAATATCATATTAATTACATGCGACTATTCTGGCTGAGTATCATCACACAGATAAGTTACCAAGGGGCCTATGGGTCCATCCACGTCCCACTTTGTTTGCGGACGACGAAGCCTATTGCAAGGACTTCGAGAGGATTATAAATAAATGTTCCAAGGATATAATCCTACTCATTGTTGACAGATTGCAACGAGCGATTGATACTCTGAAACCAGCTAACCAGATAACAAGTATTACCAGAAAGTATTGAAGCGCAACTCCCAGACTGCATGCAAACGGAGAACTTTTCAACACTAAAGACTTCATTGGAAGATCAGTTAAAAACCTACTGTGAGGAGATTGAAGCTCAGAAGAGGAGAAAATTTCTTCGAGACACAGAGGATTACCTGAATAACAAAGTCTCTAGATGGCGGGACACGTCATACTCACAGCGACGCGGCACCGGACGTCACACCAGAAGGGCCTTCTCTCCCTCAAGCTCGGGCAGCGACCAATCGGAAATATGCAGCGGGAACGACGTCCCCCTTTTCCCCAGCAAAGACGTGGACGCCGAGGAAGAGGAGGAGGGCAGGACACCATTATAGGAGATCCAGACGGGATAGTGACCACTCGTTCACAGGCACGGACACATCCCTTGTTGTAAATATTTCATCTAAGTGCCTATCAGCCACTGAACTTAATCTCTTGCAAAAGGGTTTAACTTTCAGTCCTGTGAGCGTGTTCAATTCATTTGACATGGATATGGACTTGGAACGCTTGTTCCGCAATGTTAGATTTAAAACTTATTTTTCTAATAAGGAAGATACCCTGTCTCCGGAGTTGGACTCCCGAAATATGGGAGGTAACCAACTAAGTCTATCTTCATTTGTTTTATATGTAAAAAGTAAGTTTAATCCCCCACGTTCGGAACATCCAGTAGAAACGTTTGTTCAATTGGTTAAAAATGATGTCAAAGCATTGAGAAAGGACATTAATAGGGGCATACATAATGTCTTCCACAACCTTACTGCCAGTGAAAAGAAGGCGCTACGTGACTTGTCCATGGACAAGGATGTCACAATTAAACCCGCATGTTAAAGGGGGCTCACTGGTAGTAATGGATACTGTGGCATACATTAGTGAAATTAGACGTCAACTAGCTGATGAGGTCACCTATACCAAACTGGCCAATAACCCCTTACCAGAAATTAGGAGGAAAGTTGTGATTTTGTGAATGAGTCATCTATGCAGGGTATCATTGACAAAAAAATTTGTGATTTTCTCGTCAATGAACATCCAATTACACTGGTATTTTATATACTCCCAAAAATCCACAAGGACCTCCATAACCCTCCTGGGAGACCAATTGTTGCGTCCGTTAACTCCATCTTATCCCCATTATCAATGTTGTTGGAGAAAACATTAACCCCGCTGGTGAAACAGACAAAAGCCTTTTTATTGGACACCAGTGATTTTTTAAAAGTCCTGGAATGGGTTAATAATATTAATGATCAGACCTGGTTGGTCTCTATCGATGTGGTTAGTTTATACACATCGATAGAACATGTAAAGGGGATGGAATCCACAATATGGTTACTTGGTATGATGGTTACATGGTTACTCTTATACTGAGGAACAGAAAAACATATTTCTTGGTTTATTACATCTTGTACTTTATGAGAACTACTTCCTATTTGAGGATGATTTTTTCTTGTAGTGCCGTGGATCGGGGCGCGAATGTGGCCCCCCCCCTTATGCAAATGGGTATATGTCGTACTTTAAGGAACACCATGTCTTTCCACATGATTTATTCATTAAACCTGGAAAAGGTTCATAGACGAAATTTTTTGCATATGGGAAGGGCCACTAAGTACATTTCATGACTTCTTGGATCACTTAAATTCGGTAAGACCAGAATTAAAATTCATGATGATTTCTAAGCAGCAACAAGTCAGCTTTTTGGACTCGAAAGTGCTGAAGGACCAGGAGGGTGGTTTGATAACAGATCTGTATAGGAAGATTACAGACCGTGATAGTTTATTAAACTTCAACAGTTCCCACCCTAGGTCAGTGAAAATGTCTATCCCACGGGCAAAAAGACAAATAATTGAGCGCATTGTGTCCAATCCTCAAGTTAGGGAGGTGCAATTATAAAGAACTGGATGATAACTTCTACGAACATGGTTACCCTAAACCGGTCTTGGAGGCTGCAAGAATCCCAAAAGGTGAGAGACCAAGAGATAAAGGGTCCCCGAATACTGTTCGTGATAAATCCTCATTAGTGTTGAGCGGCATAGGCCATATTCGAATTCGCGAATATTCGCGAATATATGGACGAATATTCGTCATATTCGCGAATATTCGCATATTCGTAATATTCTCGTTATATTTTCGCATATGTGAATATTCGCATGTGCGAAAATTCGCATATGTGAATATTCGCATGTGCGAAAATTGCATATGTACATTTTCGCATATGCGAAGATTCGCACACCGGCCTCACACAGTAGTATTAGAGCCTTCTTTACACCACAAGATGGAAGCAGAGAGGGATGATCACTGTGATGTGTACTGTGAAAAAAAAATAAAATAAAAAAAAAAATAAAAAAAACGAATATTCGTAATTACGAATATATGGCGCTATATTCGCGAATATTCGCGAATTCGCGAATATGCGATATTCGCGAATAAAATTCGAATTGCGAATATTCGCGAGCAACACTAATCCTCATCTGCTCTCCTATAAGATAGATTAGGAGACATTGGTATCTTCTTAATAAAAGTTATCCTATGGTTCCAGAAATTAAATCAGCACCACTTATCTGCAACAAACGAGCCCAATTGAAATTCCAGGTCATTGACAAGGTGGAACTACCTAGGAGAGGAGAAGATCTGAAAAAAATGCTTCTCAAGAGAGAAGCCTACTGGATCCAAAAATTGGATACAGTAGAACCCAGGGGCATGAATCGTGACTATGAGCTGACACAATTGTTATAACCTATTCTGCTTCAGTCCCCAATGTTTATTGTCTTATGTTCTCTTTAAATATGTATATTAATTTTTACATGTTCCTCTGTATTTAGATACAACGTAGAGAGTAACAAGCAATTTTTGCAGCCAGGAAGTTGACCTGAAATATAGGTGTGAACGTTCCTTTTTTTGTCTCCTATATGTATTCTTTATGTTTGTGACATCGGGACATTTATTGTCCCCATGCCTATTGTTTGTATTTCCAGGTTAGTATAGTTGACACCTTCTTATGTTTAGGAACCATGGATCAACCCACCGGATGGGGGCGGGTCTTCCCTATAAAATGTCATGTGTTCAGTTACAAAGCATTGCGGTTGATAAAGGCGTGAAGCCGAAATGCGTCCTGTACACCTGTATACTATTTGTGTGAAGAAACACCTCAAGATTTAGCAAGATTACCTGTGAGTACCGAGACTTCATTCCTATTGTTTGATTTAGTCTCTGGTCTGCGTGCACCATCTGAGACACGAGTGCCGACTCCCTCTAATTCCATTGACTGCCCAGGCACTCTGGGAGTTTTGCAACAGCTGGAGGCACCCTGTTTGGGAAACACTGCCGTAGGATAATTTTGGTATCGGAGGCAAGTCTTATTCTTGCATCTGGGTCCGTCCCTATGCAAAACCCAAATTTAGGCCTCAAATGCGCATGGTGCTCTTTGGAGCCCTGTCGTATTTCAAGGCAACAGTTCAGGGCCAAATATGGGGTATTTCTGAACTTGCCTAACAAATTTTGGGGGGCTTTTTCTCTTTTCACCCCTTATGAAAAGGTAAAGTTGTGGTCTACTCCAGCATGTTAGGGTAAAAAAATTTACATTTTTTACACTAACATGCTGGTGTTGTCCCATACTTTTCATTCTCACAAGGGGTAAAATGAAATAAAAAAGACCCCCAAAATTTTTAACACAATTTCCCTTAAGTACAGAAATACCCCATATGTGTACGTAAAATGCTCTGCGGGCACACAACAAGGCTCAGGAGTGAGCACCATGTACATTTGAGGTGATTTGCAAAGGGGTGGCTGATCGTTACAGCGGTTCTGACATATACACAAAAAAAAAACATTCACATGTGACCCCATTTTGGAAACTACACCCCTCATGGAATTCAGTGAGCCTTAACACCCCAGAGGTGTTTGAAAATTTTTCTTTAAAGTTGGATGTGAAAAGAATTTTTTTTTTTCACTAAAATGCTGGTGTTATCCCAAAAAGTCCCCCCAAAATTTGTAGATACCCCATGTGTGGTGCACTACAATACCATTGGGCTTTTGGAGAGAGAATGTGTCAGAAATTGAAGGCTGTGGTGCCAGAACCGTGGAACCCCTCCCCATATGTGACCCCCATCTTGGAAACTACACCCCTCATGGAATGTAATAAGGGGTGCAGTGAGCATTTACACCCTACTGGTGTCTGACATATTTTTTGAACAGTGGTCCATGAAAATGAAAAATTTGATTTTTCATTTGCACAACCCACTGTTCCAAAGATCTCTCAAATGCCAGTGGGGTGTAAATGCTCACTACACCCCTTATTACATTCCATGAGGGGTGTAGTTTCCGAAATAGTATGCCGTGTGTTTTTTATTTTTATTTTTATTTTATTTTTTGTATTTGCTGTAATGGCACCATAGGGGCTTCCTAAATGTGACATTCCCTCTAAAAAATCATTTCAGCAAAATTCATTCTCCAAAATCCCATTGTCGCTCTTTCCCTTCTGAGCCCTCTAGTGCACACACAGAGCACTTTACTTTCCTTTCACATATGAGGTATTTCCTTACTCGAGAGAAATTGGGTTACACATTTTGGGGACATTTTTCTCCTTTTACCCCTTTTAAAAATTCAAAAACTGGGTCTACATGAACATGTTAGTGTAAAAAATTGAGATTTTGAATTTTCTCCTTCACTTTGCTGCTATTCCTGTGAAACACCTAAAGGGTTAACAAACTTTCTGAATGTCATTTTGAATACTTTGAGGAGTGCCGTTTTTATAATGGAGTCATTTATGGGGTATTTCTAATATGAAGGCCCCTCAAATCCACTTCAAAACTGAAGTCCCTGAAAAATTCCAATTTTGAAATTTTTATGAAAAATTGGAAAATTGCTGCTGAGGAGATATCCACTGCTGAAAAAATTATCCTCTATCCTAAGGATAGGGGATAAGCTTCAGATTGCGGGGTGTCCGACCGCTGGGGCCTACCATGATCTCCTGTACGGGGCCCCGGCAGCCTGCAGCCATTGAGGGGGTGTGTCAGCCGCTGCTTCGTGCGGTGGTCGACACCCGCTATCTGGCCAGCGAGCCGGGGCCCCGTACAGGAGATCGTGGGGGGGGCCCCATCGGTCGGACTACCCACGATCTGAAACTTATCCCCTATCCTTAGGATAGGGGATAATTTTTTCAGCACTGGACTACTTCTTTAAGGGGTTTTTAATTCAATAATTGTGATTTAAAAAAATCTAACCATGTGAACGCGTCCCCACTGTGGATTTGCTCAATAACCCAGCTTTTTATGACAGATTCAATTGTTCAGATAACAGTAACATGTTGGTTCACTGCTCAAAGAATTGTAAAGCCAAAAGGGCACAGACACTGTGTGCTGTCACATTGATATAATTGTGTTGTTGATAAAAAAAAAATAATTGCTGCACTACATAATGGCCCTTTGTAATAAAATATGGCATGGGTGTGTAATTAAAAGGCTTAATTAATAAGTGACCCATGAATAACAGGCAGCCCACTTCCCCCTCCTGAAGCAGCATAATAAAAATCTATAAGACAGATGACAGCACATAAACTGGATTTATTGAGGGGAGTAAATCATATGATGGTGCTTAGATATTATTTTACAATTTTCCACACAATTTCGACAAAAAATTATTTGTGCATATTTAGGCCATGTTCACATTATGTTTATTGCTGGTATTCTTAGCCTAAAAAATTGTCCTATTTTCATGCTAAAAAGCTGATTTTTTTTTCTTCGGTTTTTGTATGAAAATTGGCTTATTTTTTTGTCTTATTTTTTTTTTTTTTTAATAAATAAAGGTAAAAAAACTTTTTCCAGTTGAAGAAAGAGCATGTCAATTATATTTACAGCCATAACAATTATGTTCAAAAACTTAATGTGTGTGCACTAACAGTCGTTTTACTATTAGCGTCAATAGAACTCAATAGTATAAAAATACTGCAGAATTTAGCCCATTTTTGGCAGTACAATCTCTATTTCACAGGTGTAAACATGGCAACCTGTTGATCAAAAATAGATACGGAATAGATCATAAGAGTACATTTACTACTGCAGTAATAAGGTTTTCTGTCATACATTAGGACACACAGTCACAGAAAAGGCATGCTACACACTTTTGCCCCTGCCATTCAAAATGTCTGTGCATGTCCCTGGGAGAAAGAATTAGAAGCATATGTTGTTTTGGCCCAATTTCAGCATAGGATGAGAAAGTAAAAACACTGAGATTTTATTTTCTGGGTTTAATCACATATATAGCATTTTGAGCTGGGTGTACAAAAAAAAACGCATTTCTAGCTGTGAGAGAGAAAGTTCACTGGGCCTTTTACACCATGTTAGGCTACTTTCACACTGTCGCTGGGCTTTGCCACAAACAGTCGTTAAGGCTCCTTTTTTTTGCCTTTAATGGCCGTTAGTGTGACAGAGCCCAACAGGAAGCATAACGGGCACAGAGGATCCCATTCACTTGAATGGAATTCTCTGACGTCCGATATTGCAGCCGTTGTTCCACCGGAAGATAGCGGGAGAAAAAGACATTGCAAACACTATCTTCTAACGGTTGTCACACTGCCGGGCACAAACGGCAGTGTGAAAGGAGATTTACCAGTATCTTCTGGGTTTAAGCAATTATAGAACATTTCTAGCTAGATTTCACAAAAGAAAATGCATTTTTAGTGGTGAGAGTCACAAGTTCTGTTTTGCAATGTTACCAGTATCTTCTGGGTTTAACCAAATATAGTGCATTTCTAGCATTGAGAGAGAAAGTTTCCTGGTCATGTAACATCAAATTTTCTGGTATTAACCAAAAATAGAGCATTTCTAGCTGGGTTTAGCAAAAATCAGCATTTATACCAGTGAAGGTGAAAGTTCACTGGCAGATGCTTCACCACTACACTAGTTGGTGAGTGACAAATCACCCCAAAAACTAAAAGAAATTACCTAAAAATTATTTTCACTAAAAATTAAAAAGTCTGTTATAGGAATGGTTGTACAAGAACAGGGTAGAGGAAAGAGCATCCCTGACATGTCCACTGCATGAAGGCATGTTGGTGACAGCCCCAGCACTGTGGGCATCCCCCTTTTTTCCCAGGCCCAGTACAGGCATCAGCAGCAGCCAGGTGACTGATGGTAGTAGTAGCAACATCAGTAAGCAAACGTTGTCAATTACTTCCAGGGGTTGTGTTTGTTTATAAAAGATAACACGGCCATTGTGGATTTGTTGGCTCCTTCTTGGTCATCTATAGTTACATGGCATGATGCTAGTGTCCTTTCTAGATGGTCTCTTTCATTGTCTCTTTCTTTGCTCCCTTCCTCTATAATGTTAAGCAGACAGATAGCTTTAAGGAGAAGTTGTGTGAGAACATTCAGCTTTTGAATTGTGTTCTAGAAGTGGTGGAGGTGGAAGCAAAGACCAAGCATAGCACTGGTGGGACTGGTGATATTGTAAGGCATCATGGTAAATATGCTGAGGGGGGAGCAAGGAGCTCATGATCAGACATCACAAGTTCATACTGAAAGGAGTGGCAGGGATAATGAGGAGAAGTTTGATGATGATCATCATTCGCCGATTCGCAGAAAATTTATATTAAAAACAGCTATTTCTGGACTACAGAGAGCCTCAGTAGGGGGTTTAGAACACTTTGCTTTGTTCTAACACGCATATGGAGTTTGCTGGGGTAGTGAAATAATATTGTTATTCAGAATGACATGTAGATTACAGGCATCGCTTTTAGAATCACTGCCGAAGAGCGGCACAATGACAGAGCCTAGAGGTGGCATCAATATGAGGAGACCATATAGTGGCTGAATGACTCAGAGTAAAGGTCCTGGCAGCATGAGGAGACCATATAGTGGCTGAATGACACAGTTTAAATGTGGCTGAAGCATGAGGAGACCATATAGTGGCTAAATGACCCAGCGTGGAGGTGTTGGCAGCATGAGGAAACCATATATTGGCTGAATGACACAGCGTGGAGGTGTTGGCAGCATGAGGAGACCATATAGTGGCTGAATGGCACAGCTTAGTTGTGTCTGAAGCATGAGGAGACCATATAGTGTCTGAATGGCACAGCCTGGAGTTGGCAGCAGCATGAGTAGACACTAGGGCTTCACAATCCCTAAGATTAAAAGAGAGAAAAATATATAGGGAGACAAGAGGGGGCGCCTCGTGTGATACCGTAAAAGTAGTAGGGGAGAAGATGGGGCCTCTTTAGACCCCTAGATAATGGCTGCTCACCTTGCAGCAAGTAAAAACTTGCATATCAACCCACAACGGGGTTTGGGGAAAGAATCCGGAACCGCTGCTGAGCCTTAGGTTGCAGGAGTGGTGAAACCGCCTACTGAGTAGAACAATCAGTAGCAAAGTGAAAATAAACCTTCGGATGGCGCTGCTGGTTCCAATGGTGTGGGTAACAAACTGTAGCCAGAGATGCAGGTAATACAAAACACTGGACAGTTTATTGGATAAACCATAAAACAATGAAATAGGAGGATTACGTGTTTTGGGGGAGCCCCCCCTTCTTCAGATCAGTATGTCAACAGTTACAATCATGCAGGTATATATACAGGAGAAAATGGGTGCCAAAGAGGCACTGGGAGGAGCTACAAACAGGTAAGTTGCGTAATAGGTTATAGGTTCGGTTACAAAACATAATAATACAGCTTTGTATACCATCTATTTATTAACAAGATCTCTAGTACTCTGCATATATATAAAAAAGTACAAAATTAATATTTAGTGTTAAAAGTACATAATCCGTAGCTAACGGATGCAGACGTTAGCTACGGATTATGTACTTATAACACTGCATATTCATTTTGTACTTTTTTATATATATGCAGAGTACTAGAGATCTTGTTAATAATACAGCTTTGTATACCATCTGTTTATTATGTTTTGTAGCCGAACCTATTACCTATTGTCAGGATCCGGATACTGTGAGGATACTGGTGGTGGATCCTCTGTGTCAGTGGGGTGATGACGTGGGCCGTACCAGGGGAACGGAGTCTAAGGGGTTTCTGGTTTTCACCAGAGCCCGCCACAAAGCGGGATGGACCCTAGGGAGCGGGGCCGCGCACGCCGTGACTGAGCCGTCGGGGAACAAGACGGGTGAGGAGACCGGGATGCGAGCCTTGAGCGGGTGCGTCCCGCTACTCGGGTCGCATCCCCGCCGGTAACATTAATGCAGCGCTCCCGGTCAGCGGGTCTGACCGGGGCGCTGCAAGAAGGTGAACGCCGCGAGCGCTCCGGGGAGGAGCAGGGACCCGGAGCGCTCGGTGTAACACCTATTATGCAACTTATCTGTTTGTAGCTCCTCCCAGTGCCTCTTTGGCGCCCATTTTCTCCTGTATATATACCTGTATGATTGTAACTGTTGACATACTGATCTGAAGAAGAGGGAGGCTCCCCCGAAACGCATAATCCTCCTATTTCATTGTTTTATGGTTTATCCAATAAACTGTCCAGTGTTTTGTATTACCTGCATCTCTGGCTACAGTTTGTTACCCACACCATTGGAACCAGCAGCGCCATCCAAAGGTTTCTTTTCACTTTGCTACTGATTAAGATTAAAAGATGAATTTTGAAATTTCTATTAAAGATGTATGGTACCTAGTGCTACCATAAACATATATAGGTAATGTCCTAGTTCCAGCAGCATCACTTAACCACCATGTAGTTGCTGAATGACAGACTGGAGCTGGCTGAAGCATCAGTAAACCATATATTGGATGAATGACACAGCCTGGAGGGGGTTGAAGCATGAGGATGACATATAGTGTCTGAATGGCACAGCCTGGAGATGGCAGAAGCATGAGGAGACCATTGAAATTCAAGATTTTGAAATTGAAATTGAGGATTTTGAAATTGAAATTTTAACTCCCAACTTTTAGTGTCCCAGGACCCGGCGTTTGGGTACAAAGGATTAAATCTAACAATGAGTCACATGGCAGCACAATGACAGAGCCTGGAGGTGGCATCAGTATGAGGAGACCATATAGTGGCTGAATGACTGCCTGGAGTTTGTGGCAGCATGGGGAGACTATGTAGTGTCTGAATGGCACAGTCTGAAGTTGTCTGAAGCATGAGGAGACCATGTAGTGTCTGAATGGCACAGCGTGGAGGTGGCTGAAGCATGAGGAGGCCATATAGTGTCTGAATGACACAGCTTGGAGGTGGCTGAAGCATGAGGAGACCATATAGTGGCTGAATGAGACAGCCTGGAGGTGGCATCAGGAGTCCTGAAAGTTACCCTAATGCAAGGAATTTCTGAAACTGGGGACCAGCACCTTAATTATGTTTTGCAGTATCTATTGCAGCACAATGAGAGAGCCTGGAAGTGGTAGCATCAGCATCAGGAGACCATAGAGCAGCACAATTAGAAAGCCTGGGGGTGGCAGCATCGGCATGAGGAGACCATATGGAGGCATAATGACAGTGCCTGGAGGTGGTAGCATCAGCATGAGGAGACCATATGGTGGCACAATGACAGAGCGTGGAGGCGGTGGCATCAGCATAAGGAAACCGTAGAGCAGCACAATTAGAGAGCCTGGAGGTGGCAGCATCAGACTGAGGAGACCATATGGCGGCACAATGACAGAGCCTGGAGGTGGTAGCATTAGCATGAGGAGACCATAGAGCAGCACAATGAAAGAGCCTGGAGGAGGCAGCAGCAGGAGGGCCATGCCAACTGAGGGTTGAGTCTGAGGAACCCACCGACTCTTGACTGGGGGTGTCAGATGTCACTTGGGATGAAGTGAATGACCGAGTGAACCTCACTTGGGAGGAAGTGGATGACCGAGTGAACCGATCAATCACGGCTGCTGGATTTGCTGGTTCCGACACGACTGCTAGCTGACACCGGGAGCTCAGACCTCTCGCTGCAACTCAGGCTGCCACACACCCCTACTCTGCTGCGACCTTTGCCTGCGCCTGATCAATTTAGGCCTCTGCCACTCCTCTGTGCACGTCCTGGCACTACTCAGCCTGACATACTTATTGCGTATATGAGGGAAGTACAATACGCTTCACTACACTTAAAACAATAATTGTCTGGAACAGCAGCAGTATTGGCTGTCCTTTCACAGTATCTAGGCCCTTGACAGATTAACAGCTACAAAATAGTACACTACTTAGATGTAGGTATGTGGTATGCAGTTATGAGGGCAGAAAAATGCGCTACAGTATGCTTAAAAAAAAGTATTTTAGTAAAACACCAGACGGTGATTACTTTTCCCTGGCCTTTCACATTATCTAGGCCCTTGAGAGTTTAACAGGTACAAAATGGAACACTACTTAGATGTAGCTATGTGGTATGCACTTATAAGGGCAGAAAAACGTGCTACAGTACACTTTAAAAAGTAACTGATTACAACACCAGCTGGTGAGTACTTTTGCCTGGAAATCTCAAAGTATCTAGGCCCTTGACAGATTAACAGCTACAAAATAGTACACTAGTTAGATGTAGGTATGTGGTATGCACTCAAAGACTATTAGGAATGGACTGCTGGGTATTATACCGTCTACAGACTAGTATAACCAGCAGATGATTTGTTGTGGAACCAAGACAGAATTGCGCGGAAAAATTATTCCTGCCTCCTCTGCTAAGGTTTATGAAGTTGAGGCAGCTTGTTGAAATGTATGAGGCAAAACACAGCTCTCTGCCCCTTTCTGTAATACAATGCTATAGAAAGTGACTGGGAGGTTAATGGCTGCAGTAAAAATCCTTTTCAGTGAAAAAAAGCATTGCTCTCTGTCCACCAGAATGCTGATATGACTAGGAGGTGAAACGCTGCTGGAAAATCTTTTCTCTGTAACACACACACATACACAGGCTGTCCGTCCTATCTCTCTGCCGTATAATGAATGAAGTCACTAGCCGGAATATCTCTGCCGATTATATAGGGCTGTGACATCACAGGGGTGACTGGCTGCATGTGAGTCAGGGTCATCCCGCCTACTGTTGTTCCTGCCTTCCCATAGTTCCTTGCCCCATGTCCTAACATGTGGATCCACCATTTTAGATGCCCTGGAGCCTGGACCGCACTAAATGGAGTTTAATGAAGCGATTGGCATGATACAATCGCGGCAATATTCGCATTCGTTGCAAATCTAATTTTTCATGAAATTTTTTATGAATTCGTATTCGGCAGCTTTGATTCGTTCATCTCTAGTCAGGGACAATACATGTCCTTTACGGCCCACTGGGTGAATGTGGTTCCTGCACAGCCACAACACCAACTTGGACAGGTCATGCCGTTTCCTCCCACACGCTCTCAGGCCGTTGGTCCCGTGACAGTGTTCAACTCCGCCTCCTCATCCTCCACCGTGTCCTCAGCCTCCACTGCATGGACTAGTCTCAGCACCCCTTCAGCATACCATGTGTGCAGGGCACGGTGGTGTCACGCTGTTCTTCACATGGATTGCCTTGGCAAACAGAGTCACACAGGGGTCATTCATAAAGAAATCGGAGCATAGCTTTCTCCCCGAAATCTGGAAGTGGGAACCATGGTGACTGACAACGGGAAGAACATCTTGTCTGTGCTGCAACAAGGAAGGCTGAGCCATGCGCCCTGCATGGCACACTTGTTCATTCTGGTTGTCAGGCTGTTCCTGAAGTTTTCCTCCCTATTTGCAAGACATCCTAACAATGGCATGCATTTGCGTGCACTTCAGCCATTCGTACACCACAAAGCACACCCTCTTGAGCTGCAGCATCAGAACGGTATCCCCCAACATAGTCTGATTTGCGACGTTGCCACACGTTGGAATTCCACCTTCCATATGTTGGACCAACTATACAAACAGAGAAAAGCCATCACCGATTTCTTGATGATCCAAGCATGTAGGGGGATCCCCTGTGTAACTTCAATGTCAACCAGTGGCAGCTCATACGTGACACATGCCATTTGCTCAGGCCCTTTGAGGAAGCCGCATTATTAGTCAGTCGTCAGGATTACGGGATGAACAATGTCATTCCACTGCTTCATTTCCTACAGCACGTGTTGGAAACGATGGCTGGTAAGGGCACTGGAGACGTGGCACCTACATCTCACGGCCACATGAGCTGGAGCACAGTTTAGGTTTCGTGAAATGGGTGGTTTTTCTAGTCATCTGAAAGGAGAGGAGGAGCAGCCAGAAGAGCTAGAGGGCTATGAGGAAGGTGAGACAGAGGACACAGACACACCATGACAGTATGCAGTGAAGATGGAGGCAGGGAATCCCTCCGAGTCACTTACACAAATGCCACAATGCATGCTCACTTGCTTGCGTAGTGACTGCCGAATTGTCACCATTCGGCAGCGGGAGGACTTCTGGTTCTCCACCATATTGGACCCTCGCTTCCGGCACAAAATTGCACCTTTTTTACACCCACTGAGAGGTAGGAAAAAATAACCTACTACAGAGACATCCTACATAGTCAGTCGGCCGATGCCTATCGGCGCCATCATCCATCCTCTCGCAGGTCTGACTCGGGGGGGGCCCTCTGCACTCACCTTCCACTGCCATGGCTGCTGGGGAGGGGAGGGGTGGCAGGAGCAGTACCAGCTCCATCAGCAGCAGCCTTAGTCTACAGTCGCTGATGAGTACTTTTCTTCACCCACATAGTGAAACAACTCATCAGCAGCAGGTAGACCTGGAGCAGGACCTGAACCAGCAGGTGGTGGCATACCTTGGCATGACCATGGCAACACACCTTGAAGATCCGAGGGACTTCTGGGCAGCCAAACTTGATTTGTGGCCGCAACTAGCAGAGTTTGCCCTGGAAAAGTTGTCCTGCCTGGCCAGTAGTGTGCCATCAGAGCAGGTGTTTAGTGCGGCGGGGGCCATAGTCACCCCAAGGAGAATTTGTCTGTCCATGAAAAATGTGGAGACACTGACCTTTGTGAAGATGAATCAGGGATGGATCAGCCAGGATTTCCACCCACCAATGCCTGATGCATCAGAGTAGATTGACCATGGTGCCACACCAACACTTCACAAATATGGATAGTGCCAAACAGATTTAAGGTGCTGCTCCCCAGTTACAAACATTCCTCCGCATCAGACCTTTTTTCACCCACCTTCGTCCTGGGGACTGGTATTGCACCATTCTGTCACCGGGTCACTTTCAGGACTCCTGATGCTGCTGCCACTTCCAGGCTGTCTCATTCAGCCACTATATATTCTCCTCATGCTGCTGCCACCTCCAGGCTGTGCCATTCAGCCACTATATGGTCTCCTCATGCTTCCGCCATCTCCAGGCTGTGTCATTCAGCCACTATATGGTCTCCTCTTGCTTCTGCAAACTCCAGGCTGTACCATTCAGCCACTACATTTTCTACTCATGCTGCCACCAACTCCACGCTGTATTATTCAGCCACTATATGGTTTACTCATGCTGCTGGGCTTGGGACATTACCTAAAATTTTTTATGGTAGCCATAGCTTAATCTTAGGATTTGTGAAGCCCTATTGTCTCTTCATGCTGCTGCCAACTCCAGGCTATGTCATTCTGTCACTATATGGTTTACTCATGCTGCTGGGCCTGGGACATTACCTAAAAAATGTTATGGTAGCCATAACTTAATCTTAGGATTTGTGAAGCCCTATTGTCTCTTCATGCTGCCAACTCCAGGCTGTGTCATTCTGTCACTATATGGTTTACTCATGCTGCTGGGCCTGGGACATTACCTAAAAATGTTTATGGTAGCACTAACTACCATAAATCTTCAATTTAAATTTGAAAATTAATCTTTTAATCTTAGGGATTGTGAAGCTCTATTGTCTCCTCATGCTGCCGCCAGCTCCAGGCTGTGTCATTCTGCTACTATATGGTAAAGTCATGCTGCTGGGCCTGGGACATTACCTACAAATTTTTATGGTAGCCCTAACTACCATAAATCTTCAATTTAAATTTAAAAATTCATCTTTTAATCTTAGGGATTGTCAAGCCCTATTGTCTCCTCATGCTGCCGCCAGCTCCAGGCTGTGTCATTCTGCCACTATATGGTCTCCTCTTTCTGCTGCAAATTCCAGGCTGTGTTATTCTGCCAGATTATGGTTTCCTCATGCTCTAGGCTCATTGTGCCACCATGTGACTCCTTGTTAGATTGGTTTTTGTGGTCACACAGTAATTGTTCAAAGTAAATGCCGGGACATTAAACTTGGGAATCTAATATAAATCTTAAATTTAAAAAAAAATTGTCGACGTCATATTACCTGTGGAATTATCAAAATAATCCAATGAAACAGCTTGGAGCGATAACAATGAACCATAACTGATTAAATGAAACATTCGCACTTTCACAGTCAGGGGGGCGCTGAGAGGCAGGGGCTGGAACAAGTGGTATCTCATCTAGCGGAGGACCGCCAGCTTGATGCTCACCAGAATGGGTAATCAAAAAATGTACATAAATTAAAATTAAATTAACTAAAAATTACAAAAAAATCTGTCACATCCAGACGCTCCGCAGCAGTGATTCTAATAGCGATGCCTGTAATCTGCATGTCATACTGAATAACAGTATTATTTCACTAACACAGCACACTCCCTATGCGTATTAGGACAATTCAAAGTGTTCTACACCCCAATTAAGCCTCTCTGTAGGCCAGAAATAGCAGTTTTTAATAGCGATTCGCCATGAATAAATTCATACCGAACCAAATTTTTACGGAAAATTCGTCGAAACAGCCGAATAAAATTTTTCAGAAATTCGCTCATCTCTAACAGCTTTGTAGGTGAAAAAAAAAAAGAAAGGTTAAAGTAGTCAAAACATGGCATTGAACAAACTTTTTTTTTCTTTTTCAAGTTTTATTTTAATTTTTTTACCATAAAATGAAACAAAAATTATCCAAGTTTGGTATCATTGGAATCATACTGACCCAAATTATAAAGATTGAATGTCAGATTTATCGTGTTGTGAACTCAGAAAAAACTATTTCCTCACAAAAATTTATATATTTTTCTTTCTGTCTTACACATATTTTTTTTTTTTCTGGCTCCCTAATACATTATATCATAAAATAAAGTCCGTCAATGAAAAGTAAGCCCTAATACAACTTTGTGAGTGGAAAAATGTTATGAGTCTTAGGAAAAAAATGTGAGGCAAAAAAAAATTTGCTGGGTCATGAAGGGGTTAATATAATCTATCCCTTTACACAAAGTCCAAGAATGCTGACAGCCAAGGTTTCTGTAAATAACTGTAAACTTGACTTCATTCCTTGCAGTGCAAAACAATTGCATATACTAGAAAGGTAGCTTGAGTTGGTACAACTTTAATAGTACAGCTTGACTCAGGATAAGCAGAATTCTAGACACTGTCACTTTAAGATGTTTCTTTGTTCACAGACTATGCTTTTAGCAGATATTTTACTTTGGTGCTTTTTTGCACTTGTACTTAAATATGTCCAATTCAGATGTAACCACATGTAACCCTTGCAGCATGACTAGGCAAGCGGCTTGATTTTGATTGTACACAAGTCTAAAGAAATGTGTGACCTATTTGTTGGAGGTAAGCCAGACATTAGCTTTACCTAGGTTCACTATAGCAGTCTCCTCAGGAATATGACAGGTGCTGCAGAGCAACATGTGATCCCCTGAGTAAAGCCAGGACAAGCCAAATTAAAAAGCAAACTGGATCCACCTCTTCCCAAGTTGAGGGGGTTGGACAACTCCTGTATTTATTGGCTAAGTTATTTTCTGTGACTAGTGTTTGATTCACTGTACAGAGAAATACACCATTGTAAATGCAATGTAAGACAACTTTATACAAGATTTAAACTTTTTCACACTAGAAGACTCTATGTGGAAAAACAGTTACTTAGGCCTTTAGCACCTGAAATACAAACTTTTCTATCCATCAAACCTTATATTTACTTCAGCCACCCAACTTAGTTCAGTGTAGCCACTGGAATAGCTTACGTTGGACCACCACACTTAGACTGTGCTTTTTCTGTCTGTCTGTAGCACAGCCAAAGTCAATAAGGATAGTCACCTGCACAGTGAGGACATGTGCCTATAAGCTTAACAGTTGTATTGCTTTGGGACATGGATGTCACAGAGCAGATGTAAGCTAGTGAAGTGACTGCTCATACTATCTGGGGGCTAAGAAGACACTAGCAAAAAATAAATAAACTGCTCGAGTGGAATTAAATCGGTTTGGTAACCTGTAGAGTGTGACTGGTGGAGTGCCTAAGTGGGCACTGTCAGAATAAAACACATTTTATATGTTGTACATCTTTGCAGGACATTAACCTTTCTTATATGTCATTTAAAAAAATATTTTTACAGAAGTCATGGCTTTAAAAAAAGACCAGAAAATAATCCTGTAAATTGGTAGGAAATCCCTCCAGTAGGTAGTTAGATATTATGTAGGGAATCCCACCCCAGAAGGTAAGTAGGTAATACTACCAATAGTTAGATAGGTATGCAATACTTTGGTTGAAAGGTAAGCAATCCCTCAGGTAAATAAGTAGGGAATCCCCCAGTAGGCAGGTAAGGAATCCCGCAGGTAGATAGGTAGGGAATCCCTCCAGTAGGTAGGTAGGGAATCCACCAGGTAGATAGGTGAGGAAATGCTTTAATCTCACCCCCTATTTGGTAGATGACCCCAGTAGTTAGATAGGTAGGGAATCCCCAAGTAGTTTTTGGGGGAGCCTGCCATAGTTAAATAGGTAGAGAGGTCCCAAGTAGTTAGGCAGGAGAGCCGTAGATAGGTAGGGTAGGTAGGGAAGCCCCAAGTAGGTAGATAGTTAGGGAAGCCCCCATAGTTAGGTAGGGAAGCCCCAGTAGTTAGATATGTAGGTACCATATACCTCCCAAAATAGGTCCCCTCCAGTAAAAAAAAAAAAAACATTCTGATTTGAGTCCCCTGCCAGTGGCTGGGGATTTAGATTTTTTTCACACCTTCCCCCACCAGCTGGCCCCCCTAAGGCAGCTGCCAAAGCTTAAAGGGGTATTCCTTGAATTTTTTTTATTTGACTATGCTAAAGGGACTGTAAAGTTGGTGTAGTTCATAATATAGAGTCTGTACCTGTGTGTGACGGTTTTCTCACAATTCTTCTTTGATTTTCACCCCAATATTTATTTTTATCATCATACAAAATGACTGTTGTCTCAGATTTTTCCCAACTTGCAATGCGGCCTAGAGCTGACTCACTAGTCAGCTGATGACAGGGAGCCTGGCTGCTTCAATGGGTGGAGGGGGACAGGGGATAAATCTGCAACTAATGCAACAGTTGTAGGCAGCCTGATTGAAAACCACTGATGGATGCAGCTCCACCCCAATGTGTGGGAGGGAGGAAAATGGAATTGTGGGATTTGTAGTCAAAAAAAGAAAAGTAAAACAGGAAATACCAGTTCACAAAAAGCTAGCCACAGTGTTATGATGATCTCACTACATAGCCATTTAGCCCCTTTAATCATGTTAGCACCGGCCCAGGATTCATATTCTTTTCAAACTTATCAAACAAATAGAAAAAACTGAATAAAGCAACTTGTGATGTTGACAAACACCAGAATAAATTGAGTAAAAGCAATTAATCAATTTTAGCAAGAATAAAATCACTTAATCAATCACAATAAGGATTAAAGAGCACATTTAAATCAGCAGGCTGTGTTTAATGTAAGTGCCTTGGGGGACAAAGGAAAATAGATAGTATGATGGCGTCTTTTTCCAGTTAATTTATTTTAATTTTAAGAAAAATGAAGTGTCAGTCACACATGAGATAATAACATAAGGATGCTCTCATTCAGTCATCCCAAGAAAATGTTCTATTCATCAAATCAGCATTTCAGCACACTATTATTTATTGCTTGGGGATAAGTTTTGCCAAACTACATTAATATTTCTAAATTGCTTACCCTAAGCCCTATTTTGCATAAAGGTTATTAGCCATAAGGTACATATTTTAGATTTTTCATTGAGCTAAAATTTCGCCGAATTTTACGAAAAAGTTTGTTTTGATCCGAATTTTTTCGCAGCGAATCTATTTAGCCTACATACTGCCTCTATAGGGGTATAGAACACTTTGCTGTGTTCTAAAACGCATATGGAGTGTGCTGGGTTAGTGAAATAATACTGTTATTCAGAATAACATGCAGATTACCGGCATCGCTTTTAGAATCACTGCCGCAAAGCAGCACAATGACAGAGTCTGGTGGTGGCATCAATGTCAGGAGACCATATAGTGACTAAATGACATAGCGTGGAGGTGTTGGCAGCATGAGGGCACCCTATAGTGGCTGAATGGCACAGCGTAGAGGTGTTGGAAGCATGAGGACACCATATAGTGGCTGAATTACACAGTGTGGACATGTTGGCAGCATGAGGAGACTATATAGTGACTGAATGACACAGTGTGGAGGTCTTTGCAGCATGAGGAGACCATATAGTGGATGATGGCACAGCCCGGAGTTGCCAGCAGCATGAATAGGCACTAGGCCTTCACAATCCCTAAGATTAAAAGATGAATTAAGAAATTTAAATCGAATATTTTGGATAGCGGGTGCTACCTATGATAAAATTTGAAATTCCCAGACACAGGCCCCACAGCGGCATCAGTAAACCATATATTGCCTGAATGACACAACCTGCAGTTGGCGGATGCACGAGTACACAGCAGGGCTTCACAATCACCCACAAAAAACAACACAATTTTTGAAATATTTTTTAAAAAGATTTTGTATTGTGTGTGCTACCTATGAGAAAATTTGAAATTCCCAGACCCAGGCCCAGCAGCGCAATCATTTTTTGATTTGAAATTTAAAACAAAATTTCAGTGTCCCGGACCCCAGCGTGTGGGTACGAAGGACCAAATCCAACAAGCCCCCACAGGGCTCATGTGGCCGTGAGATGTAGGCGCAACGTCTCCATTGCCCTGACATTGTTTCCAAGACTTTTCGCCAAGGCAAACCATGTGAAGAACAGCATGACACCGCCGTGCCCTGCACACATGGTATGCTGAAGGGCCACTGAGACTTGTCCGGGCAGTGGAGGCTTAAAACACAGGACAGGGAGGCGGAGTAGTGCACTGTCACAGGACCAACGGGCTGACAAAGTGTAACAGGAAGCAGCATTGAGTACACACCAGGGCTTCAGAATCCCAAAGAAAAAACAACAATTTTTAAACAAATTTTAAGAATATTTAGGACAGCGGGTGCTACCTATATATTGCCTGAATGACAGAGCCCGGAGTTGGCTGATGCAGAAGTACACACCAGGGCTTCACAATCCCCCCCAAAAAACACGACAATTGTAGAAATTTATGAAGAAGACTTTTGGAAAGCGGGTGCTACCTATGAGAAAATTTGAAATTCCCAGACCCAGGCCCAGCAGCGGCATCAGTAAACCATATATTGCCTGAATGACACAGGCTGGAGTTGGCTGATGCATGAGTACGCACCAAAGCTTCACAATCCCTAATAAAAAAGACAAACATTTTTGACAAAAAATTTTTACGAAAATTTAGGATAGCGGGTGCTCTCTGTATATTACCAGAATGATGCAGCCTGGAGTTGGCTGCAGCATGAGGAGACCATTGAAATGTCTGTTTTTTTATTTGAAATTTAAATCAAAATTTGTGTCCCGGATCCCACCGTGTGGGTACAAAGGACCTAATCTCACAAGCACCCACAGGGCTCATTTAGCCGTAAGATGTAGGCGCAACGTCTCCATAGCCCTGACTGGGCATTTTTGTTTTTTATTTAAGAACAAGCGCATATCCAAGAATCCAGAAGACTATAATGCAGGACGGTGGACCACCAAAAGACATTCTTCCATAAAATATTTTTTTATGAAATAAAGAAGCAGAGTTCATCCCTCTCCGTATTTTTATATTTTTTTATTTTACTTTAAAAAAAAAAAATCACACGCAACAGGTGTTCAATGGTGTAATGCTTATTATTCTGGAAAATGCAAGTTTATTACTGTGATAATTATCAGAAAATTTGAAAAAACACTTTTTACCCAAGAGTGTTTAATAACCCCATACTGTCATGATTCGGCTGGCTGGAAGTGGATCCTCTGTGCCAGAGAGGGATTGGCGTGGACGTGTCGATGGACCGGTTCTAAGTTGCTACTGGTTTTCACCAGAGCCCGCCGCAAAGCGGGATGGTCTTGCAGCGGCGGTAGCAACCAGGTCGTATCCACCGGCAACGGCTAAACCTCTCTGAATGCTGAGATAAGCGTGGTACAAGGGAGTAGACAAAAGCAAGGTCGGACGTAGCAGAAGGTCAGGGCAGGCAGCAAGGATCGTAGTCAGGGGCAACGGCAGGAGGTCTGGAACACAGGCTAGGAACACACAAGGAAACGCTTTCACTGGCACAATGGCAACAAGATCCGGCAAGGGAGTGCAGGGGAAGTGAGGTATAAATAGGGAAGTGCACAGGTGAAGGTACTGATTAAAACCCATGCGCCAATCAGTGGCGCAGCGGCCCTTTAAATCGCATATCGCGCGCGCCGGGACAGCACAGACGGGGAACGAGTCTGGTAAGCGGGTCGGGATGCGAATCGCATCCCGGCTGGGAACATTATTGCAGCGCACCCGGTCAGCAGGTCTGACCGGGGCACTGCAAATGGGAGAACGCTGTGAGCGCTCCGGGGAGGAGCGGGGTCCCGGAGCGCTCGGCGTAACAAATACATTGCACCATAAATGTTGACATTTAAATTAAGCATGTATGTATGTATGTATTTAAAAAATACTAAAATTAAAGGCCCAAGCTCAGAAGCATCAAGTAGTTCCTGAAAGACACAGGAGCAGTCAGGAGTAGGCATCAGCAGTACCCAAGAGGCTTCAATAACCCCTTACATTGCACGATCAATCGCGAGATCGAGCAATAACAGGTGTGTTATGCCCTCAGATGTCCAGGGCTGCATGCGCAAAACACTAAACGGACCAGCGTGTGTCTATCTTTCACCGACAGGTGCGGGTAACCCGCTGAACCCCGTTCGCGATAGGGATCTGGGATTGCAATTATTTGCCAGGAAAGAAGAATCTCAACTAAGTGAGGGTCATAAGCTTGGGTTCATTAAGTCCCTGCCCTTTGTACACACCGCATGTCTCTACTACCGATTGGATGGTTTAGTGAGGTCCTCGGATCGGCCCCAGCAAGGTAGGAGAAGGCCCTGGCAGAGCGCCGAGAATTTAAAGGTCATTGTTGAAATTTGCATTAAGCATGTATCCAAAAATTAAAGGCCCGAGGCCAGAAGAGTCAGTGAGGCAAGTAGTTCTTGAAAGACAACTCAATAGAAAAGGTAATGAAGTCCGAGTGGCACCACTAATAATCCTGGACAGGTATACTTAATTAACAAACGGAACTGAAAAGGGTACAAT
Source organism: Hyla sarda (assembly GCF_029499605.1). NCBI lineage: Eukaryota > Metazoa > Chordata > Amphibia > Anura > Hylidae > Hyla > Hyla sarda. Next base: position 167,022,963 of record NC_079195.1, on the reverse strand, counting down.
GGGCAGGTATTCAGACCTAGGAACATCGTCCTGCGGTTGTGCTAGGACCAACGAAATAAGTGTCAGAACAAAGCAGCATATTACAACAAAGACAATCCTGCACTCACCGCCCAGGTACTGTATGTTCAGCTCATCTCAAAACGGAAGGCATCCGACTGGCAGGTTTGCTTGGTGTGGGGCGCTCAGAGACCTCTGAGCGCCCAACGCCAAGCTAACCTGCCAGTCGGATGCCGTCCGTTTTGAGATGAGCCGAACATACAGTACCTGGGCGGTCAGTGCAGGATTGTCTTTGTTGTAATATAGTTCCTGAAAGACACAGGATGAGTCAGGAGCAGGCATTCGCAGTACCCAAGAGGGTTTCATAACCCCTTATATTTAAAGATCAATGTTGACATTTGCATTAAGCATATATTTAGCTACTGCTAAACTTCAAAAAATTTAAGGCCAGAAGCATCAGTGAGGCAAGTAGTTCCCTAAAGACACAGAATGAGTCAGGAGCAGTCATTCGCAGTACCCAAGAGGGTTTCATAACCCCTTACATTTAAAGATCAATGTTGAAATTTGCATTAAAGTAAAACTGTCACATATTTTCTCCCGCATTATCCACAGGTACTGGTGGATAATGCGAGAGACGCTGATTAAAATGAGCCCTACCTTGGTCTGATCCGCACCGCCGTTCGCCCGCAATTGTAGTTTTAATCTCTGTGTATATCCTGCTGTAACTGGCAAGGGTGGGGCTTCTGCGGGCTAACTGACACTGACGTCAGCGCCACTCATGAATATTCATCCCCCCTCCCTCCGGTTCTCCCTCTCTTCGCCGCTCCTAACCAGAGGAAGGGGGGATAAATATTCATGAGCGGCACTGAAGTCAGTGTCAGTTAGCCCACAGAAGCCCCGCCCTTGCCAGTTACAGAAGGATATACACAGAAATTAAAACTACAATTGCGGGCGAACAGCGGCGCGGATCAGACCAAGGTATGGCTCATTTTAATCAGCATCTCCCGCACTATCCACCAGTACCTGTGTACCAAAATATGTGACAGGTTTCTTTTAAGCATATATTTAGCTACTGCTAAACATTCAAAAATTGAAGGGCCAAGGCCTGAGGCATCAGGGAGGCAAGTAGTTCCTGAAAGACACAGAATGAGTCAGGAGCAGTCATTCGCACTACCCAAGAGGGTTTCATAACCCATTACATTTAAAGACCAATGTTGAAATTTGCATTGAGCATGTATTTAGCTACTGCTAAACTTCAAAAAATTAAAGGCCCAAGGCCAGAAGCATCAGTGAGGCAAGTAGTTCCTGAAAGACACAGGGTGAGCCAGGAGCAGGCAATGGCAGTACCAAAGAGGGTTTCATAACCCTAATTGATAACCCAAGAGGGTTTCATAACCAACCATAATTGGGAAATGTTGGTGTAGCAGCATGGTCAATATACTCTGAGGCATCTGGCATTGGTGGCTGGAAATCCTGGCTGATCCATCCCTGATTCATCTTGACAAACCTCAGTCTCTCCACATTTTTAGTGGACAGACGGGTTCACCTTGGGGCGACTATGGCCCCGGCCGCACTAAACACCCGCTCTGATTGCACACTACTGGCCGGGCAGAACAGCTTTTCCAGGGCAAACTCTGCTAGTTGCGGCCATAAATCAAGTTTGGCTGGCCAGAAGTCCAGCGGATCTTCAATGGTTATCGGCATGGTCATGTCAAGGTATACCACCACCTGCTGGTTCAGGTCCTGCTCAATGTCTACCTGCTGCTGAGGAGTTGCTTCACTATGCGGGAGAAGAAAGCTACTCATCTATTGTAGACTACACATCTACTGTAGACTCAGGCTGCTGCTGATTGAGCTGGTACTGCTCCTGCCACTCCTCCCCAGCAGCCATGGCAGTGGAAGGTGAGCGCAGGTCCAACTGCCTGAGAGCGAGAGCGTTGAGGAGGAAGTGGTGGGACCTGTCCAAGTGGCTGTTGTGGCTGTGCAGGAACCACATTTACCCAGTGGGCCATAAAAGACAAGTATTGTCCCTGTCCGTAGTTACAGCTCCACACGTCGGCGCTGCCGTGCACTTTTGAACACACCGACAGGCTCAAGGACTGGCCCACCTTCTCTTGTACAAACTTATGCAGGGCTGGTACTGTCTTCTTCGCAAAGAAATGATGGCTTGAGACTTTCCACCTCGGCTCGGCACAAGCCATCAATTCTCTGAAAGGTGCAGAGTCCACCACTTGAAAAGGGAGGGATTGCAAAACCAGCAACTTGGACAGGAGTACATTCAACTTCTGTGCCGTTAGATGAGTGGGCGCATACTGTTGTCTCTTGGACATGGCTTCGCCGATGCATTGTTGGCGGAATGGCTGACTAAAAGCGGGAGAAGCAGGAGCGACAGAAGGAGGGTTTGACACACTGCTCCCTTCGGCTGAGATGGTGGAGCCTTGGCTGGATGAAGGAGGGAGCGGATGGCCACTGGGTGATGCAGCAGGCTGGTCCACTACATCGGAGCCACGGTTCTCCCAGGCCGCTTTATGGTGGCGAAGCATGTGTTGATGCAGGGCCGTGGTGCCGACATTGGGACCCTGGTCACGCTTCACCGTCTGCCGACAGATCTTGCATGTGGCTACGTGAAACTCCGGATGCCTTATGAAAAACTTCCACACCGCCGAGTAGCTGATTTTCCCACCTGCAGTCTGCACTAATTGACTGCTACTGGTGCCATCTCAAGGGAACCCCTGTTCCACTACCGCTTGGAAAGGTAGGCTGCAGCGAAGCAAGTGGTCTCCCCCGGGTACGTTTGGCTCCTGAATTTCCACTCCTGCCACCACGCTGACTGCCAACCGTGCTACTGCCTTGCTGCCTCAAGGGCAACCTGCAACTCTCTTCTCCTGATGATGAAGCCCCTTCTGTACCTGGCTCCGCATTGCGATCGGCTTGATCATCATCAACAGGTGTGTGCACGTCAATGATGTCCTCCTCAGGTTCCCCAACAGTGTCTGCTTCAGGACCCTGAACACTTGCAACACCGCCTCCCACGTCACTCTCCGCATCACTACTTGGCCGCCTAGCGGAACAAGTGGGGCATGTCTCCTCCCCTTCTTGGCTGTCCAGTAGCTGCTGACTGTCCTCTATTAGATCGTCCTCAGTAGATGGTGGAGCTGAACCCACAGCATAAGATACTTCTTTAGGAGAGGGAACAGCATAGGACAAAGGCAGGGAAAATGGGAGGACAGGGACTGCTCCCGGGCCATGCCAACTCAGGGTTGTGTCTGAGGAACCCACCAACTGTTGACTGGGGGTGTCAGATGTCACTTGTAATGATGTGGATGAGCGTATTAACCAATCGACGACGGCAGATGGGTTGCTGGTGGAGACACGACCGCTGGCTGATAACGGGAGCTCAGGCCTCTCGCTGCGACTCCTGCTGTCACTCGCCCCAAGTCTACTGCCAACTCTGCCTGAAGTATTTAGGCCTCTGCCACTCCTCTGTGCACGTCCTGGCACTTCTCAGCCTGACATACTTAGTGCGTTTATGAGGGTATTACAATACGCTACACTACTCTTTAAACAGTATTTGTCAAGAACAGCAGCAGGTGATTACTTATGGCTGTCCTTTCACAGAATTTAGGCCCTTTACAGATTAACAGGTACAAGATGGTACACTACTCGGATGTACGTATGCGGTATGCACTGATGAGGGCAGTAATATGCGCAACTATAGGCAGAAAAAAACTATTTTTTTAAAACACCAGCCGGTGAATACTATTGTTTGGACTTTGACGGTATGGAGCACCTTGATAGATTAACAGGTACTAAATGGTACAATACTTGGATGTATCTATGCGGTATGCACTGATGAGGGCAATAATATACGCAACTATAGGCAGAAAAAATAAGTATTTTTTATAAACACCAGCAGGTGATTACTTTTGCCAGGAGTCAGGACTTTCCTTGTATCTAGACTTGTTACAGATACAGAATAGTAGACTGCTTTGATGTAGGCATATGTTATGCACGTATGAGTTCAGACAAATGCACTAGAGTCCGCTGAAAAAGAACGTATTTGTGAACAGCAGCAGGACCCAACAGTTCAGCACCACAATAAAAATAAATAAATACAGGGATTAAACCTTAAATTGCACTCTGTCACCCAATTCTGAGCAGCAGATTATTTCTGGAGCAAAAAAATACTGAATTGCGCTGAAAAATGAGGTGGTAAGATGGTTGATAAAGTTCAGGTAGCTTGTTGATCTGTATGAGGCAGCTGACAGCTATCTGCCCCTCTCTGCTGCAATGCTCAATAACGTGAATAGGAGGTTTAGCTATCTCAGTGTGAACAGCAAAGCACTATGCACTACTGCCTTTCCTTAATGCTGATGTGACTAGCAGTTGCAGTGTAACGCTGTGGTATAAGCTAGTCAGACACACGCAGTCCTGTTCTCTCTCTGAGTGCATAGACAAAATGGAGAAGCAAGATGGCTGCCAATTATATAGGGCTGTGACATCACAGGGGTCAATGAATGCTGCATCTCACATGTGATTCAGGGTCATCCTGCCTACCTTCATTCCCGCCGCCGTTTCCCGCCCTCCCATAATCCCCTGCCTCATGTTCTCACACATGGATCCGCCATTTTAGGTCTCCAATAGCCTGGAGCCTTGTAAAATGAAGATTAATGAAGCGATTTGCGCAATCGAATCGTGGCGATATTCGCTTTCGTTGCGAATCGAATTTTTCATGAAATACGTAACGAATTTGGGTTAGTCAACTTCGATTCGCTCATCTATAGTTGGCACCCCTGAAATTTTTCAAGAAGATGAAGTATTTCTCACAGAAAAGTATTGCAGTAACACATGTTTTGCTATACGCATGTTTATTCCCTTTGTGTGTTTTGGAACTAAACCAAAAAAGGGAGGGAAATAAAAAAGCTAAATTTGACATAATGTCACACCAAACATTTGACATAATGTCACAAAAATGGGCTAGACAAAATTATTGGCACCCTTAACTTAATATTTGGTTGCACACGCTTTGGAAAAAATAACTGAAATCAGTCGCTTCCTATAACCATCAATAAGCTTCTTACACCTCTCACCCGGAATGTTGGACCACTCTTCATTTGCAAACTGCTCCAGGTCTCTTATTGGAAGGGCGCCTTTTCCCAACAGCAATTTTAAGATCTCTCCACAGGCATTCAATGGGATTTAGATCTAGACTCATCGCTGGCCACTTCAGAACTCTCCTGCGCTTTGTTGCCATCCATTTCTGGGTGTTTTTGACGTATGTTTGAGGTCATTGTCCTGCTGGAAGACCCAAGATGTCGGACGCAAACCTAGCTTTCTGACACTGGGCTGCACAGGGCGACCCAAAATCTGTTGGTAATCCTCAGATTTCATGATGCCTTGCACACATTCAAGGCACCCAGTGCCAGAGGCAGCAAAACAACCCCAAAACATCATTGAACCTCCACCATATTTCACTGTAGGTACTGTGTTCGTTTCTTTGTAGGCCTCTTTCTGTTTTTGGTAAACAGTAGATGTCACGATGCCGGCTGGCAGGTAGTGGATCCTCTGTGCCAGAGAGGGATTGGCGTGGACCGTGCTAGTGGATCGGTTCTAAGTCACTACTGGTTTTCACCAGAGCCCGCCGCAAAGCGGGATGGTCTTGCTGCGGCGGTAGTGACCAGGTCGTATCCACTAGCAACGGCTCAACCTCTCTGACTGCTGAAGATAGGCGCGGTACAAGGGAGTAGACAGAAGCAAGGTCGGACGTAGCAGAAGGTCGGGGCAGGCAGCAAGGATCGTAGTCGGGGGCAACGGCAGAAGGTCTGGAACACAGGCTAGGAACACACAAGGAAACGCTTTCACTGGCACAATGGCAACAAGATCCGGCGAGGGAGTGAAGGGGAAGTGAGGTATAAATAGGGAGTGCACAGGTGAACACACTAATTGGAACCACTGCGCCAATCAGCGGCGCAGTGGCCCTTTAAATCGCAGAGACCCGGCGCGCGCGCGCCCTAGGGAGCGGGGCCGCGCGCGCCGGGACAGGACAGACGGAGAGCGAGTCAGGTACGGGAGCCGGGATGCGCATCGCGAGCGGGCGCTACCCGCATCGCGAATCGCATCCCGGCTGGAGACGGTATCACAGCGCACCGGGTCAGTGGAGCTGCCCGGAGCGCTGCGGTAGCGAGAGAGAAGCGAGCGCTCCGGGGAGGAGCGGGGACCCGGAGCGCTCGGCGTAACAGTACCCCCCCCCTTGGGTCTCCCCCTCTTCTTAGAGCCTGAGAACCTGAGGAGCAGACTTTTGTCTAGGATGTTGTCCTCAGGTTCCCAGGATCTCTCTTCAGGTCCACAGCCCTTCCAATCCACCAAAAAGAACCTTTTTCCTCTGACCGTCTTGGAGGCCAGTATCTCTTTCACTGAGAAGACGTCAGAAGAACCGGAGACAGGAGTGGGAGAAACTAATTTGGGAGAGAAACGGTTGATGATGAGTGGTTTAAGAAGAGAGACATGAAAGGCATTAGGAATACGGAGAGAAGGAGGAAGAAGAAGTTTGTAAGAGACAGGATTAATTTGGCACAAGACTTTGAAAGGACCAAGATAGCGTGGACCCAGTTTGTAACTGGGGACACGAAAGCGGACATATTTAGCGGAGAGCCATACCTTGTCTCCGGGAGCAAAAATGGGGGAAGCTCTTCTTTTCTTATCGGCAAACTTTTTCATGCGAGATGAAGCCTGTAAAAGAGAATCTTGGGTCTCTTTCCATATGGTGGAAAGATCACGAGTCACTTCATCTACAGCGGGCAAACCAGAGGGCAAGGGAGTAGGGAGGGGGGGAAGAGGGTGACGGCCGTACACCACGAAAAATGGGGATTTGGAGGAAGATTCAGAGACTCTAAAGTTATACGAGAATTCGGCCCATGGTAGAAGATCTGCCCAATCATCCTGGCGGGAGGAAACAAAATGTCGTAAATAATCACCCAAGACCTGGTTAATTCTTTCTACTTGTCCATTGGATTGAGGATGATATGCAGAAGAAAAGTTTAATTTAATCTTGAGTTGTTTACAGAGAGCCCTCCAGAATTTTGACACGAATTGGACGCCTCTATCCGAGACTATCTGTGTGGGCAACCCGTGAAGACGAAAAATGTGTACAAAAAATTGTTTAGCCAACTGAGGCGCTGAAGGAAGACCAGGAAGAGGGATGAAATGTGCCATCTTGGAGAATCGATCAACGACCACCCAAACAACAGTGTTGCCACGGGATGGGGGTAGGTCTGTAATAAAATCCATACCAATCAGAGACCAAGGCTGTTCGGGGACAGGCAGAGGATGAAGAAAACCAGCGGGCTTCTGGCGAGGAGTCTTATCCCGGGCACAGACAGTGCAGGCTCGCACAAAGTCCACGACATCCGTCTCCAGAGTCGGCCACCAATAGAAGCGAGAGATGAGTTGCACAGATTTCTTGATGCCTGCATGACCTGCGAGATGGGAGGAGTGACCCCATTTGAGGATTCCGAGGCGTTGGCGTGGAGAGACGAAGGTCTTTCCTGGAGGAGTTTGCCTGATGGAGGCTGGAGAAGTGGAAATCAGGCAGTCAGGAGGAATGATGTGTTGCGGAGAGAGTTCAACTTCCGAGGCATCCGAGGAACGAGAGAGAGCATCGGCCCTAATGTTCTTATCGGCAGGCCGAAAGTGAATTTCAAAATTAAATCGGGCAAAGAACAGAGACCACCTGGCCTGGCGAGGATTCAGCCGTTGGGCAGACTGGAGATAGGAGAGGTTCTTGTGATCGGTGTAAATAATAACTGGAAACCTTGATCCCTCCAGCAGATGCCTCCATTCCTCAAGTGCTAATTTAATGGCTAGAAGCTCTCGATCCCCGATGGAGTAGTTCCTCTCCGCCGGAGAGAAGGTCCTAGAAAAAAAACCACAAGTAACAGCATGCCCGGAAGAATTTTTTTGTAGAAGGACCGCTCCAGCTCCTACAGAGGAGGCATCAACCTCCAATAGGAAGGGTTTAGATGGGTCAGGTCTGGAGAGCACGGGAGCCGAAGAAAAAGCAGACTTGAGCCGTTTAAAGGCGTCTTCCGCTTGAGGAGGCCAAGACTTGGGATTGGCATTTTTTTTGGTTAAAGCCACGATAGGGGCCACAACGGTAGAAAAATGTGGAATAAATTGCCTGTAATAATTGGCGAACCCCAAAAAACGTTGGATAGCACGGAGTCCGGAGGGGCGTGGCCAATCTAAGACGGCAGAGAGTTTGTCTGGATCCATTTGTAGTCCCTGGCCAGAGACCAAGTATCCTAGGAAAGGAAGAGATTGGCATTCAAACAGACATTTCTCTATCTTGGCATAAAGTTGATTGTCACGAAGTCTCTGAAGAACCATACGGACATGCTGGCGGTGTTCTTCTAGATTGGCAGAAAAAATCAGGATATCGTCCAGATATACAACAACACAGGAGTATAAGAGATCACGAAAAATTTCATTAACAAAGTCTTGGAAGACGGCAGGGGCGTTGCACAGGCCAAAGGGCATGACCAGATACTCAAAGTGTCCATCTTTAGTGTTAAATGCCGTTTTCCATTCATCCCCCTCTCTGATGCGGATGAGATTATAAGCACCTCTTAAGTCCAGTTTGGTAAAGATGTGGGCACCTTGGAGGCGATCAAAGAGTTCAGAGATGAGGGGTAGGGGGTAGCGGTTCTTTACCGTGATTTTATTAAGACCGCGGTAGTCAATGCAAGGACGTAGAGAGCCATCTTTTTTGGACACAAAGAAAAATCCGGCTCCGGCAGGAGAGGAGGATTTACGGATAAAGCCTTTTTTTAAATTTTCCTGGATGTACTCCGACATAGCAAGAGTCTCTGGGGCGGACAGAGGATAGATTCTGCCCCGGGGTGGAGTAGTGCCCGGGAGGAGGTCAATAGGACAATCATAAGGCCTGTGAGGAGGTAGAGTCTCAGCTTGTTTTTTGCAAAAAACATCCGCAAAGTCCATATAGGCCTTAGGGAGACCGGTTACAGGGGGAACCACAGAGTCACGGCAAGGGGTACTGGGAACCGGTTTTAGGCAGTCCTTGAAACAAGAGGGCCCCCAACTCTTGATCTCCCCAGTGGACCAATCCAGGGTTGGGGAATGGAGTTGAAGCCAGGGTAGTCAAAGGAGGATTTCGGAAGTGCAATTGGGGAGGACCAAAAATTCAATCTTCTCGTGATGAGGTTCGATGCACATTAGAAGGGGCTCCGTGCGGAAACGTATGGTACAGTCCAATCTTTCATTGTTTACACAATTGATGTAGAGGGGTCTGGCGAGACTGGTCACTGGGATGTTGAACCTGTTGACGAGAGAGGCCAAAATAAAATTTCCTGCAGATCCGGAATCCAAGAAGGCCATAGTAGAGAAGGAGAAGGCAGAGGCAGATATCCGCACAGGCACAGTAAGACGTGGAGAAGCAGAGTAGACATCAAGGACTGTCTCACCTTTGTGCGGAGTCAGCGTACGTCTTTCCAGGCGGGGAGGACGGATAGGACAATCCTTCAGGAAGTGTTCGGTACTGGCACAGTACAGGCAGAGATTCTCCATGCGGCGTCGTGTCCTCTCTTGAGGTGTCAGGCGAGACCGGTCGACCTGCATAGCCTCCACGGCGGGAGGCACAGGAACGGATTGCAGGGGACCAGAGGAGAGAGGAGCCGGGGAGAAAAAACGCCTTGTGCGAACAAAGTCCATATCCTGGCGGAGCTCCTGACGCCTTTCGGAAAAACGCATGTCAATGCGAGTGGCAAGATGGATGAGTTCATGTAGGTTAGCAGGGATTTCTCGTGCGGCCAGAACATCTTTAATGTTGCTGGATAGGCCTTTTTTAAAGGTCGCGCAGAGGGCCTCATTATTCCAGGATAATTCTGAAGCAAGAGTACGGAATTGTACGGCGTACTCGCCAACGGAAGAATTACCCTGGACCAGGTTCAACAGGGCAGTCTCAGCAGAAGAGGCTCGGGCAGGTTCCTCAAAGACACTTCGAATTTCCGAGAAGAAGGAGTGTATAGAGGCAGTGACGGGGTCATTGCGGTCCCAGAGCGGTGTGGCCCATGACAGAGCTTTTCCAGACAGAAGGCTGACTACGAAAGCCACCTTAGACCTTTCAGTAGGAAACTGGTCCGACATCATCTCCAAGTGCAGGGAACATTGGGAAAGAAAGCCACGGCAGAATTTAGAGTCCCCATCAAATTTATCCGGCAAGGATAGTCGTAGACCAGAAGCGGCCACTCGCTGCGGAGGAGGTGCAGGAGCTGGCGGAGGAGATGATTGCTGAAGCTGTGGTAGTAGCTGCTGTAGCATCACGGTCAGTTGAGACAGCTGTTGGCCTTGTTGCGCTATCTGTTGTGACTGCTGGGCGACCACCGTGGTGAGGTCGGCGACAACTGGCAGAGGAACTTCAGCGGGATCCATGGCCGGATCTACTGTCACGATGCCGGCTGGCAGGTAGTGGATCCTCTGTGCCAGAGAGGGATTGGCGTGGACCGTGCTAGTGGATCGGTTCTAAGTCACTACTGGTTTTCACCAGAGCCCGCCGCAAAGCGGGATGGTCTTGCTGCGGCGGTAGTGACCAGGTCGTATCCACTAGCAACGGCTCAACCTCTCTGACTGCTGAAGATAGGCGCGGTACAAGGGAGTAGACAGAAGCAAGGTCGGACGTAGCAGAAGGTCGGGGCAGGCAGCAAGGATCGTAGTCGGGGGCAACGGCAGAAGGTCTGGAACACAGGCTAGGAACACACAAGGAAACGCTTTCACTGGCACAATGGCAACAAGATCCGGCGAGGGAGTGAAGGGGAAGTGAGGTATAAATAGGGAGTGCACAGGTGAACACACTAATTGGAACCACTGCGCCAATCAGCGGCGCAGTGGCCCTTTAAATCGCAGAGACCCGGCGCGCGCGCGCCCTAGGGAGCGGGGCCGCGCGCGCCGGGACAGGACAGACGGAGAGCGAGTCAGGTACGGGAGCCGGGATGCGCATCGCGAGCGGGCGCTACCCGCATCGCGAATCGCATCCCGGCTGGAGACGGTATCGCAGCGCACCGGGTCAGTGGAGCTGCCCGGAGCGCTGCGGTAGCGAGAGAGAAGCGAGCGCTCCGGGGAGGAGCGGGGACCCGGAGCGCTCGGCGTAACAGTAGAATGATGTGCTTTAACAAAAAGCTCTATCTTGGTATCATCTATCCACAAGACATTTTCCCAGAAGGATTTCGGCTTACTCAAGTTCATTTTGGCAAAATGTAGTCTTGCTTTTTTATGTCTCCGTGTCAGCAGTGGGGTCCTCCTGGGTCTCCTACCATAGAGTTTCTTTTCATTTAAATGTCAACAGATAGTTTGCGATGACACTGATGCTCCCTGAGCCTGCTGGACAGCTTGAATATCTTTGGAACTTGCTTGGGGCTGCTTATCCACCATCCAGACTATCCTGTGTTGACACCTTTCATCAATTTTTCTCTGCCGTCCACACCCAGTGAGATTAGCTACAGTGCCATGGGTTGCAAACTTCTTGATAATGTTGCACATTGTAAAAGAGTCACACAGAGGATGAACTGCTAAAAGTAACCCGTAAAGAAATCGGACCATGGCTTACTCCACGAAAACTGGAAATGGGAACCTTGGTGACCGACAACGGAAGGGTGACCCATGCACCCTGCATGTAGAGATGTCGCAAATTGTTCGCCGGCAATCAGTTCCCGGCGAATTGAGCATGTTCGCATCGCCGGGCAAACATATGTGAAGTTCGATCCGCCCCCTATACTTCAACATTGCAATAAACTTTGACCCTGTGAGTCAGAGTCAGCAGACACATTACAGCCAATCAGCAGCAGTCCTTCCCTTCCAGACCCTCCTACCTCTTGCATGGATGCCATTTTACCCTCATTCAGCATGATGCAGGCTTAGGAAATGAAGGGTCAGAGAAGCTGCTCCTGCTGTATATGGAAAGTGATAGCTAGGTTGCTGCTAGGTGGTGTATTCAGGATCCAGGTTACTTCTAAAGCACTAGTGTAATATCTGCTTTAAGGACAGCACCCAAAAAAGCCCTTTTTAGGGCTGAAAGATATCATTCCGTGTGTCTTGCAACAGCTGGAGGCACCCTGGTTGGGAGGGAACCGCTGGTTAAAAGGGGTACTCCAGAATCAAACTTAAGTTCCTTCAAGCAACTAATTACTACAGTATTCAAAGGGCTGAAAGATATCAGTCCGTGTGTTTTGCAACAGCTGGAGGCACACAATGTTGTACCTGCTGCTGCTTCCTTTCTTGAAGTGTCAGATAGTGGTGAAGGTGTGGATGATGACGATGTGTCCGTGGATGCCACGTGGGTGCCCGCTAGAAGAGAAGAAGAGGGGGAAAGTTCAGATGGGGAGACAGAGGAGGAAGAGATGAGTTGGAAGCAGGGAGAGGTCGTCGCAAGGAGCTAGTGGCAAAGTCAGACAACATGCATCGGCACCCAGGGTCAGCCAGACTGGACACCAATCAACGCATGCTGTTGCCACCACTAGAATGCCGTCATCGCAGAGCTAAGCAGTGTGGCATTTTTTTGTGTGTCTGCCTCTGACAACAGCGAGGCCATTTGCAACCTGTGCCAGAAGAAACTGAGTCGTGGGAAGTCCAACACCAACCTAGGCACAACTGCTTTGCGAAGGCACAGGATGTCACATCACAAACGCCTATGGGATCAACACGTCAGTACAAGCAGCACACAAAGTCGAAGCCGCCATCCTCCTCCTGGTCCTGCATCTTCAGCCAGGTCAACCACTGCTGCCCTCCTTGCCCCCTCTCAACCATCCGCCTCTCCGTCTCTCGCCTTAAGCAGTTCCTGCTCATCTGCCCAGTCAGGTGTCTGTCAAGGAGATGTTTGAGCGCAAGAAGACAATGTCTCAAAGTCACCCCCTAGCCCGGCGTCTGACAGCTGACTTGTCGGAACTGCTAGCCCGTCAGCTTTTACCATACAAACTGGTGGAGTCTGAGGCCTTTAAAAAATTTGTAGCCATTGGGACACCGCAGTGGAAGGTACCCGGACGAAATTTTTTTGCACAAAAGGCAATCCCCAACCTTTACTCCATTGTGCAAAAGGAAATTGTGGCATGTCTGGCACACAGTGTAGGGGCAAGGGTCCATCTGACCACTGATACCTGGTCTAAAAAGCATGGTCAGGGCAGGTATATCACCTACACTGCGCATTGGGTAAACCTGGTGACGGCTGCCAAGGATGGAATGCGTGGCTCTGCAGAGGAGTTGGTGACACCGCCACGACTTGCAGGCAGGCCTGCTGCCACCTCCTCTACTCCTCCTACTCCATCCTCTTCCATAACATCCTCGGCCAAGTCCTCTTCCACTGCTGCGTCTTGCTCCACATCACCGGCACCCCACCAGCTCCCCAGGTGCTATTCCACATCCCGGATACGGCAGTGTCAAGCCATCTTGGGGTTGACTTGCCTCAAAGCGGAGAGTCACACCGCACCAGCGCTCCTGTCGGCCCTGAATGCACAGGTGGACCAGTGGCTGACTCCGCACCAACTGGAGATCGGCAAGGGGGTTTGTGACAATGGAACAAATTTGTTGGCGGCATTGAGGTTGGGCAAGTTGACACATGTGCCGTGCATGGCACATATGTGTAATCTGATTGCACAACGCTTTGTGCTCAGGTACCCAGGCTTACAGGATGTCCTGAAGCAGTCCAGGAAGGTGTGTGGCCATTTCAGGCGTTCCTACACGGCCATGGCGCACTTGTCAGATATCCAGCGGCAAAACAACATGCCAGTGAGGCGCTTGATTTGAGATAGCCCGACATGTTGGAATTCAACACTCCTAATGTTCGACTGCCTGCTCCAACAAGAAAAAGCCATCAACGAATATTTGTATGACCGGGGTGCTAGGACATCATCTGTGGAGCTGGGAATTTTTTTGCCACGTTACTGGAGGCTCATGCGCAATGCCTGTAGGCTCATGCATCCTTTTGAGGAGGTGACAAACCTGGTCAGTCGCACTGAAGGCACCATCAGCGACATCATACCATTTGTTTTCTTCCTGGATCGTGCCCTGCGAAGAGTGCTGGATCAGGCAGTAGATGAGCATGAAGAGGAAGAGTTTTGGACACCATCACCACCAGAAACAGCCTTATCAGCATCGCTTGCTGGACCTGCGGCAACACTGGAAGAGGATTGTGAGGAAGAGGAGTCAGAGGAGAAATGTGGCTTTGAAGAGGAGGAGGAAGACCAATAACAGCAGGCATCCCAGGGTGCTCCTTGTCACCTATCTGGTTCCCGTGGTGTTTTACGTGGCTGGGGGGAAGAAGGTTATACCTTCCCTGACATCACGTCAGGACGAGGAACGGGACATGAGTAGCTCGGCATCCGTCCTTGTGCAAATGGGGTCTTTCATGCGGTCGTGCCTGTTGAGGGAGCCTTGTATAAAAAGGATGAAGGAGAACGACTTGTACTAGGTGTCAACGCTACTAGACCCCCAATATAAACATAAAGTGCCTGACATGTTACCGCATTACAGCAAGGCGGAAAGGATTCAGCAGGTCCAAAATAAATTAAGAAGTATGCTGTACACAGCGTATAAGGGTCATGTCACAGCACAACAGGGGAATAGGTGAAAGTAATCCTCCTCTCACGAACACGCCGGCAAGGACAGGATGCTGTACAGACATGCTGTTGATGGATGACATGCGGAGCTTGTTAAGTCCTACGCATCGCCACAGCCCTTCGGGGTCCACCATCAGAGAACGACTTGACCGACAGGTAGCAGACTACCTGGCCTTAACCGCAGATATCGACACTCTGAGGAGCGATGAACCCCTTGACTACTGGGTGTGACGGCTTGACCTGTGGCCTGAGCTATCCCAATTTGCGCTTGAACTTCTGGCCTGCCCCGCTTCAAGTGTCCTGTCAGAAAGGACCTTCAGTGCAGCAGGAGGTATTGTCACTGAGAAGAGGAGTCGCCTTGGTCAAAAAAGTCTGGATTACCTCACCTTTCTTAAGATGAATAAGGGATGGATCCCGAAGGGACTGACACTGGGCGATACATGTGACTGAACAAGGCCTGATCAGATGAGCTGCCTTGGGCTAAAAATGGTCCACACGCTGCTGTATTTGAACTCTGAATGCCGGATGACTTGCGTGACTTATCCGCCACCACCTAGGGTTCAAGCCGCAATGTTTTAGGGCACTTTCTGCCTGGAGAAACAAACAAAAAATTTTCTGACTGCTGCTACAGCAGCGGCTGCGACAATACCAAATTTTTCATCCATGTGTACATGCCTAATTTTTCTTGCCTCTGCTGCTGCACTTGTTATGGTGCTGCAATTTTTATGGCCACTGCTACAGAAGCGGCTGCAACAATACCACATTTTCGGGCATGTGCACATGCCTAATATTTCTGGTACTGTCTGCTGACATCTCTGTCCATTTTAGCAACCGTGAATATTAAATGTATGCTAAGGGTAGCATAGTGGATTAGAGGTTAGCACTGCTGCCTTGCAGCGCTGGGGCCTTGGGTTCAAATCACACTATGTGCTGCCTCAAGGGGGGCTCTAACTATGTGCTGCCTAATATGGGGGAAATTTATGTGCTGACTAGCATGGGGGAATCTAACAATGTGATGCCTAAAGGGGGGATCTAACTATGTGCTGCCTAAAGGGAGGCTCTAACTATGTGATGCCTAATATGGGGGAATCTATGTGCTGTCTAAAGGGGGGAATTTAACTATGTGATGCCTAAAGGGGGGGCTCTATGTGCTGCCTAAAGGGGGCTAAAGCGCATTATTCCAAACCATTTAGGAATAATAGGGGATTTATGCCCCTTATGGATTAAAACCAGACTCTGCATCAACTATGTAATTTTCCATGGGAGTTTTGCCATGGATCCCACTCTGGCACGCCACAGTCCAGGTGTTAGTCCCCTTGAAACAACTTTTAAAATCACTATTGTGGCCAGAAAGAGTCCCTGTGGGTTTTCAAATTTTCCTGCCCATTGAAGTCAATGGCGGTTCGCCAACTTTTGCGGAAGTTCTTGTTCGCAAACCGAAAATTTTATGTTCGCGACATTACTACCTGCATGGCATGACATCCTAAGAATAAGAAGGAAAATCTTTATGCACTTCAGCCACTCTTACACCGTAATGCACACCCTCCTTGAGCTGCAGCGTCAGAATGGTATCCCCCAACATAGTCTGATTTGTGACGTTGCCACACGTTGGAATTCCATCCTGCATATGTTGGACCGACTGTACGAACAGAGAAAAGCCATCACCAATTTCTTGATGATCCAAGCGGATAGGGGTCATCTCATGTGTAACTTCAATGTGAACCAGTGGCAGCTCATACGTGACACCTGCCGTTTGCTCAGGCCCTTTGAGGAAGCCACATTATACGTAAGTCGTCAGGATTACGGGATGAACGATGTCATTCCACTGCTTCATATTCTACTACAAGTGTTGGATCGATGGCTGGTCAGGGCAATGGAGACATTGCGCCTACATCTCACGTCCACATGAGCCCTGTGCGGGCTGAACTGGAGGAGGAGTATGAGGGGAACAGTGGAGCACAGTTTAGGTTTGATGAGATGGGCAGTGTTTCTAGTCATCTGACAGGAGAGGAGGAGCATGATGAACGAGAGGAGCTAGAGGGTTATGAGGAAGGTGAGACAGAGGACCCAGACACACCGTGGCAGAATGTATATATTGGAGATGGAAGCAGGGAGTCCCTCCAAGTCACTTGCACAAATGGCACGATGCATGATCACTTGCATGCGTAGTGACAGACGAATTGTCACCATTCGGCAGCGGAATGACTTCTGGTTCTCCACCTTATTTGACCTTCGCTACCGGCACAAAATGGGTGCCTTTTTTACACCCACTGAGAGGGAGGACAAACTGACCTACTACAGAGAGATCCTACATAGTCAGTTGGCTGATGCCTGTCGGTGCCATCCTCCATCCACTAGCAGGTCTTACTCGGGGGGCCCTCTGCGCTCACCTTCCACTGCCATGGCTGCTGGGGAGGGGTGGGGTGGCAGGAGCAGTACCAGTTCCATCAGCAGCAGCCTGAGTCTACAGTCGCTGATGAGTAGCTTTCTTCACCCGCATAGTGAAGCAACTCATCAGCAGCAGGTAGACATGGAGCAGGACCTGAATCAGCATTTTAGTGAGAAAAAAATGAATTCATTTACACATGCAAATTTAACGAAAAGTCGTCAAACACCTGTGGGGTGTTAAGGCTCAGTGGACCCCTTGTTACGTTCCTTGGGGGGTGTAGTTTCCAAGATAGTATGCCATGTGGGGGGGGGGGGGGTTCTTGCTGTTCTGGAACCATAGGGGCTTCCTAAATGTGACATATCCCCCAAAAACCATTTCAGAAAAAAACACTCTCCAAAATCCCATTGTCGCTCCTTCCCTTCTGAGCATTGTAGTGCACCCACAGAGCACTTGACATCCACATATGAGATATTTCCTTACTCAAGAGAAATTGGGTTACAAATTTTGGGGGGCTTTTTCTCCTTTTACCCCTTGAAAAATTTCAAAAACTGGGTCTACAAGAACATGCGAGTGTAAAAAATGAAAATTTTGAATTTTCTACTTTACCTGCTGCTATTCCTGTGAAACACCTAAAGGGTTAACACACTTTCTGAATGTCATTTTGAATACTTTGGGGGAGCAGTTTTTATAATGGGGTCATTTATGGGGTATATCTAATAAGAAGACCCTCAAATCCACTTCAAAACTGGTCCCTGAAAAATTCAGATTTTGAAAATTTTGTGGAAAATTGCTGCTGAACTTTGAAGCCCTCTGATGTCTTCCAAAAGTAAAAACATGTCAACTTTATGATGCAAATATAAAGTAGACATATTGTATATGTGAATCAGTGTAGGAGAGCAGAGAGTTTCAAAGTAGAATATGTCATTAAGTTGAATATGTCACAAAAAACTATCTCTGAATCAGAATAATCGGTAAAAGAATCCCAGAGTTATTAAAGCATAAAGTGACAGTGGTCAGAATTAAAGAGTCCTTAAGGTGAAAAAATGCTCAGTCCTTAAGGGGTTAAAGGGGTATTCCAAGAAATAACTTTTTTTTTGTTTATATCAACTGGCTCCAGAAAGTTAAACAGATTTGTAAATTAGTATACAAGAAAGGGTTGGTGGATCGGCGCACAAAAAAGGAATGATGGTACGTGGGTTAATTGTACTTACTATAGTCGACACTGTAGTGAGTGAGATGGTGGCACTGATTTATTCAGATGTGGTAGAAATTTTGAACGGGTAGAGGGCTCCCTTAGAAAGAAAAAGATTTGTACTGATGAAGAAAAAATAATGATGATGGTAGTGCAAATGGTAGAATTCTCTGGCACTTCTTAATAATAAATACACAGATCACCGCTATAGAACTCACATTAAGAACGTCCTGTGTGAGTTGTAATGCTTCTATGTTGCTATAGTGGCAATCAGTAAGACTTCTTGCAACAATGTCCGTTGTTTTGCTAGATACACAGTGACAGGCACGCTGTATTTGGTCTTAATGTATACTCTGCTGGTACGTAATACTTCTGGGCAACGTCCAATCTATATACTATAATGCAAGATCGATGTTTAGAATTAATATATGAACAATTACTGCAACAGCAGGTGCATAGGTAATCTGCTGTTTCATACCATTAAAAATTCTGCAGCAATTAATGATCTATGTAAGCATTATCTGCTGTTCCACACTATGTAAGTCTAGACAGTTTTACAGAGCCACCACACTATTGGGCACAAGTAGCTTTAGTACGTTGGCCTAAAAAGAAGTGAGCGGGCACAGACTGGACTCGGTGTGGTCCGCGGGTATATACAGCAACCAGGAGAATTTGCGTTCCCGTTATCCAGTATGTTCAGCACTTCCAATAGGCAGATAGCAGGTGGGTTAGTTTATTCACTAATCAAATTATACTACCGGATACCTTGTTCCTTTGATTTCTATTCGCTATCCTGAAGAAATAGTGTCCTTGGAGATGGCAGGAGATGTCCTGGTGGTCGAGTCCTATGATGTAGTGGAGAGTTTCCCGGGGGTTTACAGTGGGTATAAACACCGGGAGAACTGCTCCGGCCGGAAGCGTCTCACCGGTGTTGCTGCGCTGTGAGTTGGTCAAAAAATTCACCGTGGTCCGTGTACTGTTATGTGACGTCACAATTACAGCAGGGCGCAGGGGCCAAAAAGCAATCTGACGCGTTTCAGTCGGAACGCCGACCTTCATCAGAGATCTCTGTATTAAACATATAACTTTAGCAGATTTGTAAATTACTTCTATGAAAAAAATCATAATCCTTTCAATAATTATCAGCTGCTGAAGTTGAGTTGTTGTTTTGTATCTGGCAACAGTGCTCTCTGCTGACATCTCTGCTTGTCTCGGGAACTGCACAGAGTAGAAGAGGTTTGCTACGGGGATTTGCTTCTAAACTGGGCGGTTCCCGAGACACGTGCCATCAGAGAGCACTTGTACAGAAAAGAACAACTCAACTTCAGAAGTACTGAAAGAATTAATATTTTTTTAATAGAAGTAATTTACAAATCTGTTTAACTTTCTGGAGCTAGTTGATATATATAAAAAAGTTTTTTCCTGGATAACCCCTTTAAAATCCTTCTTTTCTGACCCCTATGACTTTTTTATTCTTCCATATATGGGAATGTGTGTGCCCTCTTTTGCGCCGTGATCTGTAACTTTCATTTTTTTAAGGGACTTTTTGATCACTTTTTATGATTTTTTTTAAGCCCTTAACAACCACGGACTTAAATTTATGTCCTGGTTTGGCAGTATCGGAGCGGTGCTCGTGTCATAAACGGCAGATGTCGGCCATTACCGGCTGATAGCAGCCGGGTACCCGCCGGTAATGGCCGACATCCGCGATCGCGCGGATGTCCGCCATTAACTGCTCAGATGCCATGATCAGTACAGCTCATCGCAGCGATCCGATCATCTGTAATAGCGGACGGAAGTCCCCTCACCTGCCTCCGTCCGTCTCCTGGTGTCTCCTGCTTTGGTCTGAGGTCGAGCAGACCAGATCAGATGATATCCGATAATACTGATCAGTGCTATGTCCTATCCATAGCACTGAACAGTATTCACAATCAAGTGATTGCTATGGATAGTCCCCTATGTGTACATAACAAGTGTAAAAAAAAAAGTTGGAAAATTTGAAAAAGTTGAAAAATCCCCTCCCCCAATAAAAATGAAAATTGTCCGTTTTTCCCAGTTTGCCCCCAAAAAGCGTAAAAACATTTTTTTAGAAACATATTTTGTATCGCTTTGTGCGTAAATGTCCGAACTCTCAAGATATAATGTTAATGATCCAGTACGGTGAACGGCGTCAAAAATAAAAAAAAATTCCAAAAATGCTGCTTTTTTGTCACATTTTATTCCCAAAAAAATTATAAAAAATTATCTAAAAGTTTTATATATGCAAATGTGGTATTGATAAAAAGTAAAGATGACGGTGCAAAAAATGAGCCCTCATGCCGCCCTATATACGGAAAAATGAAAATATTATAGGTGGTCAAACTAGGGTGATTTTAGATTACTGATTTTGTATAAAAAGTTTAAGATTTTTTTGTTTTAAGCGGTACAAAAATAAAAAAAGTATCTAGCCATGGGTATCATTTTAATCGTATTGACCCACAGAATAAAGAACACATGTCATTTTTACCTTAAAGTGTATAGTGTGAAAACAAAACCCTCCAAAAATGCAAAATTGTGGTTTTCATTTAAATTTCCTCCCCAAGAAAATATTTGTTTGGGTTCGCCGTACATTTTATGGTAAAATTAGAGGTTTCATTACAAAGTACAATTGCTCATGCAAAAAACAAGCCCTTATATGGGTCTGTAGATGGAAATATAAAAGAGATATGGATTTTAGAAGGCGAGGAGGGAAAAACGAAAATGCAAAAATAAAATTGGCCTGATCCTTAAGGTCAAAATGGGCTTGGTCCTTAAGGGGTTAAGTTATGTAAAGTGACCAGAAATACAAGATTCTGGACTTTGTTGTTTGTTTTTTTTACGTACAGTCATGGCCGTAAATGTTGGCACCCCTGAATTTTTTAAAGAAAATGAAGTGCTTATCACAGAAAAGGATTGCAGTAACACATGTTTTGCTATACACATGTTTATTCCCTTTGTGTGTATTGGAACTAAACCAAAAAAGGGAGGGAAAAAAGCTAATTGGACACATTGTCAAAACAAACTCCAAAAATGGGCTGGACAAAATTAATGTCCCCCTTAACTTAATATTTGGTTGCACACCCTTTGGAAAAATAACTGAAATCAGTCGGTTCCTATAACCTTCAATAAGCTTCTTACACCTCTCAGCAGGAAGGTTGGACCACTCTTACTTTGCAAACTGCTCCAGGTCTCTTATTGTAAGGGCACCTTTTCCCAACAACAATTTTAAGATCTCTCCACAGGTATTCAATGGGATTAAGCTCTGGACTCATTGCTGCCACTTCTGAACTCTCCAGTGCTTTGTTGCCATCCATTTCTGTTTTTTGGGGTCATTGTCCTGCTGGAAGACCCAAGATGTCGGACACAAACCCAGCTTTCTTACAGTGCGGCCCAAAATCCATTGGTAATCCTCAGATTTCATGATGCCTTGCACACATTCAAGTTACCTAGTGCAAGAGGCAGCAAAACAACCCCAAAACATCAAGGGGTACTCCGGTGAAAACTTTTTTTCTTTTAAATCAAATGGTGGCAGAAAGTTAAACATATTTGTAAATTACTTCTATTAAAAAAATCCTAATCCTTCCAGTACTTATTAGCTGCTGAATTCTAAAGAGGAAATTCCTTTATTTTTGGAACACTGATGACATCACGAACACAGTGCTCTCTGCTGACATTTCTGTCCATTTTGGCAATCATGCATAGCAGATATATGCTAAGGGCAGCATGGTGGCTCAGTGGTTAACACTGCTGCCTTGCAGTGCTGAGGACTTGGGTTCAAATCCCAATAAGGACAACAATAAATAAAGCATTATTATAATAACGTCAACAGAGAGAACTGTGGTCATGATGTCATCAGAGAGCATTCCAAATAGAAAAGAATTTCCTCTGTAGTATTCAACAGCTAATAAGTACAGGAAGGATTAAGATTTTTTAATGGAAGTAATTTACAAATATGTTTAACTTTCTGCCACCAGTTGATTTAAAAGAAAAAAGGTTTTCACTGGAGTACCCCTTTAACCCCTTAAGGACCCAGGACGTACTAGAACGTCCTGGCACCCTGGGCTTTAAGGACCCAGGATGTACTAGTACGTCCTGGTGTTTCTCCGGTCTCTGCCGCGCCCCGGGCAGAGATCGGAAGCGGATGCCTGCTGAAATGCTTCAGCAGGCATCCAGGGCAAACGCCGAGGGGGGCCATGTAGGCCCCCCATGTCGGCGATCGCCGCAAATCGCAAGGGAAATCGCCCTTGCGATCTGCGGCGATACCGGGCTGATCGGGTCTCTGGGACCCGACCGCCCGGTAATTTCGCATGATCCCGGCTGTCACAGACAGCCAGGACCATGCTGGAGCCTAGGAGCGAGGTGGCAAGCCTGTCACCTCCTCCTATACCCTCCGATCTGTCGGTTAACTAACCGACCAATCGCAGGAGGGGGGGCGGTTACTTCCTCCCGTCCTGCCCGGCCCCTGAAAGTCCGGAGAGGAGGGGAGGAAGACCGGAGGACGCGGCAGGGGACGGGGGAGTGCTGGGGACCGGCCCCGGTACTTACCTCGTCCCTGAAGACCCGGATCCTGGCGGCGGAGACAGGTGAGTTGATCTTCAGCCGCGGTCGGGCCCTTTACAGCAATGCACGTCGCCGTAAAGCGACATGCATTGCTGTAATGGGACCCTGTAAACTACAACTCCCAGCATGCCCAGACAGCCCTTGGCGTCTGGGCATGCTGGGAGTTGCAGTTTTGCAACATCTGGAGGTCCACAGTTTGGAGACCACTGTGCCCTTCCAGATGTTGCAAAACTACACATCCTCAGCATGCCCTTACTGTCCAGGCATGCTGGGAGTTGTAGTTCTGTAACATCTGGCCCTTCAGATGTTGCAGAACTACAACTCCCAGCATGCCTGGACAGTTTTGGCATACTGGGAGTTGTAGTTTTGCAACATCTGGAGGGCTGCAGCTTGGACACCACTACACAGTGGTCCCCAAACTGTTCTCCTCCAGCTGTTACGTAACCACTACTCCCAATATGCCCTCCGGCTGCCTGGGCATGCTGGGAGTTATGGTTTTGCAACAACTGGAGGCACACAGGTTGGGAAACATTGTCTGTTTCCTAACTCAGTGTTTCCCAACCCGTGTGCCTCCAGCTGTTGCAAAACTATAACTGCCAGCATGCACTGATAGACTGTGCATGCTGGGAGTTGTAGTTTTGCACCAGCTGGAGGTCCCCCCCCCCCTGTGAATGTACAGGGTACATTCACATGGGCAGGGGCTTACAGTGAGTATCAGGCTGCAAGTTTGCGATGCAGCAAATTTTGCGCGGCAGCTCAAACTCGCTGTAATCCCCCGCCCGTGTGACTGTACCCTAAAAACACTACACTACACTAACACAAAATAAAATAAAAAGTAAAAAACACTACATATACACATACCCCTACACAGCCCCCCTCCCCTCCCCAATAAAAATGAAAAACGTCTGGTACGCCACTGTTTCCAAAATGGAGCCTCCAGCTGTTGCAAAACAACAACTCCCAGTATTGCCGGACAGCCGTTGACTGTCCAGGCATGCTGGGAGTTTTGCAACAGCTGGAGGCACCCTGTTTGGGAATCACTGGCGTAGAATACCCCTATGTCCACCCCTATGCAAATCCCTAATTCAGGCCTCAAATGCACATGGCACTCTCTCACTTCGGAGCCCTGTCGTATTTCAAGGAAACAGTTTAGGGTCACATATGGGGTATCGCCGTACTCGGGAGAAATTGCCTAACAAATTTTGGGGGGCTTTTTCTCCTTTCACCCCTTATGAAAAGGGGAAGTTAGGGTCTACACCAGCATGTTGGTGTAAAAAAAAAAAATTTTTTACACTAACATGCTGGTGTTGCCCTATACTTTTCATTTTGACAAGAGGTAAAGGGGAAAAAAGCCCCCCAAAATTTGTAATGCAGTTTCTCCTGACTACGGAGATACCCCATATGTGGGCACAAAGTGCTCTGGGGGCGCACAACAAGGCCCAGAAGGGAGAGTGCACCATGTACATTTGAGGTGATTTGCACAGGGGTGGCTGATTGTTACAGCGGTTTTGACAAACGCAAAAAAGAAAAAAAAAACACATGTGACCCCATTTCGGAAACTACACCCCTCACGGAATGTAATGAAGGGTGCAGTGAGAATTTACACCCCACAGGTGTCTGACGGATCTTTGGAACAATGGGCTGTGCAAATAAAAAAATTTGTACAGCCCACTGTTCCAAAGATCTGACAGACACCAGTGGGGGGTAAATGCTCACTGTACCCCTTGTTACATTCCTCAAGAGGTCTAGTTTCCAAAATAGCATGCCATGTGGGGGTTATTTTACTGTCCTGGCACCATAGGGGCTTCCTAAATGCGACATGCCCCCGAGCAAAATTTGCTCTCAAAAAGCCAAATATGACTCCTTCTCTTCTGAGCATTGTAGTTCGCCCGTAATGCACTTCATGCCAACTTATGGGGTACCTCCATACTCAGAAGAGATGGGGTTACAAATTTTGGGGGGTATTTTCTGCTATTAACCCTTGCAAAAATGTGAAATTTGGGGGGAAACACACATTTTAGTGAAAATTTATTTTTATTTTTTTACATATGCAAAAGTCGTGAAACACTTGTGGGGTATTAAGGCTCACTTAATTCCTTGTTACGTTCCTCATGGGGTCTAGTTTCCAAAATGGTATGGCATGTGTTTTTTTTTTGCTGTTCTGGCACCATAGGGGCTTCCTAAATGCAACATGCCCCCCAAAAACCGTTTCAGAAAAACGTACTCTCCAAAATCCCCTTGTCGCTCCTTCGCTTCTGAGCCCTCTACTGCGCCCGCCGAACACTTTTCATGGACATATGAGGTATGTGCTTACTCGAGAGAAATTGGGCTACAAATACAAGTATAAATTTTATCCTTTTACCCCTTGTAAAAATTAAAAAATTGGGTCTACAAGAACATGCGAGTGTAAAAAATGAAGATTGTGAATTTTCTCCTTCACTTTGCTTCTTTTCCTGTGAAACACCTAAAGGGTTAAAACACTTACTGAATGTCATTTTGAATACTTTGGGGGGTGCGGTTTTTATAATGGGGTCATTTGTGGGGTATTTCTAATATGAAGACCCTTCAAATCCACTTCAAACCTGAAATGGTCCCTGAAAAATACTGAGTTTGAAAATTTTGTGAAAAATTGGAAAATTGCTGCTGAACTTTGAAGCCCTCTGGTGTTTTCCAAAAGTAAAAACACGTCAATTTTATGATGCAAACATAAAGTAGACATATTGTATATGTGAATAAAATAAAATAAATATTTGGAATATCGATTTTCCTTACAAGCAGAGAGCTTCAAAGTTAGAAAAATGCTAAATTTTCAAATTTTTCATCAAATTTTGGGATTTTTCACCAAGAAAGGATGCAAGTTACCACAAAATTTTACCACTATGTTAAAGTAGAATATGTCACGAAAAAATAATCTCGGAATCAGATTGATAAGTAAAAGCATTCCAGAGTTATTAATGTTTAAAGTGACAGTGGTCAGATGTTCAAAAAATGGCCGGGTCCTAAGGTGTACAATGGCTGGGTCCTTAAGGGGTTAAACTTCCACCATATTTCACTGTAGGTACTGTGTTCTTTTCTTTGTGGGCCTCATTCAATTTTCGGTAAACAGTAGAATGAAGGGCTTTACCAAAAAGCTCTATCTTGGTCTCATCTGTCCACAAGACATTTTCCCAGAAGGATTTTGGCTTACTCAAGTTCATTTTGGCAAAACGTAGTCTTGCTTTTTTATGTCACTGTGTCAGCAGTGGGGTCCTCCTGGATCTCCTGCCACAGCGTTTCATTTCATTTAAATGTCTACAGATAGTTTGTGCTGACACTGATGCTCCCTGAATATGACACTGATGCTTAAATATCTTTGGAACTTGTTTGGGGCTGCTTATCCACCATCTGGACTATCCTGTGTTGACACCTTTCATCAATTTTTCTCTACCGTCCATGGGAGATTAGCTACAGTGCCATGGGTTGCAAACTTCTTGATAATGTCGCACACTGTGAAAAAAGGCAAACCTAGATCTCTGGAGATGGACTTGTAACCTTGAGATTGTTGATATTCTTCCACAATTTTGGTCCTCAAGTCCTCAGACAGGTCTCTCCTCCTCTTTCTGTTGTCCATGCTTAGTGTTGCACACACAGACACACAATGCAAAGACTAAGTGAACTCCTCTCCTTTTTATCTGCTTTCAGGTGTGATTTTTATATTGCTCACACCTGTTACTTGCCCCAGATGAGTTTAAAGGAGCACCACATACTTGAAATAATGTTATTTATCCACAATTTTGAAAAGGTGCCAATAATTTTGTCAAGCCCATTTTTGGATTTTGGTGTGACATTATGTCCAATTTGCTTTTTTTCCTCCCTTTCTTGGTTTAGTTCCAATACACACAAAGGGAATAAAGATGTGTATAGCAAAATATTTGTCACTGCAATCCTTTTCTGTGAGAAGGGGTGCCAACATTTACGGCCATGACTGTATACTCCATTGTCCGTGTGGTTTCATTAACATTATATTTTTATAGTTCAGACATTTACGCAAGTGGTGTATGTTTATGTTTATTTTTGTTTACATTTTTTATAGGAAAAGAGAAATATTTTTTTATTAGGGAAGGGTTAATTCACATTTATTAACTTTTTCTTTAACTTTATTTACACTAGTTTTTTTGTTACCATAGGGGACTATTACATGCACCGCGGTGGTCCTGATTAGCTCCACTGAGAAGCTGGTGTGGTGTCCTGGCACCATATTTCATACTGTGCCTTAGTTATTAGTCCCCAAAGTCAGAGTCCCTAGGACTGTCGGGGTTCACTTCCCTAATTAACCCCTAATCACCCCTTAGTAACTTGATATTTATAAATATTATCTATGTAAATGTATTTATATGGTGTTACTCACTTGTTTAAGCGTTGCAGGACCTGCGGGTCATGTGACACGGTTCAGAACTCTATGGTATGTTGAAGGACCTTAGGTGGTTCTTGAGTCACGTGATATCCCATAATGCCGTGTAACGGTGAGTGACAGTTGTTTTGGACCAATCCAAAACGGCCCGGCCCTGCCCATATAAGGGAGCTGCGGCCATTAATCGCTCTCTTCTCTCTTCTCTTCGCTCTTGGGTTGCTGTCACTGAATGAGGTAGGACCTCTGCAACTTTCAAGTACATTTACTAGGCCAAAGCCTTGCTGCCTCGGCCTACATCACCGCGGTTATAGATATCTAATTACCCGTTACTCACCGTAAGATCACTGGACCTAAACGCACCCCTAAATCCAGCGCATCTATGCAACGGAATCCTCCTGAAGCTAAACTGAGCTTACCTGATTTCAACCAACTGTCAATCGCTGCTCAGATACAAATAGACTTTGGTCATGGACTGCTATTGCTATTGTCTGCTTCAGAAAATCTTCAGTAAAAGTTCCTGCAAGTTTCAGTTGACAGCGGTTGTGGACAATCCATTCATTATGCATTCACCTATCGTTCTTGGGAAGGGTGGCGATAGGCACAGCACCATTACACTATTTAACCCACACCCTGGCGTCACGAGTGACAAGGGTTAACAGCGCCCTTTATAATTCAAGAACCGCAACACCCCAACTACCTTATACCCCCACCAAGGTACCACACTGGGATAATTCAATCAACTTAGATCCCAGCTTCTAAAGAGTTAATGCTCTGAGTGATTGCTGATGTCTGCCATTCGCCACGGATCCCAGCTCCATGCAGTTCTCCTCTAGAGCAGTGATGTTTTGGGGCTGTCGCTGGGCAACACAGACTTTCAACTCCCTCCAAAGGTTTTCTATAGGGTTGAGATCTGGAGACTGGCTAGGCCCCTCCAGGACCTTGAAATGCTTCTTACGAAGCCACTTCTTCGTTGCCCAGGAGGTGTGTTTGGGATCATTGTCATGCTGAAAGACCCAGCCACGTTTCATCTTCAATGCCCTTGCTAATGGAAGGAGGTTTTAACTCAAAATCTCACGATACATGGTCCCATTCATTCTTTCCTTTACATGGATCGGTAATCCTGGTCCCTTTGCAGAAAAACAGCACCAAAGCATGATGTTTCCACCCCCATGCTTCACAGTAGGTATGGTGTTCGTGGATGCAACTCAGCATTCTTTCTCCTCCAAACACGGCGAGTTGAGTTTTTACCAAAAAGTTCTACTTTGGTTTCATCTGACCATATGGCATTCTCCCAATCCTCTTCTGGATCATGCAAATGCTCTCTAGCAAACTTCAGACAGGCCCAAAAATGTACTGGCTTAAACAGGGGGACATTATTTGAGTCCCTGGTGGCGTACTGTGTTACTGATGGTAGCCTTTGTTACTTTGTTCCAGCTCTCTGCAGGTCGTTCACTAGGTCCCCCCGTGTGGTTCTGGGATTTTTGCTCACCATTCTTGTGATCATTTTGACACCATGGGGTGAGATCTTGCATGGAGCCCCAGATCGAGGGAGATTATCGGTGGTCTTGTATGTCATCCATTTTCTAATAATTGCTCCCACAGTTGATCTCTTCACACCAAGCTGCTTGCCTATTGCAGATTCAGTCTTCCAGCCTGTTGCAGGTCTATAATTTTGTTTCTGGTGTCCTTTGACAGCTCTTTGGTCTTAGCCATAGTGGAGTTTGGAGTGTGACTGTTTGAGGCTGTGGACAGGTGTCTTTTATACTGATCAGTTCAAACAGGAGCCATTAATACAGGTAACGAGTGGAGGACAGAGGAGACTCTTAAAGAAAAAGTTACAAGTCTGTGAGAGCCAGAAATCTTGCTTGTTTGTAGGTGTTTACACACAAAGAAAAAAGCGATTTGAGGAATCCAAATATTGGTACATCGTGTAAAACACATAAAAACACAAAAAAGCGCTCCCTGAAAAACAGGGGTGCAAGGAGATAACCAACAAGAAACTGAAAAGGGTTAGGGCTCACATATTAAGTGGTAATAGACTAATACATGTATGCACGTGCAGTCAAACAACTAATATAGGTGCATATAGTAAAGCAAAGTAAGCAGCATAAAGTGCAAAAATATTAATTAGGGATGTGGGCCGTCACCACCCGACGTTTCGCCAGCAAATTCCGGGGCACCCCACTTGAGCCCCTGCCCCCAAAATGTCTGTGCACATCCCTGCGGATCTATGTAAAAAACCTACGGGCCCAGGCTGACATTATTACCAAATGACATTAAATATATTGTGACAGATTTATCAAAACCTTTGTAGAGAAAAGTGGTGCAGTTGCCTACAGCAGCCAATCAGATTGCTTCTTTCATAGTTACATAGTTACATAGTTACATAGTTAGTACGGTCGAAAAAAGACATATGTCCATCAAGTTCAACCAGGGAATTAAGGGGTAGGGGTGTGGCGCGATATTGGGGAAGGGATGAGATTTTATATTTCTTCATAAGCATTGATGTTATTTTGTTCCAGGAATGTATCTAATCCTGTTTTAAAGCTGTTAATTGTTCCTGCTGTGACCAGTTCCTGAGGTAGACCGTTCCATAAATTCACAGTCCTCACGGTAAAGAAGGCGTGTCGCCCCTTTAGACTAAACCTTTTCTTCTCCAGACGGAGGGAGTGCCCCCTCGTCCTTTGGGGGGGTTTAACCTGGAACAGTTTTTCTCCATATTTTTTGTATGGGCCATTAATTTACTTATATACGCTTATCATATCCCCCCTTAAACGTCTCTTCTCAAGACTAAACAATTGTAACTCCTTTAATCGCTCCTCATAGCTAAGATGTTCCATGCCCCATATTAGTTTAGTCGCGCATCTCTGCACCCTTTCCAACTCCGCAGTGTCCCTTTTATGGACAGGTGCCCAAAACTGAACAGCATATTCCAGGTAAGGCCGTACCAATGATTTATTAAGGGGGAGTATTACGTCCCTGTCCCTTGAGTCCATGCCTCTTTTGATACATGACAATATCCTGCCGGCTTTGGAAGCAGCAGCCTGACATTGCATGCTATTCTGTAGTCTGTGATCTACAAGTACACCCAGATCCTTCTCTACCAGTGACTCTGACAGTTTAATCCCCCCTAAGACATACGATGCATGCAGGTTATTAGTACCCAGATGCATAACTTTACATTTATCCACATTGAACCTCATTTGCCAAGTGGATGCCCAGACACTTAGTCTATCCAAGTCATCTTGTAACTTATGCACATCCTCTATAGACTGTACCGTGCTACAAAGCTTGGTGTCATCTGCAAAGATAGAAACAGAGCTGTTAATACCATCCTCTATATCATTGATAAATAAATTAAACAACAGCGGGCCCAGTACTGAACCTTGGGGTACACCACTAATAACCGGGGACCAATCAGAGTGCGAATCATTGACCACCACTCTCTGGGTACGATCCATGAGCCAGTGTTCAATCCAGTTACAAACTAAAATTTCCAAACCCAAAGACCTTAACTTACCTGTCAGACGTCTATGAGGGACAGTATCAAACGCTTTAGCAAAATCCAGAAACACTATATCCACAGCCATTCCTCTGTCAAGGCTTCTACTCACCTCTTCATAAAAGCAAATTAGATTGGTTTGACAACTTCTATCCTTAGTAAACCCATGCTGGCTATCACTTATAATACAATTATCCCCTATGTATTCCTGTATGTAATCCCTTATAAGTCCTTCAAACAATTTACCCACAATGCACGTTAAACTTACCGGTCTATAGTTTCCTGGGGAAGACCTAGAGCCCTTTTTGAAGATTGGCACCACATTCGCCTTGCGCCAGTCCCTTGGCACAATACCAGACACCAGAGAATCTCTAAATATCATGAACAGGGGTACAGATATTACTGAACTTACCTCTCTAAGAACTCTTGGGTGTAGTCCATCCGGTCCTGGGGATTTGCTTACATTTATATCACTTAACTTACCTTGTACCATCTCTACATTAAGCCAGTTCAGTACATTACATGATGTGTTACCAGCACTGACCTGGCCAATGTCAGCTCCTTCTTCCATAGTGTATACAGAACTAAAGAACCCATTCAGTAGCTCCGCCTTCTCTTGATCGCCTGTGACAACCTCCCCATTATCATTATTAAGGGGTCCTACATGCTCTGTCCTTGGTTTTTTTTGCATTTATATATCTAAAAAAATATTTAGGATTAGTTTTGCTTTCTTTGGCCACCTGTCTCTCATTTTGAATTTTTGCTGTTTTTATAAAATTTTTACAGATTTTATTAAGCTCCTTGTACTGTTTAAATGTTATAGCTGACCCATCAGATTTGTATTTTTTGAAGGCTATTTCTTTTGTTGTTTATTGCTCTTTTAACATCATGTGTCAGCCATGTAGGATTTAGTTTTAATCGTTTATATTTGTTCCCCTTTGGTATATATTTAGCTGTATAGTTATTTAGAGTTGATTTAAAGATGTACCATTTACCTTCTGTATCAGTATTTGACAACACCTCCCCCCAGTCTATGTCCTGTAGTGCAGCTTTCAGCCCAGGGAAATTTGCCTTTTTAAAGTTATATGTTTTTGCCTTCCCCGCCTGTCTTTGTTTTCTACATTTTAAGTCAAAAGTAACTATATTGTAGTAATTATTACCAAGGTTTTCCCGCACAGTTACATTACCAACCAGCGCTGCGTTGTTGGAAATGATCAGATCCAACAAGGCATCACTTCTTGTTGGGTCCTCCACAAACTGGCCCATAAAATTATTCTGCAATAAATTTAGGAATTGTCGCCCCTTTGTAGTTTTAGCCAACCCCGGACCCCAATCTATATCTGGATAGTTAAAATCTCCCATTATTACCACTGTACCTGCCCGGGCGGCCCTCTCTATTTGTTTATGAAGCCGAACTTCTATCTCTTCAGTGATATTAGGGGGTCTGTAGATTACACCAAATACTATTTTTTCAGTATTTCCCTCCTTTTGTAATTCTACCCACAATGATTCCACCTCCTCAGAATCATCACACACTATGGCATCGTTCACACTGACTTTCATACCACTTCTTACATACAGACAGACTCCACCACCTTTTCTGTTCATTCTATCCTTGCGAAACAATGTAAACCCCTGCAGATTGACAGCCCAGTCATGCGAGGAGTCCAGCCATGTCTCAGTGACCCCAACTATATCAATATGTTCCTCCAGTATCAAGGCCTCAAGCTCCCCCATTTTATTTGCTAGGCTTCTGGCATTTGTGAACATACACTTTACATTTCCATCCTTTATGTTATTGGGGTTAATGGGATTCAAGGGTGTAAGTTTTATTTTCCTATGAAGCTTATTCCTATTAACTATTCTAACCCCTCCCTCCGCTCCACCCCCAGGTACATTTATAATTCCCACCTCTCTATCTACACTATCTTCCCCCTCTTTGCTGTAGGTTCCCTCCCCCCAAGTCCCTAGTTTAAACACTCCTCCACCCTTCTAGCCATCTTCTCCCCAAGCAAAGCTGCACCCTCCCCATTGAGGTGCAGCCCGTCCCTACGATAGAGCCGGTGACCGACAGCGAAGTCAGCCCAGTTCTCCATGAACCCAAACCCTTCCTTCCTACACCAGCTTCTGAGCCACTTGTTTACCTCCCTGATCTCCCGCTGCCTCTCTGGTGCGGCTCGTGGTACTGGTAGTATTTCAGAAAAGACTACCTTGGAGGTCCTTGCCTTAAGCTTGCGGCCTAAGTCCCTGAAATCATTTTTAAGGACACTCCACCTACCTCTTACTTTGTCACTGGTGCCAATATGTACCATGACTGCTGATTCCTCTCCAGCCCCGCCCAACAACCTGTCAACCCGATCCGCGATGTGCCGAACTCGTGCGCCAGGCAGACAACACACTGTTCGGCGATCCCGGTCTTTGTGACAGATTGCCCTGTCTGTCCCCCTAATAATTGAGTCCCCCACCACTAGTACCTGTCTGGCCTGCCCTGTACTCCTCCCTCCCTCCTTACTGGAGCAGACACCCCCCTGGCGGTCAGAGGCGGTATCCTGCTGCAGTTCTGCTAGCTCTGTAATGGCATCCCCCTCATCTGCCAAGCGGGCAAACTTGTTGGGGTGTGCCAGTTCAGGACTAGCCTCCCTGACACTTTTTCCCCTACCCCTCTTTCTAACTGTAACCCAGCTAACTGCCTGACTGTCCTGCAACTCCGTCCCACAGTTCAGAGGCCTTTTCAAAAATGAAAGAAACAATCTGATTGATTGCCATGGGCAACTGGACAACTTCCCTTTGCACAGGTTTTGATAAATCTCCCCCACTGAGTGTCTGGTTAGGAGAAACAAATATAACACACCCCATAGAAAGTAGCACTCTTTTATTAAACCTTACAGGTAACAGTCAGAATATGTTAAAGAGAGCTGCACTGCCTAAATAGAACTCCTAGGAGGGACAGTGTGTCATATATGTGATGCAGCAGTGAGCAGAAATAACACGGCTCCTGCTCATTTCTCATCAGTGAGGGGCCGATGCCGGACACTGTAGGAGCACGGGAATGCAGATTCACACACATAACTGGTAAGTGTAACATTGTTGTGTCCAAAAGGTCTTTAGTGCAGTTCCATGTACATTTCTATAATAAACATGTAAATAATATTTATTTTCTTTTCCTATCTTAGATGTACTATTTCCAGGATGTGGGGTCACATTTCCAGACCTACAGCAAGAAGTTAGATGAAGGCATAACCCTTCAAATCACACACATACACAGACACATTTGCCCAAATTATAGAGGTAACCACCTTTAGTAGACTTGTGCACTAGAAAAAATTTTGTTTCGTTTGTTTTTTTCATTTCGGAAAAAAATTTCGGTTCCGCAATATTTTCGGTTTTGATTGTTCGGATACATTCGGTATTCGGATACATTCGGTATTCGGGTACATTCAGTAAATCTTTTTATTCTTTTTTGGACTTTAGCGATCCTAAGAAATTATGGAGATACCTTTTTTATTAAAATTTCATAGGGTACCATAAAAAAAATCATAATAAAAAAGATACAGTAGTGATGGAAAAAATTGTATCTAGCGAAATGTATCTTTTTTATTATGAAATGTTTATTAATTTTTAAACAGGGATCAATTTATATGAGCAGGTAAAGCACTAAAAATGTAGCCGACAATAATAAAAATGTATTGTGTGCGTGTTTTTCACTTTTTTTTGTTTACATTTTTTAGGTAGTACTACTACTCCCAGCATGGAACACACTCTTCCATGATGGGAGTAGTAGTTACCTGTACTAATTGACAGATCGCCGGGGTCCCTTGCGATCCTCTTGTATAGATGCGGCGGCCGCTCTTCTATGGTCCCCTGCACTCACGTATATATACACATATTCATATTTCCCACAGAGCTGTGATTGGCCTGATGGTCCCAGCCAATCACAGCTCTCTGTGAGAAATAGGAATATGTGTAAATATACGGCCGTGCAGGGGACCATAGGAGAGCGGCCGCCGCATCCATACATTATACAGGAGAATCACCGCGGGTGTCAGGAGTGATACCCGCAGTGATATTTCCTTTACTACAAGTACTACTACTCCCAACATGGAGTACACTCTGCTCCATGCTGGGAGCTGTAGTACCTGCATTAATAGACAGATCGCAGCTGGTGTCAGAAGTTACACTCGCTGCGATATGTCTATTAATGCAGGTACTACAGCTCCCAGCATGGAGCAGAGTGTGCTCCATGTTGGGGGTATTAGTACCTGCAGTAAGGGACAGATCCCAGCGGATGTCACTCCTCCTAACACCCGCTGCGATGTCCTGATGTGAATGTCAGGATCAGCTGTTCTCAGGGCTACAGAGCCGGGAGAACAGCTGATGCTGAGCCGTATGTATATATCGTATATCTACTGCCCAGCAAGAACTTACAGTGAGCGTGCAATGTGCATACAGTATACACGTTGCTGGCTCACTTAACCCCTTGCTGAGCTGTGTGCTATGCGCAAGCCCAGCAAGGGAAGAGTTAACTTACACTGCTGGACAGTGTAGGTTAACCCTTTGGGCGGTATACACTATATACAGCTATCGATAGATAGCTGTCTATAGTGTATACAGAAGCCGAAGTCCGCTTACTTCCCTCGAGTACCGGGCAGGTAAGTGTAGCTCCGCCCCCTAGTAATGACATTATTAGGGGGCGGAACTACAGAAGGGAACAAGGCTAGTTAATCTGAAGCTCTGTTCACATTGTCCGTTTTGTATAATGTGAACAGACCCTTCTGGCAGTGTCTACCCAGACAGGGAGACTCCAGCTGTTGCTAAACTACAACTCCCAGCATGCCCAGACAGCCAAAGGCTGTCTGGGCATGCTGGGAGTTGTAGTTTTGCACCAATTGGTGGCTCCCTGTTTGGGTAGACATTGCATCATGGGTGCTCTCCCCAGCGGACAGCGCCAGAAATGTCATAACCAATTTTTGGTATTTTTTTTCTTCTCGTTTCAGATCCGTGTATGCAGAGGATTACTGCGGATTCGATGGATTACGGCGGATTATTTTTTTTTCTTTTAATAAAATGGTTAACGAGGGCTGTGGGGGAGTGTTTTTTTTAAATAAAATTATTTTTCCAATGTCTTGTGTTTTTTTTTATTGAATTTTCAGGGTTAGTAGTGGAAGCCGGTCTTATTGACTGAATCCATTACTAAGCCAGGGCTTAGTGCTAGCCCCAAAAACAGCTAGCGCTAACCCCCAATTATTACCCCGGTACCCACCGCCACAGGTGTGCCGGGAAGAGCCGGTACCAACAGGCCCGGAGCGTCAAAAATGGCGCTCCTGGGCCTAGGCGGTAACAGGCTGGCGTTATTTAGGCTGGGGAGGGCCAGTAACAACAGTCCTCACCCACCCTGGTAACGTCAGGCTGTTGCTGTTTGGTTGGTATTGTGCTGAGAATGAAAATACTGTTAACCCTATACGTTTTTTTTATTTAAATAAATAAAATAAAAAACCAGCTTCCACTACTAAAAATTCAATTAAAAAAAAAAACACAACACATTGAAAAAAATTATTTTATTTAAAAAAACACTCCCCCACAGCCCTCATTAACCATGTTATTAAAAGAAAAAAAAATTATAATCCGCCGTAATCCATCGAATCCGCAGTACTCCTCTGCATACACGGATCTGAAACGAGAAGAAAAAAAACACAAAAAAATGGTTATGACATTTTTGGCACTGTCCGCTGGGGAGAGCACCCTTGATGCAATGTCTACCCAAACAGGGAGCCACCAATTGGTGCAAAACTAGAATTCCCGGCACATACAGACAGCCTTTGGCTGTCTGGGCATGCTGGGAGTTGTAATTTAGCAACAGCTGGAGTCTCCCTGTCTGGGTAGACACTGCCAGAAGGGTCTGTTCACATTATACAAAACGGACAATGTGAACAGAGCTTCAGATTAACTAGCCTTGTTCCCTTCTGTAGCTCCGCCCCCTAATGGCATCATCACTAGGGGGCGGAGCTACATGGACCTGCCCGGTACTCGAGGGAAGTAGGCGGACTTTGTCTTCTGTATACACTATATACAGCTATCTATCGATAGCTGTATATAGTGTAAACTGCCCAAAGGGTTAACCTACACTGTCCAGCAGTGTAAGTTAACTCTTCCCTTGCTGGGCTTGCGCATAGCACACAGCTCAGCAAGGGGTTAAGTGAGCCAGCAATGTGTATACTGTATACACATTGCAGGCTCACTAAGTTCTTGCTGGGCAGTAGATATACGATGTATACCTACGGCTCAGCGTCAGCTGTTTCTCCCGGCTCTGTAGCCCTGAGAACAGCTGATCCTGACATTCACATCAGGAGGATCGCAGCGGGTGTCAGGAGAAGTGACATCCCTGGGATCTGTCCCTTACTGCAGGTACTAATACTCCCAACATGGAGCACACTCTGCTCCATGCTGGGAGCTGTAGTACCTGCATTAATAGACATATCGCAGCGAGTGTAACTTCTGACACCGGCTGCGGCTGGAACCATCAGGCCAATCACAGCTCTCTGCGGGAAATATGAATATGTGTATATATACGTGAGTGCAGGGGACCATAGAAGAGTGGCCGCATCTATACATTATACAGGAGGATCGCAAGGGACCCTGGCGATCTGTCAAGTAGTACAGGTAACTACTACTCCCATCATGGAAGAGTGTGTTCCATGCTGGGAGTAGTAGTACTACCTAAAAAATGTTTAAAAAAAAGTGAAAAACACGCACACACTACATTTTTATTATTGTCGGCTACTTTTTTAGTGCTTTACCCGCTCACATAAATTGATCTCTGTTTAAAAATTAATAAACATTTCATAATAAAAAAAGATACATTTCATTAGATACAATTTTTTCCATCACTACTGTATCTTTTTATTATGATTTTTTTATGGTACCCTACG
Organism: Hyla sarda; assembly: GCF_029499605.1. Taxonomy (NCBI): domain Eukaryota; kingdom Metazoa; phylum Chordata; class Amphibia; order Anura; family Hylidae; genus Hyla; species Hyla sarda. Next base: position 166,985,371 of record NC_079195.1, on the reverse strand, counting down.
AAATTTTAATAAAAAAGGTATCTCCATAATTTTTTAGGATCGCTAAAAGTCCAAAAAAAGAATAAAAAGATTTACCGAATGTACCCGAATACCGAATGTATCCGAAAAATCAAACTGTATCTGCATCCTTCTTATTATCTTTGTTATTAGAATTAATTCTTTACGCTCATTTACGGATAACGAATGCATCCATTATTTTGCTATTCGTATTATCGTGGCTATTCGGGAATGTTCAAAATATGTTTTCGTGCATTCGGATCGGTCCGAATGCCCGAAAACGATAAAATTCGGTAAATTAGACATTCGTGCCGAACCGAATTGCACATGTCTAACCTTTAGTATGCCCAGAGGAAGGGCAATACAGTAGCCATGGATTCCTTACAGGTTTCCTCCCCTCTGGAGGATTTTCCTGTCCTGAGTGTTTCTGTACCCTCTTTGTGAGTGATGGAAGGTTACAAAAAAAAACCTACACAAACATTTTAATAAAAAAAAAAAAAAAAAAAAGCTCCCCTTTTGTTAACAGTTCTTTGACTTCTTTGACTCATTTATTTTATTTTTGTGTGTGAAAAATCGTGTTTGCTAAATGGGAATGACATGATTTTTTTTTTTTTAAGTGTCCAAAGCTGCTCTCCTGCACGATCTGCGCAGTTTGGTGTTGGGAGAGGCAGTTTATGCTGGGTGGTACAGTCAGGGCCACCATCAAGGGGGTACAACCAGTACCCCAGTAAGGGGCCCCAGCTCCCAGGGGCCAGGGTCCCTTGCTTCATCCCCCTACAGCAGCCCCAGCACAGAAGCCACTGTTTAAACAGCGGTCTCCTGCTTCCGCTGGCTGCTGCGATTTAATACTTACTGCCCAGTGTCCTCTCCTCCATGTATGAGCGAGGCTCTTACAGGCAGCAGCAACAGCAGCACAGTGGAGCAATTAAAGGGGTACTCCACTGGAAAAAAAAATTTTAAGTCAACTGATGACAGAAAGTTAAAAAGATTTGTGAAATACATCTATTAAAAAATCTTAATCCTTTTAGTACTCATAAGCTTCTGTATGCTCCACAGGAAGTTCTTTTCTTTTTGAATTTCCTTTCTGTCTGACCACAAGTGCTCACTCCCGACACCTCTGTCCATGTTAGGATCTGTCCAGAGCAAGTGAGGTTTGCTATGGGGATTTTCCCTGGACAGTTCCTAAAATGGACAGAGGTGTCCGCAAAGAGCACTGTGGTCAGACAGAAAGGAAATTCAAAAAGAAAAAAACTTCCTGTGGAGCATACAGAAGCTGATAAATACTAGAAGGATTAAGATCTTTTAATACAATTAATTTACAAATCTGTTTAACTTTCTGGTACTAGTTGATTAAAAAAAAAATGTTTTCCAAAGGAGTACCCCTTTAACTGCTGAACATTGGGCTGTGTATGAGAGGGCAGTGGACCTTTCGTGATGTTTACCATGTGATTGGTCATATCATGTGTTTATCATGAGAAGGTAACCTATAGTACATACACACACACACACACACACTCACACACAAATAACTATATATGTGCTACAGCTGTTACAAAACCCAGAGGGAATGCTGAGAGTTGTAGTTTGCAACAGCTGGAGATACATTGTCTGGAAAACACTGCACTATATAATTCACACACACTGCATTTATCACACCCACCACACACACCCTTTTCCCATTTTTTTAAAATAAAATAATAAAATCCAGACATATGTCATATCGCCGCGTGCATTAATGTCCAAACTTATTACAATATTACGTTAATTAACCTGCACGGTCATTGGCGTAATTGCTAAAAAATACCAAAGTCCACAATTGCTAATTTTAAGTCATTTCAGAGACTATAAAAAAAATCGAAAACTGTTTAACCAAATTAGTACATTTAAAATCACCCAATTTTGAAGACCTATAACTTTTTCATTTTTCCGTATAAGCAGCGGTATGAGGGCTAATTTTTTTGCGCTGTGATCTGTACTTTTTATTGATACCATATGTGCTTATATAAATCTTTTAATACTTTAATACATTTTTTTGGAATAAAATGTAATTAAAAAGCAGCTATTTTGGCCTTTTTTTATTTTTACGTTCACGTCATTCACTGTACGATAAAATTAACATTTTATTTTAATAGTTGGGATATGTACACACGTGGCGATACCAAATATGTATATAAAATATTTTGTTTACACTTTATGAGGGTGAAATAGGGAAAATGGGACAATTTACGTTTTTATTGGGGGAGGGGGTTTTTCACATCTTTTTAACTTTTTTTTTCTTTTTATACCTTTTTTTTTTTACACTTTAATAGTCTCCAAAGGGGACTATTTATAGCAATCATTCGATTGCTAATACTGTTCAGTGCTATGCATAGCACATGGCACTTGTCAGTATTATCGGTCATCTTCTGCTCTGGTCTGCTCGCTCGCCGACCAGAGCAGAAGACCCGTGGAAGGCAGCAGAGGCAGGTAAGGGGACCTCCGGCTGCCATGCTGGATGATCGGATCGCCGCAGCAGCGCTGCGGGTGATCCGATCATCCATTCAAAGTTCTGCGATGCTGCAGATGCCGTGATCTGTATTGATCACTGCATCTGAGGGGTTAATGGCGGACATCCGCGTGATCGCGGATGTCCACCATTACGGGCAGGTCCCTGGCTGCTATCAGACCTGGGGCGCATGACGCGAGCATCGCTCCGATGCTCTAGGTTAAGTACCAGCTCACCAGGACGTACATTTACATCCTGCGTCGTTAAGGGGTTAACATAGTGGTAAATTTTTGTTGTTACTTGCATCCTTTCTTGGTGAAAAATCCCCAAATTTCATGAAAATTTTGAAAATGTTTAATTTTTCTAACTTTGAAACTCTGTCTGTAAGGAAAATGGATATTCCAAATAAATAATATTTTGATTCACAAATACCATATGTCTACTTTATGTTTGAATCATAAAGTTGACATGTTTTTACTTTTGGAAGACATCAGAGGGCTTCAAAGTTCAGCAGCGATTTTCCAATTTTTCACAAAATTTTCAAAATCTGAATTTTTCAGGGACCATTTCAGTTTTGAAGTGAATTTGAGGGCTCTTCATATTAGAAATACCCCATAAAGGACCCCATTATAGAAACTGCACCCCCAAGGTATTCAAAATGACATTCAGAAAGTGTGTTAACCCTTTAGGTGTTTCACAGGAATAGCAGCAAGGTGAAGGAGAAAATTCAAAATCTTCATTTTTTACACTCGCATGTTCTTGTAGACCAAGTTTTTTAAATTTTACAAGGTGTAAATGGAGAATTTTTTTTTTAACCCAATTTCTCTCGAATAAGGAAATACCTCATATGTGTATGTCAAGTGCTCTGTGGATGCACCACAAGGCACAAATGGGAAGGAGCGACAATGGGATTTTGGAGAGTGAGTTTTTCTGAAATGGCTTTTGGGGGGCATGTAACATTTAGGAAGCCCCTATGGTGCCAGAACAGAAAAAAACAACAACATGGCATGCTATTTTGGAAACTACACCCATCAATGAACATAACAAGGGGTCCGCTGAGCCTTAACACCCCACAGGTGTTTGACGACTTTTTGTTAAAGTCGGATGTGTAAATTAATTTTTTTTTTCACTAAAATGCTGGTTTTTCCCCCCAAATTCTACATTTTGTATGGAAATACCCCATGTGTGGACATCAAGTGCACTGCAGGCTAATTACAATGCTCAGAAGAGATGGAGTCACATTTAGCTTTCGGAAAGCAGATTTTGCTGAAATGGTTTTTGGGGGGGGGCATGTCGCATTAAGGAAGCCCCTATGGTGCCAGAACAGCAAAAAAAACACAAGGCATCCTATTTTGGAAACTACAACCCTCAAGGAATGTAACAAGGTGTACAGTGAGCCTAAACACCCCACAGGTGCTTGACAAATTTCCGCTAAAGTTGGACATGAAAATGGAAAATTAGATTTTTTACACTAAAATGTTGGTGTTACCCCAAATTTTTCATTTTCACAAGGGGTAATTGGAGAAAAAGACTCCCAAAATTTGTAACCCCATTTCTATGTATGGAGTATGGAAATACCGCATATGTGGATGTAAAGTGCTCTGCGGGCGAACTACAATGCTCAGAAGAGAAGGCGCGCCATTAAGATTTTGGTGAGAGAATTTAGTTGGAAGGCCATGTGCATTTACAAAGCCCCCCGTGGTGCCAGAACAGTGGAACCCCCTCATGTGACCCCATTTTGGAAGCTACACCCCTCACAGAATTTAATAAGGGGTGCAGTGAGTATTTACACCCCACTGGCGCATTGACAGATCTTTGAAACAGAGGGCTGTTGAAATGAAAAATTTAATTTTCCAATTTCCCAGACCACTGTTTCAAAAATCTGTCAGACACCTGTGGGGCGTAAATGCTCACTGTACCCCTTATTACATTCTGTGAGGAGTGTAGTTTCCAAAATGGGGTCACTTGTGGGGGGGTCCACTGTTTTGGCACTATGGGGGCTTTGTAAACACACATGGCCTTCAATTTCGGACACATTCTCTTACCAAAAGCCCCATGGCGCTCCTTCTCTTCTGAGCATTGTAGTTCGCCCGCATAGCACTTTACATCCACATATGGGATATGTTCTTACTCATAATAAATGGGGCTACAAATTTTGATGGGAGTTTTTCCTATTCTCCTTTGTAAAAATGAAAAATGTAGGGTAACACCAGCATTTTAGTGAAAAAAAATGTTTTCTTCATTTTCTCATCCAACTTTAACGAAAATTTGTCAAACACCTGTGGGGTGTTACTGCTCACTATACCCCTTGTTACATTCCTTGAGGGGTGTATTTTCCAAAATGGCTGGGCGACATGCTGGATCCACTAACAACCTAAAACCCCCTCCTGTGAAAAAGGGGGAGGGGATGCACGGCTACAGAGGGAGCCACTCCCCCCACATTGCACTGTGCAATGTGGGGGGAGTGGCTCCCTCTGTAGCTGGGGCTAAGAGCCTCCATTTTGTTAACCAAGTGTACTGCTGCCATTTTCTTTTTTTACATGTCTTGTACTTGCCACAGCAGCGTGCACACATGTATTGGGTTTAGGTGCTGGCTACATTTTTGTTTTATTTAGTTTCCAAAATGGGGTCACATCTGGGTATTTATTGTTTTGTGTTTATGTCAGAACCGCTGTAAAATCATCCACCCCTGTGCAAATCACCAATTTAGACCACAAATGTACATGGCATGCTCTCACTCCTGAGCCATGTCGTGCACCCACAGAGCACTTTACGCCCACATATGGGGTAGTTCTGTACTCAGGAGAAGTTGCGTTACAAATTTTGGGGGTCTTTTTTTCCTTTTACCGCTTGTGAAAATTAAAAGTATGGGGCAACACCAGCATGTTAGTGTAAAAAGTTAACTAACAAGCTGATGTAGACCCCAACTTTACCTTTTCATAAGGGGTAAAAGGAGAAAAAGCCCCCCAAAATTTGTAACGCAATTTCTCCCGAGTACGGAGATACCCCATATGTGGCCCTAAACTGTTTCCTTGAAATACGACAGGGCTCTGAAGTGAGAGAGTGCTATGCGCATGTGAGGCCTAAATTGGGGAATTTAATCCACCACAAAAATACCCTACGGCAGTGCTTCCCAAACGGGGTGTCTCCAGCTGTTGCAAAACTCCCAGCATGCCTGGACAGTCAGTGGCTGTCCGGCAATACTGTGAGTTGTTGTTTTTCAACAGCTGGAGGCTCCGTTTTGCAAACAGTGCCGTACAAGACTTCTTTTTTTTTCATTGGGGGGGGGGGGGGGGGGGACTGTGTAGGGGTATGTGTATATGTAGTGTTTTAGTTTTTATTTGGTGTAGGTGTAGTGTAGTGTTTTTAGGGTACATTTACAATGAGTTTGAGCTGGGAGTTTGAGCTGCGGCGGAAAATTTGCCGCACCTCAAACTTGCAGCAGATAACTTGCTGTAAACTCCCCCGTGTGAATGTACCCTGTACATTCACATGGGAGGGGGCAAACCTCCAGCTGTTGCTAAACAACAACTCCCAGCATATACTGACAGACCATACATGCTGGGAGTTGTAGTTATGCAACAGCTGGAGGCACATTGGTTTCGAAACAGAGTTTGTTACTTAACTCAGTGTTTCGCAATCAGTGTGCCTCCATCTGTTGCAAAACTAGAACTCCCAGCATGTACAGTCTCTCAGTGTATGCTGGGAGTTGTAGTTTTACAACAGCTGGAGGCACACTGGTTGCAAAACACTGAGTTAGCTAACAAACTCGGTTTCACAACCAATGTGTCTCCAGCTGTTGCAAAACTGCAACAATCAGCATGCATTGACAGTCGAAGGGCATGCTGAGAGTTGTAGTTTTGCAACAGCTGGAGGCACACTGCTACAACTTACAGAATGCCCTTTGGTAGCCTGTGCATGTTGGGAGTTGTAGTTATGCAACAACTGGATGCACACTTTTTCAGAGAAAAAAATGTGCCTCCAGTTATTGCATAACTACAACCCCCAGCATGCACAGACTACCAAAGGGCATGCAGGGAGTTGTAGTTGGAACTCCAGCTGTTCCAAAACTACAACTCCCAGCATGTCCTTTGGCTGTGCATGCTGCGAGTTGTTGCTAAACAGGGGACCCTGAGGGGACTGCCGCCGGACCAGGGGAAGGTAGGAGACCCCAGCCGGCCCCACTCACCGCCATCTTCGCCGGCCGGATTGCCGCCCAGCAGGGTCGTGATTAGTCGGTCATTCCGACCGATCAATCACGTGATCGTGAGGCGGCACCTGTGCCACCTCACTCCTGCTGGGTAATGGTGAATGGGGCTGTCTCTGACAGCCCCATTCACCCTTTTTTTTCCATGTTACCAGGTCACCAGAGACCCGATTTACCCAGAAGAGCCACAAATCGCAGGTCTGAATTAACCTGTGATTTACGGCGATCGCCGACATGGAGTGGTCTCAGGAGCCCCCTTGAGGTTTGCACGTGGTGCCTGCTTATAGATATCAGCAGGCCCCCCTGTCTGGTCCCCGCCCAGCGGGCAGCGGGGACTGGAATTCCCATGGGAGTATGGATACGCCCTGTGGCCGACATTTATCATTGTCTTTAGACTGTTTTTTGTGTCTACAAAAGGTACAAAAAGGCGCAAGCAGGGTTTATTTGCGCCTTTTTTGCTCCTTTTTGTTTACACATTTCTGCTGATTTTGAGTTGCAATCCACTGATTTTGGCAATACACCAGATATAGAAGGGATTTATGAACTGCGCCTTTTTTGTAAAAAGGCGCAAAAAAGGCGCAAAGCCACTGAAAAGTCACTAAAACGACACCATCCCAGACCTGGCGTAACTTTTTAGTGTATGTGAAGAGAGAAATTTGAGAAAAGGTTTACCTGCACAAAATGTTTCAAATGCTCTGTGAACATTTTATAAATTTGGTGCTCCTACACATTACCAGCACACAAAAAAAAGGGTGTAAAAAAATGCTTACACTATAATGATAAATGTGGGCCTGTGTCCTTGCGGACTCAGGGTGCAGAGCGTATGCATACACCCTGTGTCCTGAAGAGGTTAAAAGTATTATGGCTATAAGAAGGCTAGGAGGAAAAAAAATAAATCCTGATGTCCTTAAAGGGGTACTCTGCCCCTAGGCAACCTGCAACAATTTTGCTGCCAATTTACAGGCAAAAAATTTCAGGAAGCCAATGATAAACCTCTCTTTATAAGTCCAATACTGTAGCACTTATTCTACTTACTTGGAGAATCTTCTCCTGTTTACCCACACTAAACCAAACATACTGGGTTAAAGTGCGGGTAATCAGCTTTACAAAGAGGGGGTCACTATCTTAAATGCATTGCATATATGCAGAGTTCTGGCACTGTAATGTGCCAGAAATTTGATGCATTGCTATCCAGAGTGCATTGTATGCGGGGAGCCAACTTGATCAGCTCCCCTGCCTCCACCATATTCTCATCTGCCCTGCTCCCTCCCCTGGAGGAGGCAGGAGAGCTGAGTAAGCCACCACCCCGCCTCCAATGTGCACTAGATAGCAATGCAGCAGGAATATTTCAGTGCCAGAACTCTGCATATACTGAAAAGATTTAAAGGGGTACTCCAATGGAAATAATTTTTTTTAAAGCCCCACTGGTACCATAAAGTTAAACAGATTTGTAAATTATAAGATTATAATACTTTAATCCCTTAAGGACGCAGGACGTAAATGTACGTCCTGGTACGGTGGTACTTAACGCACCAGGACGTACATTTACGTCCTGTGCATAACCGTGGGCATTGGAGCAATGCCCGTGTCATGCGCGGCTGATCCCGGCTGCTGATCGCAGCCAGGGACCCGCCGACAATGGCCGACGCCCGCGATCTCGCGGGCGTCCGCCATTAACCCCTCAGGTGCCGGGATCAATACAGATCCCGGCATCTGCGGCAGTGCGCGATCTCAATGAATGATCGGATCGCCCGCAGCGCTGCTGCGGGGATCCGATCATTCAGAACGCCGCACGGAGGTCCCCTTACCTTCCTACTTCCGGCTCCCAGCGTCTCCTGCTCTGGTCTGAGATCGAGCAGACCAGAGCAGAAGATGACCGATAACACTGATCTGTTCTATGTCCTATACATATAACAGATCAGTATTAGCAATCATGGTATTGCTATGAATAGTCCCCTATGGGGACTATTCAAGTGTAAAAAAAAATGTAAAAAAATGTTAAAGTAAAAGTAAAAAAAAAAGTGAAAAATCCCCTCCCACAATAAAAAAGTAAAAGTTTTTTCCTATTTTACCCCCAAAAAGCGTAAATTTTATAGACATATTTGGTATCACCGCGTGCGTAAATGTCCGAACTATTAAAATAAAATGTTAATGATCCCGTACAGTGAACGGCGTGAAAGAGAAAAAAAAAAGTCCAAAATTGCTACTTTTTTAACAAAAAAATGTATTAAAAGTTTTTTATATGCAAATGTGGTATCAAAAAAAGGTACAGATCATGGCGCAAAAAATGAGCCCTCAAACCGCCGCTTATACGGAAAAATAAAAAAGTTAGAGGTCATCAAAATAAAGGGATTATAAACGTACTAATTTGGTTAAAAAGTTTGTGATTTTTTTTAAGCACAACAATAATAGAAAAGTATGTAATAATGGGTATAATTTTAATTGTATTGACCCTCAGAATAAATAACACACGTCATTTTTACCATAAATTGTACGGCGTGAAAACGAAACCTTCCAAAATTAGCGTTTTTCTTTTTAATTTCCCCACAAAAATAGTGTTTTTTGGTTGCGCTATACATTTTATGATATAATGAGTTATGTCATTACAAAGGACAACTGGTCGCGCAAAAAACAAGCCCTCATACTAGTCTGTGGATGAAAATATAAAAGAGTTATGATTTTTAGAAGGCGAGGAGGAAAAAATGAAAACGTCAAAATTAAATTGTCTGCGTCCTTAAGGCAAAAATGGAGTGAGTCCTTAAGGGATTAAACACCGGCGCTATGGAAGAAAGCTGTAGCTGCTCAAACAACCCTGAATGGCTCCCTGTTAAACCATTAATTTGTGGATTCAGAAATAAATAAACTTTATAGGTGGAGTTAGCGCTAATAGATATGCATAAATGTTTATTACCGCTATTATGCTGCGATATAGAGTAGCTGGTTTCTATAGTACTAGGCAGTTTAGGTGACACTTATTTAACTGGTTATTTGCCAGATGGTTTAATAGCTATGGGTATAGTTCACCTCATATCTATGCCCCATTGATCATCCTCATCCTTATGTCTGTGCACTGCTGTTCCTCCTTGTCCGTTACCGCTCCTGCTGAGATCTGCTCGATGTCCTGTTTGCTGTATGTTCGTGCGCTGAGAGACTGCCCCGGCCAGCGGCGTCTACAACCAGCTTCTGCACAAACTAGAGATTATAGCCAAAGACCTCCAGTGGTAACTCCGGTTACTTCTATTTAAAAGTCTTAATTCTTCTAGTACTCATCAGCTGCTGTATAGAAGTTCAGCAGGAAGTTCTTTTCTTTTTGAATTTCTTTTCTGTCTGACCACAGTTCTCTCTGCTGCCACATCTGTCTGTGTCAGGAACTGTCCAGAGCAGGAGAGGTTTTCTATGGGGGTTTGTTCCTGCTCTGGACAGTTCCTGACTTGGACAGAGGTGTCAGCAGAGAGCACTGTGGTCAGACAGAAATTTGTAATTATAATTTACAAACCTGTTTACCTTTCTGGCACCAGTTGATTTAAAAAAGAAAAATTTTTCCACTGGAGTACCCCTTTAAGTAAGTTCAACAGTTAGATAAAGGCTCACTCCACCAATCAACAAATCACAATCCGGGCTCACCAATAATACACCTATACCCTAGGTGAAATAATTGAAAATGCAAAACCAACCATAAAATTGTACATAATTGTACATAAAAATGTATTTAATTACAATCACTATAATTAATAACAGACAAGTGTGTCTTACACCACAGGGTCCTTCTGAAAGCTACACTAATATAAATAAAATAGAATGTCATATAAAAAAAATACTAAAATAAACCATACAGCACACTAGATAGCAATGGAAAAAAATTATGCAAATCTTGCAAAAGCAGACTCAAATATAGAAAAAATAGACTAGATGTCTGTATCCAATATGGATTGATATTTGACTGTAACAGTAGCGCAATTAGGCTGGAAATCTGCATGAAAATTCTGCATACATTTATAGCCAATAGACTTCCCCAGTCCCAATTCCGTTGAAATGACTGGGCAATTAATTTCGATTGAATTTACTGCAGAATTTTAATGCAGAATTCCATGCAGAAATTTTGCTGTGTGAACATAGCCTAAGAGTTCTTAGAGTACTTATGGAAGATATGCCGAACTTACACTCCTGCAAAAAAACAATAAAAAGTACCACTTATCATGAAAAAATAAACCCTCACACAATAGTGTCAGACAAAAAAGAAAAAAGTTATGGCAGAACATGGCAACACAGAATAAAGAAAACATAATTTTTACTGCATGATGAATGCCATAAAAAACTAGTAAAAAAAAATGGTGCTTGATCTATAGACACCCTGACACCCTGTTCACCCACACTAAACCCAATATACTGCGTTTTGATCCCAATAGGTGCCCTCCTCAGAAATATAATAGCAGTTAGACTGCTTTATATCACTGAGGAAGACACCTATGAGAGTAGATAATAGCCACCATACGGCATATAATATTGGACTGTGTTCCATGCATAAGCACTTTAAAGTCCGTTCCAGTATAATGTTCCAGCCGGAGATACTATATACTATTAAGCTAGTCAGGGGGTTTCCCGGCTAGCAGAGTGCAAGTTGCTATCACAAAGACACAGAACCTACAACGTTTGCCTCCATCAGAGTACCTGCCTGTACTCCAGCAAAGACCCTCCGTCTCATCTACCAGTCAGCTTCTTGCCTTGCCCCTGCAAACAGGTGAGACTACGAAATCTGTATCTCCTTGTTTAGCTCGCCTGCTCAGACAGCCTGGGACGCACAAAGTTGGTGTCTGAAAGTGGAGCAATCTACGAAAGAAGATGGTCCGCTGGGGACCCCCGCAATCTGTCATTCCGCACCCACCTTTGTGAGCTCTCCGCAGTGCTGGAGGCTGCGAGTGTGAAGCGTGACGACCACGGGGCCGGAGTACCCCCTCCCATAGAATTGCATTGAGGGGGCGGGGCGTGAAGTCACATGGGGGCGGAGTAATGACATCACAATACTCCGGCCTTGTGGTTGTCACGCTTCACACCCGGAGCCTCCAGAACTGCGGAGAGCTCACAAAGGTGGGTGCGAAATGACAGATTGTGGGGGTCCCCATCGGCGGTACCCCCACGATCATACATCTTAGGATAGGGGATAAGATATATTAGGGCCAGAGTACCCCTTTAAGACCCAGCCCTACAAAATGTCTGTGCATGTCCCTGCCAAGATCTATAGGCATCTTGGCCCAAGCAAAGCGTTTTTTTCAATGATACAGGATCATCAGGGATACCCTTTTCAGTCTTCAGCTATTGGAGCTCAGTTGATGCAAGGTATGCCACATGGTTGTTGTGGAGATTTATATTACCTGCTGTTGTAATGCTGCTGTTGGTCAGTTTTTCCTCTGTGGTAAATCTTTGTTAATATATGAAACATGCAACAGATGCTTGCCTTTTGGATCAACTACGTGTGGCTGCTGCTGTGTAGGTTGTCTGTACCAAGACTGGATGAACCATGGACACTCTTGATACCGTGGTTCTGGAACAGCCAACAAACATTTCTATTTCAGAAATACTGACACCACACCTCCAGGCCCCAACAATCTACCTGCAGGCAAAGACACTCATATCACCAAGCTTACCTATTGTTGGCAAATGTTCAGAGAAGAAGATCACTAGTTTTCTGGCCACGGACCCAACATTTTTAACTTTTGCTCACCAAGCCACTTAGTTATCAATTTTGGCAAGCGACATGGTGCTCCACCATGCTAGAAAGCTTATTGTTATTATCAAATGGCTCCTCTGCGACCCCAACCGATCACAAGAAGATAGAGTGCTGGTAAACCATTATACTCCTTTTGAGTTTTCCCAGTAATGCAATACTCCTAGCCACTCCTGGTAGAGAACTGCAGTCGGCCCCATTCACATAAAATTGAATGTGGCTCTTGCCCAGGGATCACGTGCATGTGCCTCTGATTCTCAGGTTAGCAACTGATGGGCCCGACAGTAGGCAACGCTTTCCCAGCAGCCTTGACACAATAGCTGCTGGGAGGTGTTAGCTCCAGCACAGGTGTTGGCTACAGCACAGGATCCCTGTGTAGCCTTTTACAAATATATGGGGCAGAAGCTCATTGAGTGATCTTTGCTACAAGTACTCCGTAGTGCTATGCCTCTGTATAGCACAGCCTCATAAGGTTAGTTTGGTGTGAGGAAAATTGTTTTGGTTTGATATCATTCAGGAGATTTGACAGGTAGCCACCTAAAATGCCTATATGAAAACCTGTCACCAATATTCTGGCAGAGGTTTATTGCCCTTTTCCCATAATCTATACTTGCACATTTATGGTTGGGAGAAAGAGATGTCAGCTAATCTCAAATGTATGTCTGGTTTAAGCCATATTATTATTCAAATTAGTAATAAAAAAAAAGTCATCCACATACTGGAAGAATTTGTATATGGTACTCATTGGCTAGATGAAGAAAAAGCATGAATATATACAAAAAGTTATGAATATACAAATAGAAACTAAATTATAATAAATCAGTTTATAAAAAAAAAAAAGTAATGCACATGTTACATTGTGTTCTCTGGGATCCATAAAATTAATATTGTAGACATTTAAATGGAAATGCAAAATGTGGTCTGCAAAATGGCTTGAAGCAAAACGTTATTAATGTATAAATGCTTAGTAAATAAGCACAAAAGTAATATTGTTTTACTTTTTGGACTCTATAACCAATTCCAGAATGAACAGACTAAAACAAAGGAAACATTGGAGGTTGTCTGGATATAACAACTACAAACACAGATGCCATAAACTACAAATAATAACATATGGTTAAGTCAAAATAGGCCCTAGGCTTGCTCTCTCTGAATGGATTCCTAACTGATGAAATTTTTATTTAAAATGTGAATCTAATTTGTGTAATAAAAGGGCTTCATTGGCCAATAAACATATTGTTACTATGGAATTTCTTAAAAATAATTAACTCCATCTATACTGTTGTCATGATATTATCTAAACACATTTCTTAAAGCTATAAATGTACTGTACAGCTTTATAAATGTAAGCCGGTATTTCTTGAAATGTTTTTTAACTTTCACATTGGCGATGATGCCTGAGATACAATTTGGAGAGGATGTGGCCAAATAGTAGATTGCAGTCTACTATAAGACCTTAAAGGGGTACCCCACTGGCCAGCGTTCGGAATTTAGTTCTGAACGATGCGTGTTTGCTGCAGGGGTTGGCCACGCCCATCCTGACATTACAACCACGCCCCCTCAATGCAAGTCTATGGGAGGGGGCGTGACTGGTATAGTATAATGGGGGAATAACGGTGCAGATGATGTTACCTTTCCGCTCAGCAGCTCTAGGACCTGATCCATCCTGGTTACATTAGGTAGCATAGTTTAGTTTTCCCACATTAGGTAGCATAGTTTCCCCACATTGGGTAGCATATATATAAAAGTGAGTGCAGATGTATTGGGTGAACATGTGTATGTAATGTGTATGCAGATGTATTGTGTGAACATGTGTGTAATGTGTATGCAGATGTATTGTGTGAACATGTGTGTGTAATGTGTATGCAGGTGTATTGTGTGAACATGTGTGTAATGTGAATGCAGATGTATTGTGTGAACACGTGTGTGTAATGTGTATGCAGATGTATTGTGTGAACATGTATGTGTAATGTCTGTTACTTACCAGCCTTTGTGTATAGTGTGGTGTGTATGTACTGCATGTATATACACATGTATGGTATATGTGTGAGTATGTGTTTGTAAGTGTGTATATGTATAGTATTTTATGTATGTTATATGCAGTGCTGTATCTGTCACTAGGCCAACAAGGCCCAGGATTGATACAGCCATACCAAGACCAATATATGGCGGGTTAATGCTCAATATCAATTCCTATAGATCACCTGGGTGATCAAAAAAAAAAAAAATTCCCATATATCCAAAAGCTTTATTATTAATTATTAACACACATCAGGGGTGTGGAAATTAAAAAAAAAAAACTACTTGTCCAAGGGACTAAAGTGGAACACAATCTACTTGTCCCTCAAGAAAATCCACTTGTCCTGATAGATAAAATAATTTAACCAAATTAATACGAAAATAGGGTCTTTATTATTTATCGCACTTTTGTTTTTTCCTCCTCGCCCTATAATAGCTATAATCCTTATTTTTCCATCTAGAGACCCATATGAGGCTTGTTTTTTGTGGGGCAGTGTATACTTTGTAATGACACCTTTTCATTTTTCCATAACTTATGCTCTGAAACAAACAAAAAAATATTTGTGAGGGGAAATTGAAAAAAAAATGCAAATTTTGGGGGTTTTCTTTTTTTCGCCATTCACATTTTGGTCAAACTTACATATTATTTTGATACTTTACGTCGTCCTGATTACACTAATACCAAATTTTAGTTTCCGTCACGTTTTAATGGATTTTCTTTTTTAAACTAAAAAAATTATTTTGACCCCTATAATATTTTTATTTTTCTGTATACTGGGCTGTATGAGGGCTTATTTTTTGGGCCGTAATACGCTGTTTGTATCGGTACTATTTTGGTATTGATCAGACTTTTTTAACCCTTTTTTACTTCATTTTTTCTGGGATATGATGTTATAAACATAAAAAAGCAATTCTGTGATTTGGTATTTTTTTTAACGTTAATGCCATTTACCGTACGGGATATAACATTTTATTTTTTAATAGTTCAGTGAACTATTCACGCGCCAATACCAAACATGTTTATTTTTATTATGTTTACATATTTTTATATGGAAAAGGGGGGTAATATTAACTTTTAGCGTATGTTCACAGGGGCGGATTTATTTGCGGGTTTCCTGCTGCGTATTTGAAAGGGGGTGGTCTCTTCTCTAAGGCGGAATTTACGCTGTGGAAAATCCGCCGCAATCCCCATTGAAGTCAGACGAGAAGAGACCGCCCCCTTTCAAATACGCAGTGGGAAACCTGCAAATAAATCCGCCCGTGTGAATGTACCTCTAATATGGAAGGGGTTAATGGGTGTTTTTAAACTTTTTTATTAAACTTTTTTTATTTACACTTTTTTTTGGGAGGAATCATTTAGATTCCTCATACATCAATGCAGTTCTATGGAACGCCATTTGATCTGTGTTCATTTGGTTGAGCCTGCTCAAGGCAGGCTCAATCAAATGCAGAGCTATGGGGGCAGCCATGGATGCAGAGGTAAGCCCTCCGGCTACCTCCACAGGGGATCGCCCCCCACCCGCGATCGCACTAGACCACCAGGGATGGTCAAAAGATCCCTTTTGTGACAGCGGTGATCTAAAGGGTTAGTAGCCGTGGCGATCGTCGCACGCCAGCCTATTAGCAGCGGCCCCCGGGATCTGAAATCAGCCGGGGGCCGCAGAGTATGGAGCGGGCTCGAGTCAGGAGCCCGCTCTGTACACCCTGAGTGCCGGTGTGAGGTGCAGACTTGCATCCCATGCAAGTCTGCATCCGCTCCCGCACCTCACACCGGCATAAAAAAGAAAAAAAAAAGGGGGAGTCAGTCCGGACCTGCTTGCCCGATACAGGGCTAAATCTATGAAAAATTCACCTGCCCGGCGTCCGGTACAACTTGACGGGCGATAGGATTTCCACATCCCTGCACATAATGTTAATAATTAATAATAAAGCTTTGGGATATATGGGAAATTATTTTTTTTTTGATCACCCAGGTGATCTATAGGAATTGATATTCAGGATTGATACAGCACTTATCACAGTGGTGGTTGCAAATCGCATGGCGCCCCTGAAGTACACTTATGTTTGTACATAAGTTTTTATATTTGTCTGTAATCAGTGTTTCCCAACCAGGGTGCGGCCAGCTGTACAGGCTGTCCGGGCATGCTGGGAGTTGTAGTTTTGCAACAGCTAGAGTCAACCTGGTTGTGAAACACTGATTTATGCATGTATGTGTATTTATCATTGTCTCACAACCAGAGTGCCTCCAGCTGTTGGGAAACACACACTCTGGTTGGGAAACACACACACGTACACATACATATTTATATTCAGGGATGTGGGACTCCTTTCACCCGACACCCGGGACATACTACTGGTGGTTGTAGTAGAGCTATGTTCCTTTACGTACTGGTGGTTGTAGTCGTGTTATGTTCCTTTACATACTGGTGGTTGTAGTAGAGCTATGTTCCTTTACATACTGGTGGTTGTAGTAGAGCTATGTTCCTTTACATACTGGTGGTTGTAGTCGTGCTATGTTCCTTTACATACTGGTGGTTGTAGTAGTGCTATGTTTCTTTACATACTGGTGGTTGTAGTAGAGATATGTTCCTTTACATACTGGTGGTTGTAGTAGTGCTATGTTCCTTTACATACTGGTGGTTGTAGTAGTGCTATGTTCCTTTACATACTGGTGGTTGTAGTAGTGCTATGTTCCTTTACATACTGGTGGTTGTAGTAGAGCTATGTTCCTTTACATACTGGTGGTTGTAGTAGAGCTATGTTCCTTTACATACTGGTGGTTGTAGTAGTGCTATGTTCCTTTACATACTGGTGGTTGTAGTCTTGCTATGTTTCTTTACATACTGGTGGTTGTAGTAGTGCTATGTTCCTTTACATACTGGTGGTTGTAGTAGAGCTATGTTCCTTTACATACTGGTGGTTGTAGTAGTGCTATGTTCCTTTACATACTGGTGGTTGTAGTCGTGCTATGTTCCTTTACATACTGGTGGTTGTAGTAGAGCTATGTTCCTTTACATACTGGTGGTTGTAGTAGAGCTATGTTCCTTGACATACTAGTGGTTGTACTAGTGCTATGTTCCTTTACATACTGGTGGTTGTAGTTGAGCTATTTTTTGGGTGGAGGGGGGGAGGGAGGATTGTTGATTTTGAGGAGATCAAGCATTTAATGGCCTATAACCAAACCAGTGTTTCCCAATCAGGGTGTTTCCAGCTGTTGCAAAACTACAACTCCCAGCATGCCCAGACAACCATTGGCTGTTCGGGCATGCTGGGAGTTTTGCAATAGCTGAAGGCACCCTGGTTGGGAAACTCTGTATCAAACATTCCCAGAAGAAAATAAAAGAAGAATAGAACTACAGAAGTTATTTTTTTCACGTTCGTGTTTTCCTCTCACATTCTAAAAATCATAACGTTTTCAATTTTCCACCTAAATACCCATATAAGGGCTTGTTTTTTGCATCAGAAATCGTACTTTGTAATGACTTCAATCATTTCACCACAAACTCTATGGCAAAACCAGAAAAATATTTGTGGGGCAAAATTGAAACAACTAAACAGCAATTTTGTAACTTTTGGGGGCTTCTGATTCTACACAGTGCACTTTTCAGTAAAAATTACACTTTATTTTTATTCTGTAGGTCCATACGGTTACAAGGATACCTAATTTATGTAGGTTTTATTTTATTTTTCTACTTTGAAAAAATTATATCTACATGCACCAAAATTTGTGTTTAAAATTGTCATCTTCTGACCCCTATAACTTTTTTTTATTTTTCTGTATACAGGGCGGTATGAGAGCTCATTTTTGCACCGTGATCTGAAGTTTTAGATCGGTACCATTTTTGTTTTGATCGCTTTTTATAAAAAAATGTGTGGTATAAAACATATGCAATTTTTTTATAGTGCCCTTTTTTATTTGAGCCCCTGCCCTCCAAAATGTCTGTGCACGTCCCTGCTACAGCCCATTGGTAGCTGGTTGCCTGTGCCTCTGGAACTCTGGGTATCAGGTGATCACATATCACATGACCATATCACATGACCTTAGGAAGGTCCTATACAATTTAAACATCCTAATAACCTTTGCACATAGCTTATATTCACTGTGCAACACATAAAATAAACATACACAATTAAGGTACAATAGAAATCAGAATAATGACCTAGGGGGACCCTGCAGAAGAGCCCTGTGGACTTGAGGGACAGTAGGAAACTGTACAGAACCATGTTCTGTACCGGGACACAACATATACTAGAGTGAAGCAGCGGTGGCCGTCCCGTGCTACTTTCTGTATTGTGCAGTCAAGCGCAGGCCAGCCACTGCCAGACTATGGGGTGGACAATGCGGCCGCTTTCCAAGCAGCCCCTGTGCAGCTGAACTGGCTGCGTAGGCGATAAGTCCGCCCCTCAAAGGGATATCGTGTTTACACACAAGAACCAAAGGTTAAACCACTCTGCACCATCATCAAGCCACCATCATACAAGGTCAGATGTACCACAATAGAATATAGGACAGACACTACCATTCTTTAATCTACCCTTGATTTTTACTTCAAAACTGCACCAAAATCTGATCCAAACCTGACTGTTGGAAACCTGAAACCTAAGCTATATATTAAATCTGAAACTAGATATTAGGCCAATAAGCTGCTTTCTTTCTGACATAGAATTGGGTATACTGGCTTTATAGTCTTTGGGATATTTTATCAATAAAAGGTTTATTAACAGAGAACTTGTAAGTCTCCACCACTGCTACTATAAGCACAGTGCAGGATGGAGGGGAAGAACACAGTGCAGGATGGAGGGGAAGAACACAGTGCAGGATGGAGGGGAAGAACACAGTGCAGGATGGAGGGGAAGAACACAGTGCAGGATGGAGGAGAAGTGTTTGCTGCAGAACAAGTGCAAAAAGTAACCAAGGCTCAGTGCACACATTTCAGAGCGCTATGTTTTGTTGGAAAAGCCACCATCAAAAAGGTTCTTTAAATCTTCATTGGGTTTCAATATACCTTGTTTCTCTCGGAATAGGAAAGCACAGGAGACTGTGGTTGGCTGTTGGAATCTCCTTAGCTGTCATCTACAGGGGAGTACAAATAAAGAAGTGAGCCAGTGACTGGTCTCTCTTAGTCAGTGAGTCAACTGGTCTCACTGACCCCAATGAGATGCACCATCATGCCATGAAAGCTACAGTAGAAACAAAGTGGAGCAGTAAGGAAGATAGGGGAGGTTTGGTACCAATACGAACTAGAGTGAAAGGCGTGAGGGCGTCTGGGAGGACACTGGCAGAAGGGTCTGTTCACATTATACAAAACGGACAATGGGAACAGAGCCTTACACCCTTACCAGCCTGGCTCCTGTCTGTAGTCCCGCCCCTAATGACGTCATCACCAGGGGGCGGAGCTATACAGACCCGTCAGGGAGCGAGGGAGGTAAGTGGACCTCATCTTCTGTATACACTATATACAGCTATCTATAGATAGCTGTATATTTTGCATACCGCCCAAAGGGGCTATAGGAGCAGGGAGTCCTGTCAGTCTGGTGACAGGATTCCTGGCTCCTGTATAGTATATACGAGTATATTATGCACCCCTGTATACTATACAGAGGTGAGTAGTGATGCTATACACTCTGTATATGTATATGCTATACATCACTCCTCACCTCCTTACACTCTGTGGACCGGGCACTCAGCATCCGACCCACAGAGTGGTACCCTGAAGGCAGTGACAAAACTGCCAAAGGGGACATAACTGGCTGTTTCCACCCACCAGGAAAAAAAAGCGTGAAAAACTGCCAAAACGCAGGAAAAAGCTGTGGCAGTTTTTCTGGTGTTTTTGCTGTTGTGTTTTTTTATGTGTAAATAAAGAAATACCAAGTGGTAACCTATCCTTAAAGTTCTGCTACAGAGAATAGGTAAAGATAAGAAATATGCAGTATAGAACACAACTTGAGCACAAATTTCAAGGGCAACAGCTCCAGAGAAACACTATGGTGTTTCTGCTATGCTTTTAACTCAATCACCTTGGACATTTTTCAGTTTAATCTTGTGGGAAAAAAATTTGGACTTTTAAAATTTTTGGGGAGCTGGAGTTTTGTACAATTTTCTTTATGAATCTGTTTACACCAAGAATGCGTTTACCGCTCCGTGCTTCCTAAACCACCGATGGGTCCTTTGATCTTCAGTGATTACATGGCGGTGAGCTGGTCTTTCTTTATACATCATTCATTTTGTACAATGACATGATAGAGTGTGCAAGAATCCAACAGCTTTGCAAAAGACAATTCTGGAACTTGCATGTAGACTGGACAAGACAATTCTTGGAGAGACAATGGGGAAGATTAATCAAAACCTGTGAAGAGGAAAAGTTGACCAGTTGCCCATAGCAACCAATGAGATCGTTTCTTTCCTTTTTTATATAGGCCTCTGAAAAATATAAGAAGCCATCTGATTGATCGCTATGGGCAAATGGTCAACTTTTCCTCTGCACAGGTTTTGATAAATCTCCCCCTATACATCAGCTCTTTAGCTCGGGGGGGGGGACACAGAGGTATATAATAAAATAATGTTTCAACTCTGAATACACTTTATACCATACTATATTTCATATATATATATATATATATATATATATATATATATATATATATATATATCCATAACAAACCTCTGATGCAAATAAGTACAAAGCCTTTTTATACATAGGAACTTCATAGAAAGTTTTATTTGTGGTCTGGCTGGATGTGCAGGGGACGCTGATCAATATGATGCCTACAATGCAGGGTTACTGCCTTCATCTGGCACTTTGACGTCAGCGCCGCTTGTCCGAAGCACCGCCTGGCTTATGCATATTCATGTCCTCCCTCCGCATCTCCCTCTCCTCCCCACACTGTATGTGACTCCACTGCACATGTGCCAGCTTACTTACTACACCCTTACTGCAGCTCCGCTCCGCTGGAATGAAGCTGCGCTGGAGCCACTTCTGGGTATACACCGGAAGCTGGCACATGCACAGTGGAGTCACATACAGAGCGGGGAGGGAGATGCGGAGGGAGGGCATGAATATGCATAAGCTGGGCAGTGCTGCGGACGAGCGGCGCTGACGTCACAGTGCCAGATGAAGGCAATAGCCCCTTCCGTGCCAGTTGGCAGATGATTTGCGTAAATTGAAAATGAAGATAATGAGCGAACGGCTGGATGGATCCAGGCATGGTAGGCAGCATATTGATCAGAGTTCCCCGCACTACGTGGAGGGGTTAGTTACAGTTTTACTTTAAAATAGTGCTTTATTTGATCACATACATGCAATTACTGACTATACAACCACTGATGCATACAATGGGATGAAAAATAAATGTCTCTAATGGGCAATAAAGCTCTCTAATAAACAATAGGTAACAGAAGACTACACAAGTAAGTAAGTTAGCAATTGGTTCTTGCAAGTTCTCAGCCTGTTCATGAAATGTCCAGTGATATATCTATAGAAAGTTCATACTGTAAACCTTTCCCTCTATATTTAGGCCATGTACAGGAAATCGTAATTTATTGCTCAAATCTTGAGTGTTTTCATTCCCAGGGAGCATGGATTCGCTGCAGTCTGAAAATAAGAACACATTGAAAATAATTTAAACCTTCTGAGAATCTTGAAAAAAATCTCTAAGGCAACAGTTTGTTTTCTATTTCAACCATAAAGAGCCACAACTCTGATAGGTATATTCTAGTTCTTGGTGTCATGTTCCCTTTACAGTGTAAATCAAACTGCTCTGAAACATACCGTTCTTGTCTATGTATATGAATCATGTTCTGAGCAGCTATAACCAAGTCCTTCAATTTATGGGGTGATTGTCACGATTCGGCTTACGGGTAGTGGATCCGCTGTGTCAGCGAGGGATTGGCGTGGACCGTGCTAGTGGACCGGTTCTAAGAGGCTACTGGTTTTCACCAGAGCCCGCCGCAAAGCGGGATGGTCTTGCTGCGGCAGTAGCAACCAGGTCGTGTCCACTAGCAACGGCTCAACCTCACTGACTGCTGAGAAGGCGTGGGACAGAAGGACTAGGCAGAGGCAAGGTCAGACGTAGCAGAAGGCCGGGGGCAGGCGGCAAGGTTCGTAGTCAGGATGGATAGCAGAAGTTCAGGTACACAGGCTTTGGACACACTAAACGCTTTCACTGGCACAAGGCAACAAGATCCGGCAAGGGAGTGCATGGGAGGAGGTCAGATATAGTCTGGAGCAGGTGGAAGCCAATTAAGCTAATTGGGCCAGGCACCAATCAATGGTGCACTGGCCCTTTAAGTCTCAGAGAGCTGGCGCGCACGCGCCCTAGAGAGTGGAGCCGCGCGCGCCAGCACATGACAGCAGGGGACCGGGACGGGTAAGTGACCTGGGATGCGATTCGCGACAGGGCGCGTCACGCTGTGCGAATCGCATCCCCAACGGTCATGACAGTGCAGCGCTCCCGGTCAGCGGGACTGACCGGGGCGCTGCAGGGAGAAAGACGCCGTGAGCGCTCCGGGGAGGAGCGGGGACCCGGAGCGCTAGGCGTAACAGTGATCTTTAGAAGTAGTTCTGTTTGTCAGAGGTAATAGTTTGTGCAAACCAGTCAAGATAAATGATATCAAACAAGTAAGATAATATGTTTTTCAATTTACTATAGAAGCACGTTTTGCATCAATTTTGGGTTGGGACAAGAGAAATTATATAGATAAGGGCCATTTGGTTGTGGGCCATTTGGTTCATCATTTCTACTTCAATTCAAATTTATATAAATAAACCCAACTTGTTCATATTGTTACAATTACATACTGTCTCTGTGTAACAAATACACTGCTCAAAAAAATAAAGGGAACACTTAAACAACACAATGTAACTCCAAGTCAATCACACTTCTGTGAAATCACACTGTCCACTCAGGAAGCAACACTGATTGACAATCAATTTCACATGCTGTTGTGCAAATGGAACAGACAACCGGTGGAAATTATAGGCAATTAGAAAGACACCCCAATAAAGGAGTGGTTCTGCAGGTGGTGGCCACATACCACTTCTCAGTTCCTATGCTTCCTGGCTGATGTTGTGGTCACTTATGAATGCTGGCGGTGCTTTTACTCTAGTGGTAGCATGAGACGGAGTCTACAACCCACACAAGTGGCTCAGGTAGTGCAGCTCATCCAGGATGGCACATCAATGCGAGCTGTGGCAAGAAGGTTTGCTGTGTCTGTCAGCGTAGTGTCCAGAGCATGGAGGCGCTACCAGGAGACAGGCCAGTACATCAGGAAAAGTGAAGGAGGCTGTTGGAAGGCCATGGAGAACGTTCTGCTGCCTGCAACATCCTGCAGCATGACCAGTTTGGCGGTGGGTCAGTAATGGGGTGGGGTGGTATTTCATTGGGGGCCCGCACAGCCCTCCATGTGCTTGCCAGAGGTAGCCTGACTGCCATTAGGTACCGAGATGAGATCCTAAGACCCCTTGTGAAACCATATGCTGGTGCGGTTGGCCCTGGGTTCCTCCTAATGCAAGACAATGCTAGACCTCATGTGGCTGGAGTGTGTCAGCAGTTCCTGCAAGAGGAAGGCATTGATGCTATGGACTGGCCCACCCATTCCCCAGACCTGAATCCCATTGAGCACATCTGGGACATCATGTCTCGCTTCATCCACCAATGCACCACAGGCTGTCCAGGAGTTGGTGGATGCTTTAGTCCAGGTCTGGGAGGACATCCCTTAGGATACCATCCGCCACCTCATCAGGAGCATGCCCAGGCATTGTAGAGAGATCATACGGGGACGTGGAGGCCACACACACTACTGAGCCTCATTTTGCAACAGTAAATTAAAGTCGGATCAGCCTGTAGTGTGGTTTTCCACTTTGATTTTGAGTGTGACTTCACATCCTGACATCCATGGGTTGATAAATTTGATTTCCATTGATATTTTTTGTGATTTTGTTGTCAGCATATTCAACTTTGTAAAGACGAAACAATTTCATACGATTAGTTCAATCTTTCAGATCAAGAATGTGTTATCTTAGTGTTCACTTTATTTTATTGTGCAGAGTGGATGACTCTAGTAATGCTGCATTTACATATCTATTTGAGGTCGGGTCACATGTACCGTCAGAGGAATGTACCACTAGGTGAATCAATAGTCCTGGGGTGTGCCTGGCCAGCCATGAAGGGTTACCTAAAGAAGGGGGATACCCTGAGAGTGACTGAAAAGAAAAAGGGGAAAGGAGGGTGGGGACATCTAACATGCTGCTGACAGAACCTGTGAGGAACAAGTGGGCATATAAAGACCAGACCCTCCCACAGTATCCTCATACTTGCAGGCGTAAAGAAGATGATTACTGCTGCGCACTGAGACTCATCACAAAAGAGAACAGCATGACCAGCAGGTTAAATAACTGATAAGAGCAAATTTCCTAACAGGAACACGCATGACAAGACTTGAACATGCACAACAAGAGGCTCAGAAGCTATACCCACACCAAAGAACTTAAGACTAAGACGTGTACACCTAAGATCATGATGAGGCACATGAGTAGCAAATGTGAGAAGAAGAAAGAGATGACAACAATTTGAGGCTCGTGGACTGACAATGCAAACTGCCTCGGACAGAAACGTATGCAAAATAGAGAGTAAGAGAATGGAGACAACATGAGGCTCGTGGACTGACATGTGGTCTGCCCCGGAAAGAAAAGTATGCAACACAGAAAGGAACAGAACAGAGACAACATGAGGCTCGTGGATTGTCCAGCAATCTGCCTCTAACAGGGGCGTATATAACGGACAAAACAAATAATCACATCAGACTCGTGGATTGATGATACAATTTGCCCCAAACAAGAACGTTTGTAACATTCAAAGGAATAACAAAGATATGAGGCTCGAGGATTGTCGGGCAGCCTCTCTCTCACAGGAGCATGTGATGTATGAAAAGCACGTAAAGTGATGACTTAAAGGAGAATTCCAGACCATAAAAATTGTCCCCCATAGTGCCGGCAGTAAAAAAAAAAAAGATGTACATACCTTCCTCCGCTCCCCCGGGGCCTCCGGTAACCGGCTCCGGTCTTCCTGGTTGCCGGTGGTCGGATGAATCAGCCAATCACCAGCCGCAGCGCAGTCCGACTCGGCTGGCGATAGGCTGAGCGGCAGTGTGACGTTTTTGGCCCTGGCCGCAGGTACCGGTGTAGTGAAGAATTTTGTGTCCTGAAGCGTTTTCACACTGCCGCTCAGCCTATCGCCGGCCGAGTCGGACTGCGCTGCGGCTGGTGATTGACTGATTCATCCGACCACCGGCAACCTGGAAGTGGATTGCGGCGGAGACCGGAGCCGGTTACCGGAGGCCCCGGGGGGAGCGGAGGAAGGTATGTACATCTTTATTTTTTTACTGCCGGCACTATGGGGGACAATTTTTATGGTCTGGAGTTCTCCTTTAAGCTTACCTGGAACGGCACGGTCAAACTGTAGCAGGGCATGTGACGACTATAAAGGGGAGCTATAAAGACAAGGGGGAAGATTTCTCAAAACCTGTGCAGAGGCAAAGTTGCCCAGTTGCCCATAGCAACCAATCAGCTTACTTCTTACATTCTTAACAAGGCCTCTGAAAAATTTAAGGAGCAATCTGATTGGTTGCTATGGGCAACTTTGCCTCTCCACAGGTTTTGATAAATCTCCCCCAAGAGGCTTCACAGATTGACGACAGCAATCTGCCTCCATCTAAGCCGAACGTATAGAGCTAAAAGGGAAACCAAACCTGGTCATAGAATAATACCTGCTAGGGTATCTGAGGAATGTCGCCAAATGCTGCTATGCTATAGAGAATGTGCTATCACAACAGAGAAATCTACATAAACAATGCTATAGCAAATAATGGACATGACCTACAAGACTTAACACATGTCTAGAACAGAACAAATGTAATATAAGCATAGTAACAATGCCCATCACATCTTACACAAAGTGTCAATGCACAGTTAAGTAATGCATGGAGACAATTCTAAGCAATATGTGAAAAACTAATAGTAACTTAAAGAAGCAAAGCTATGGGGACAAAAGTGGGGTAACAGGTATAGAAAGGTGACATTAAAGGGGTATTCCAGGAAAACATTTTTTTTTTATATCAACTGGCTCCAGAAAGATAAACAGATTTGTAAATTACTTCTATTAAATGAGTTGTTCTTTTCTGTCTGGCAACAGTGCCCTCTGCTGACATCTCTGCTTGTCTCGGGAACTGCACAGCGTAGAAGAGGTTTTCTATGGGGATTTGCTTCTACTCTGAGACAGGTGTCATCAGAGAGCACTTAGACAGAAAAGAACAACTCAACTTCAGCAGCTCATAAGTTCTGAAAGCATTAAGATTTTTTAATGGAAGTAATTTACATATCTGTTAAACATTCTGGAGCCAGTTGATATATAAAAAAAACTTTTTTCCTGGCTAACCCCTTTAATCCACAAACATAATGCGAACACTACGAAGACAGCAATGCTATGAAAATAGCCTAATAACCCAATCTAAGCACATGTGAAATGTAAATGTAATACTACCGCCTAAAATACTTCACTACTGTACATAATATAAGCCTAATGTGACAGAGCTGAAACAAAAGACCGTTGCAATAACTATGTACAGAATGTAAGAACTGTATGCGTATTACCCTGTAGTGGACCGTATGTATCTCAAACCATAGGGAACCGTTAACATTAAAACTAGGTATTTCACTAGGTATTTCAAGTAACGTAAGCACCGTATAACATCAATGCACAGTATATGAGCTATAGTAACGTAAGCCCAGAGTAACATGAAAGTTCAGCATAACAGCTATATAAACCACTAAAACACAGTATATAACAGCAACAGTAATGATACACAAATTACCAGCAATATTAACATATGTCAGTTAAAGTAACGTGCAATGTCCAGTGAGCACCGTATAACAACTATAGGAACACTAATGCACCCTATGACAGTAATAGAAATATGAGCACCGTATCGGCTATGTTAACACAAAGCCCAGTATATCAACTATAACAACCTGAGCACAGTACAATAGCCATTAGTATTAACGCCCGGTATACCAGAAATAATAAACATAAGCACGGTAACAGCTCCGGTAACGCACACCATTGGAACTAAAGTAGCCTAAATGTCATGGTCACGTGTGTGCAAAGTAACAATTTTATGAAGGTATACGTAATGTTATGCTTAACATAATGGCTTAAAATGACTCACGTTCACTGAGAACCATAAGAGTAACATGACAGTGCTGAAACGTGACCATAAGCCATGAAGACAAACTGTAAGGAACGTATGCAAGCCACATTGAAGGAAAGCGTAAAATGTTGTACCGGCGGTATGCGTGTCACACTGCGAGGGAAACGTATGCACATCTGCTGAGTAGGAACCTGAGTAATTCACTGTGTGTACCATAACGTGGAACACTATGGGGGAGATTTATCAAAACCTGTGCAGAGGAAAAGTTGCCCATAGCAACCAATCAGCTTGCTTCTTTCATTTTGCAGAGGCCTTGTTAAAAATGAAATAAGCGATCTGATTGGTTGCTATGGGCAACTGGGCAACTTTTCCTCCGGACAGGTTTTGATAAATCTCCTCCTATGTGGAAGGTAAGCATGGTCTACTTGGTGGTAATGAGTGGAAATGTATGATAGTGCACTATGTGAATGTAAGCATAGTCCATTGTTTGACACGTTATCTGCTGTTGCGACTGAGTGGAGATGCAAACGTGGTAATACTGTGTGAAATGTAATATATGAAGTGACAATGCTATAACCCTTACATACTGTATCTAAGCACCGGTAAGCATGTGCAGTAACAACACTTAGTATACGATGCAAGAATGCTTGTAGTAACCTACACCCAGAACAAAGCCGTAGAAATGTAAGCAAGGTAAAAGAGGTATAATAATGGTGAGATCAACACTATAATGCCAACCTAACATACCTGACCTACATTGACAGCCTACCAAACAAACCTGCAACCAGGGAACGCAAAGTTACGTAGAGCTGCAACAAGACCACAACCTATAAGACAATGTTTTTTTTTTTTTATTGGACACTTGAGCTAACATGCTTGGAATACTGTGTCAAGCGTAAGCGTGGTAATAGTGTTGGAACGCACCGTAGAGCAGTGTGTGAAATGTATGCATCGTACACAGTTCAGCTTGTTATCAGCTATATCGACTTAAGGCAGTGCAATTGCGTGGAACCGTAACATGGTCCAACCGTGTGGAAAATCTATGGGAAAGGAACTAAGTGATTCAGTACCCTATATGAGACAAATACTTTTTTTTCTATAAACCCTATGCGAAAGCATGTATGGCAAAGAAACATGGAATGCCGTGAGGAAACATGAGAGTGGCATGTAACGAAATGAAGCATGGTATAGCATGTGGTATAATCAATTAAGTTACCTTGTATCGAGACGCAAGCGTGGCAATTCATGTAAACTATCTGCAGTAAGCTAAGTGTGGTACCTTGAGTATGCCATAACATAGAAATGGTGTATTTAATGTATGTCCATGGTGTCTCTTGTAACAGAAAAAGGGGGAAGCTCTAGAGCATAATATAAGAGACGACTCAGGATAAGTACAGGATAAGTAATGCAGAACAGTTACCCCCCCAGCAGAATACTGAGTGCATCTCGGGGTACAGTACCAGATATAACTCAGGATCAGTACAAAATAATGTATGTACGCAGTGACCTCACCAGAATAGTGAATATAGCTCTGGAGTATAAATACAGGATATAACTCAGGATCAGAACAGGATAATTAATGCAACGTACGTACAGTGACCCCACCAGCAGAATAGTGAGTACAGCTCTGGAGTGCTGACCAATTAGTTACGGGTGTGGTCGTGCTTCAGCTGTGCTGTGTGTGTCTGCTGTGTCTCCTGAGCTCCAGGGATTTCCATCTGTTCCACCTGGGGCCTGCTTCCTCCTCCCCAGGGAGGGAGTGGGTTTCCAGGCATGAGTGAGGGAGGCGAGGCCCAGGCTTCTGCTCCTCGGAATAGGCTGCAGGGGAGCAGTAGAAGCCAGCAAGCGGCCGGAACATCGGAGGATTTGGGGGTGAGGCGTTCCACCAGGAGTCGCAGCAATGCTGCTCCCACTCCCCCCACAGAGGTGAGAAGCTCCAAGGCTGGATCCACCTCGGGAAAGCTGGGTGTTTCCAGCGGAAAGCTGGGTTCATCAGGAAGAAGGCAGAGTACTCACGGAGGTGAAGCCGACCTGAGTGAGGAAGGCTGGGGAGTGCTGAGGACCCGGGAGTCTATTTCCACCTATACCTCCCGGGTAAAAAGTCACCTCCGTGAGTATGAAGACGCCTGTAAGGCCATGAGGAGGCTCCAAGAGGAACTGCGCTGTGCCCGTACCAAGGCTAAGGTAACTCCTAAGAGGAAAAAGGCAGAGATCCAGGCAGAGATAAAAAGACTTATGGCTGAAATACAAGCTTTGGAGGAGAGGAGAGCAGAATTACTGGCGAAGAGTGGGCCATTTAAAGAAAAATTGGAAAATGGAGAAAGATTCAAGGTAATGGAGGAAAAGGAAAATAAAAGGTTGATGGGGCTGCAACCTGAGAGCCAGGTGGATGATGCGGAGGAGATGGAGGAAGAACAACAGCCAGATCCACCTGGTGGCCTGCGGCAACAGCAGCAGGCCCCGTACAGTGGGCCCCCTGCACAGCAACCAGCAGTATCACCTGCCGACTCAGGGGAGGACAGTGACAGCAGCTACCAGGGAGGGGCGCTAATGGCCCAGATCCGCATGCTGGAATCCCCAGTGTGTCCTCAGAATCTGGTGTTTGGAGATGAGCTCCCAAATGAGGCACCTGGGGGTAAGAAGAAGAAGATCAAGCCAAAGCAGCAAGAAGTGGTGAGTTACATCTACACCCCCCTCCCTGTAAACCCTGAGTCGGCCGCAGGGTCAGCTCATTGTGCAAGCCCCGTTACCCAGCCCAGCCCGTGTTCTGTGGTGGACTCGGTGCAAAGGTGCGGGGAGAGTACAGATACTAAAAGGGTGCAGAGCTCCATGCCTGTTTTCAGTAGCAGGGATGGAGCAGAGAAGGCATCGGCCGCAAGGCCGTACAGTGAGGGCGGCCCAGCGGTGGGCAGAGAGGCAGATTCCGGTGCTGTAGTTCGCTCCCCTGTGGGAGAGGGGGGTGACTCAGTGCCGGAGGTAGTCGTGGTGGCTAAGGGAAAAATAGATTCTCCCAAAAGTAGAAAAAAACTTTTGTTTTGCATTGGCGCCGCTGATCCAGATCAGCGGCGCCCAGGAGCTGGACATTCTAGTACGGATGAGACGGAGGGTACCAGTAAAAACAGGGCTGGGGCCGCTAATAAACAGGCTAGGCAGGCTTCCCGGTCCTTGTATAAGGGACCGGTGACCTGTCCTGTGGTTATGGCTCCAGCTCTGGTACCCAGTGATGCTGACAGTACAAAATCTGCGCCAGAACGCACCGGTCCAGCCAGTATGAATGTGGAGGTTAATGTTGGAGTGACTGAGGGTGTGAATGAGGGGAATAATTCATCTGTTACTAAAAAACTGTCTGGGGCTTTGAATGGTGGTTTGGGCTGTAGCACGGGTGGAGGTATGGGGGGCACATCAGCTAAAATAGGGGTCAATGGTTTGGGTATGGATTATGTGGAGGATGGTGGTGAAGGGGCACAGATTAGTGGTGGGAATGTAGGGCCTGGTGCAGTTGCACCCCCAGCGGTGGCAGCACCCGTCCGCAGCTACGCGAATGTCACCGCTGGGGGAAGGGGGGCAGCTTCCTCGTCCTCTGGCTCTGGGGAGAGCAGTTTGCAGCAGCGTCTCCTGGGGGCCTTAAGGAGAGGGGAGAGATCGATCAATGTAGAGGGTAGGGAGGTTGATCTATCCTTCTGGATAGAGAGACATGGTCTTTCAGCCTTCCGAGAGGAAAGAGGGGGGGATAATGTGTGGTCCCTCCCTACAGCCGGGCCAGGTGGTCTCCGTAGGAATGTGGTCCGGCTGAGGTGGAGAGGCAGTGATACATGTCCTCCAAGATCTAAAGTTGTTGAGCTTCTGCTGAAGTTGGGCTTTAAGGCAGCTGACATCTATGCCTTAATACATCCTTATGGTACCCCTGAGTTCGATATCAGCTTTGTTCGGCCGGAGGGGCTTGAGCTCTTCTGGTCGAATTATGAGTTGGTAAAGAATGAGCCCGGCTGGCGAGACTTTGCCATTCAGGCAGTGGCTCGCCAAAATAATGTCAAGAAGGTGACCGTTTTAACCCGTAACGAATCGCTTTCTTGTATTGACATCATGACGTGGCTAGGTCGGTATGGTGAGGTGGTGGAGGTCCCAAAAAAGAACAGGGATGAATATGGCATCTGGTCAGGGGCCTGGACGTTTATGGTCAAGCTTAGGCGTTCAGGAAACACCGTTACCCATATACCATCTGCGACCTTCCTCGGAAGGGATCGTATCCAGATCTTCTACCAGGGTCAGCCGAAGCACTGTCACAGATGTGGTGACCCCACACATTTTAGTGCCAATTGCACTGTGCAGAAGTGCACTCTGTGTGGGGAAATAGGCCATCTCGCTACATCTTGTGCAGAGATTAGGTGTCAACTGTGTGGTGACTTAGGTCACCCATTCAGTCGCTGCCCTCGTTCCTTTGTCAACGCGGTTGTTGCCCCGGTGGGAGTAAGCCATGAGGTGGATTCTGCTGGGGGGATGGCTGTCGGGGATGAAGGGGTGCAGGGGCCAGGGAAGAAAAGTAAGCAGAAGACGCCTGTCCAACTGAGGCTTCTCGAGAAGCGTCATAGGGACAGGGAGATTCAGGACTCACAGGAGCATCAACCAACTGGGGTGACTCCTGATCCTGTCCCTGCGGCCAGTCTTACTGCTGAGGCTCTGGGGGATAGTGAACTGGATGAGGAGACTGGAAGGATCCACAAAGAGGGGGAAGCCGTCTCCTCACTGTCCTCCCATGGTGGGAGCGCGGATGAGGACAGTGGGGGATGGTCAGAAACAAAGCGGGGTAGTCGGAAGAATAAGAAAAGGAGAGATGTAAGATCTTCTCCCACCCGCCAGATGCCAAAGGAAGGTACAACTGATCTCCCTCTGACTGGTCTCTCCAACCGGTTCCGAGCCCTCTGCGACATTTCCTCTTGGAGGAGGGGGGGCTGGGGGTGAGGTTCCGGATGTTGCGGTGGGGCTCACAGGAGACGCTGAGTCCTCTCTCCCTGGGGAATCTATGTCTTCAGGGGGGGAGACTGGCCCAGACTCAGGGGACAAGGAAAATGTATATAAAGGGAAAATGGACACATCTATTTCACTTAAAAGGGGTAAACCATCATCTGATGAGGAGGGTGGTGGGGTAGATGGGAAGGATGGTGGGAAAAAGAAAGCTGTCTAACTCAATCACCTTTGATGGCGGCACCCTCTCCGTTGACATCCATTAATGTTGCCAGCATAAAGTCAGATACGGCTCGATTTGCGGCCTATGACTTTTTTGCCCATATTAATGATGATATTTTATTTTTGCTGGAGACCAGGCTAACAGATATGTCATCTGTCTACAAGGCTAAAAGAGAGTGGAGGAATGGGCCCTCCTACTGGTCTCTTGGGGCCGAGCCGTATAGCGGAGTGGCGGTCCTTTTTACCGCAGCGGTAGAATGCCGACGGGTTATCGAGTTAGAAATGGGGAGGTGCCTGATCTTAGATGTCCTCATGAAGGGACAAGAACTTCGCCTTATTAACATCTACGGCCCACAGTCTAAGTGGGACCGGAAGTGTCTCTTTATGAGGATCAAGCCCTATCTTTTTACAAGTCGGCAGGTGGTCTTTGGAGGGGACTTTAATGCTGTCACGAGGCCCCAAAACAGGGGAGGTGCCAGAGACAAGCTGACTTATGATAGCGTCGCCCTTAATAGCATAGCGAGTGAGGCTCGCCTGGTGGATGTCCACATCCGGCACACCCCAGGCCACGCGGGATTCACCTATCATAGGGGTAGTTGTAGGTCTAGGATAGACAGGTTTTATTTAAAGGAGGAAGCCGTCTCTTCAGCAGTGTCTGTTGTTGAGGTGGAGTTCTCCGATCACTGTTTAATTTTGTTTTCTCTGAGTGTCGCAGAGAGCCCCCGGATGGGCAGAGGCTATTGGAAGCTGAATTCGTCTCTCTTGGAAGAAGCGGAGATAAGACAGTCCTTTGAGGATTTTCTTCAAAGCCAGGTACCATTGCTGGGCCTTTGTAGCAGTAAGTCAGAGTGGTGGGAGATCTTCAAGGAAAGGGTTGCGAGATTCTTCCGCCAGCTCTCGGGCCTCAGAAGCCTAAACATGAGCACCTTGTCTCGACTGGAGGTAGTCGTGACGATATCTCCAGAGTGAAGTCCTTGTTGATGAAGTGCCAGTACGACAGACACGCATCTTTGGTTTTTGAGAGGGATTACGGGAAGTACCGCTCGCCTGACCCTTACAGAAACTGCAAGATGTCAGTGAATAGTAAAATAGTCTCAGGACTGATTGATAGTACGGGATCCTTGAAAAGGTCCAGATCAGGGATCCTGGAGGTCGTCAGATCCTTCTACTCGCACCTCTTGGGAAGGAAGGATCTAGATCGAGATAAAGTATCAGCTTTCTTGGCTGAAACCGTCCCTGAACCAGGAGTAGACCCCTCTCTTGACGTTTTGACAGAGATGATCCGGGAAGAGGAAGTCAGGATGGCTATTGATGGGCTTGCCCTCAAGAAGTCACCCGGTCCGGATGGCTTAACATCTGAGTTCTATAAGACCTTTAAGGACACTTTGGTTCCCCTCTTGACTGCGGTTTTTAATGAGTGTCTATCCTCGGGCACTCTGCCAAAGTCAATGAGGAGGTCAGCGCTGATCATCCTGTCAAAGGGTAAAGACCCGTCCTACATTGAGAATTGGCATCCCATAGCACTTCTCAATGCGGACAGAAAGATTCTGGCAAAAGTGCTGTTTAACCAGCTGGTGGAGTTTGCACCCCGGCTCCTTTCGGGGGCTCAGCATTGCTCTGTTCCGGGCCGCAGTACATTTAGTGCTGTGCTCAGTGTCCGGGAGGCTGTGGAGCAGGGTAGGGCTGGCCACTGGAAGGGGTACTTGCTGTCCTTGGATCAGGCAAAAGCGTTTGATCGGGTTAACCATGAGTACCTCTGGTCTGTTATTCTGAGATATGGCCTGCCGGGGGGGGGGGGGGGGGGGTTGTTGATTGGCTTAAGACCTTGTATGTAGGGGCAGAGAGTTTTCCGCTTGTGAATGGTTGGATTGGTCGCTCCTTTGAGGTTGGGTCTGGTGTCCATCAGGGTCGTCCTTTAAGCCCTTTGCTGTACATGTTTGCAATTGATCCTTTCCTTAGGAGGATTGATTGTGGACCGTTGGCGGGGGTGAGAATGGACCTGGCGGTGCCGGATTCGGCTCTGAGGGCGGTAGCGTATGCTGATGATGTCACTGTGTTTGTCTCCTCACAGGAGGAGGTCAGATGGGTGATGTCAGAGGTGGACCGCTACTCGGAGGCATCCGGGTCCAAGATCAACCAGGATAAATGTGAGAGTCTCTGGCTGGGAGGGGGAGATCCTAATTTTGATCTCCCGGACGCCCTTCCAGAGCCCCAGGAATCTGCAAAAGTTCTCGGCATCGAATTTGGCCAAGGGGATTACCCCAAACAAAACTGGGACAGCAGGCTTAAGATCGCCGCTCAGAAGGTGGATCAGTGGAAGGGTTGGTCTTTGACCCTCCGGGAAAGGGTTAACCTGATCAAAACATTCCTGCTCCCTTTACTGATATACCTGGGCAGTGTATGCATGTTGCCAGAACCTCTTTGGACCCGGGTCTACAGTGTGTTCTTCCAAATGTTATGGGGGAACAGACTGAACCTAGTGAAGAGGGAGGTTACTTACCCTACAAGGAGACTAGGGGGGTTGTGTATGGTCAACCCTGTGGTATTCCTAGTGAATACCTTTCTTAAGACCAATATAGCAAACCTCTGGTCAGAGAGGGCTCCTCCGTGGGTATCCTCCTGTAGGGGATGGTTTTGGCCTTTCTTCCAGGAATGGGAGACAGGAGGGCAAGTGAAGGATCTTCGCACACCACACGGGCATCTCCCGGCTTACGCTACCCCGGTTCTGAAGGTTATTCGTCGGTGGGGTCTGGGGATGGGGGAGATTGGGACTCTGTCGAGGAAATTCCTTGACAAGAGGGTCCTGTCTTCTCATTTCCAGAGGCCATTGGCGCTCAAGGACTGCCCAAGTCGGGATCTGGAGGTGAGTTTAGAGCTTTTGAATTCTATCAGGATCCCCTTGAAGTTTTGGGACTTGACTTGGCGCTGCTTCCATGGGAAACTGTGTGTGAGGGACAATCTGAAGTGCAGGAGCTCTGATGACCGGGGATGTCCCCGCGAAGAGTGTGGAGGCATGCTGGAAAGCATGGAGCATTTTCTGCTTCATTGTCCCTTTAACACAGAGGTTTACACCAGGGTGGGCGCTTCCATTGGTTGGCCTCGGCTGGCCAGTCTCTCCTATGCGGAATGGGCCTATGGGGCATTCAGAAACCTTGGAGGCTGGGACCGGTGCACTTTATTCCTAGTCAGCTCAGTGGTTAGGTACTACACGTGGAACGCACGGTGTTTAGTGTCGACGCAGCGTAAAATCCTCCCTGTGGATGTGGTGGTTAGGAACATTCTCGGTGACCTGGTGAAGGTGCGTTCTCTGGAGTACGAGAGGCTGGGTGCTGGCAGGGCCTCTCGTCTATGGAGGGGCTCTGCCTTTAAAGTGCCTTAGCCTGTTGTCTCCCCCTGGTGGTGGGCTGATGCTGGCACATTAGTCTTTTTGTTTTGAGCAGTTGGTTTATGGTAATATAGGGCTTGCAGGCGCTGAACTTGAGCTTTAGGGGTTTGTTGTTTGGCTTATAGTGTTATATGTATTTGTTATTGTATTTATTGTTGTAGTCTATTTGTATACATATATATATATATATATATATATATATATATATATATATTGTTAGTCTGTGTATATTTTATGTAATGTATATATTGTATATATTGTGTGATGCCACCTGGGGATTGGGTTTAGTTTAGGTTGGGTGGTGGGTTAAAAAGGGGGGAGGGGGTTTGTATGGGACTTTTATATATACAGAAAATCCTGGACTGGTTCATAGACGTCTGGTAACATGTACTGGGGGCATGGGATGCGGGACCAGCTCAGGGCCAAAAAAAAAAAAAAAAAAATTAAAAAAAAATAGAAAAATAAAAAAAAGTGGTGTTATTTTGTTTGTGTTGGTTTTTATTATTTTGTATATATTATTATTGTTGTTGTTGTTATTCTTTTGGTATATTACTGGTATTGGGTTTTTGGTATTGCAACTGGGCCAGGAAAATCACATTTAGTATTAGTGTATATTAGTGTATATAGTTTATTAGTATGGTATGGGTATAATGGGTATTATAGGAATCTGTCTTTTGTAAATATTGTATATATTTGTTTGTGTGCAGGAATGAGTGTGGGGTGGACCGGTGTTGTATTTTATGCTATGGTGTTGGTTTTATGATTCGTTATATTGATATGTTCTGTCGGATATGATATGTTTATGTTTTGTAATTTTTTTATTGTTATGTTTGAAATTTTAATAAAAGATCTACAGGATTAAACTCAGGATTAACGCAGAATAGGTAAATGTATGTACAGTGACCTTACCAGACGAAAAGTGAGTGCAGCTCTGGAGTATGAGTAAAATAGTTCTAGGGCATAAAATCAAACTCAAAGTCAGCACACAACAAGTAAACATAACCCTAATGGTATGAAAACGGCAGGAGGAATTGTTTGCTTACGACAGGCTAAACTCAGATGTAATATGACACCCTGGCAACACCTGCACCGTGATGCTGCAAGCGGAATCACTGGGCAACTTGCAAGCATCACCGGCCAGAGTAGCGCCTAATAACCGCTGCCGTTGCATGAGAGTGAAATTAACAGCAGGGCAGAGCCCAGAGGATCCCCCCCCCGGAGTCTCTGTGCATCTCATCTCAGTAACAGCAGCCCACGTGACCCCCCTTGAACGGAAGCCCGACAGCGCAGGTCCATAAACAGGAAAGGGATGGTTGCAAGTGCAGCAATACATGTGAATGGAGCGCAGCTCTGTGCTGCAGAGCGTGGATCTCCAAAAATACCAACCAGCCCTGTGCTCAGCATCTGCAGTGGTGTGCTGGCTGCTGACACACGGGCCCCACTACCCAACAGCTCTCCTCTGGCGAAGGAAAGGAAAATGGAGGAATGCACAGAAAACTGTGCCCTTCCTTACCCACCACACAGGCCAAACGCTCCTAGACCGAGCACTGACCACGTGGAGACACCGGAAAGTAAGAAGCATGCCAACCTGCTGGACGTCTAGCATGTTGCTGACAGCACCTGTGTGGAACAGGTGGGCATATAAAGACCAGACCCTCCCACAAATCAGGTTAACTTAATTACGTTAACCAATACTTATCACTACTCAGATAGCCTGCTCAATTTAGCAGGCTATCTAATAAGGCTGACTCATCTGCTTACTATGTGTTTCTACCTTGTACTTTTAAGTTTATGCCTTAACGCCACAGCCCAATTTCAAGCCACATAAATTAGTTATTAAAGGAAATCTTTCATTTGTATCACCAGCACTAACCTGTTGGTACGGGCTTGTAATGCCGGTGACACAGATTACAATCATACTTACCGCTCCTCACTCCGTGCCTCCAGTCTTCTGTAATCCCCAGACTTCGGTAAATGCATATGTGGAGCTTGGCGCACAGGGGGGAGTCCCAAGCATCTACAAGGTTGACTCTCAGAATCAGAACACGGCTCTGCTCTTGACAGTGGCAGAGGTAGCC
Organism: Hyla sarda; assembly: GCF_029499605.1. Lineage (NCBI taxonomy): Eukaryota > Metazoa > Chordata > Amphibia > Anura > Hylidae > Hyla > Hyla sarda. The sequence continues at coordinate 166,947,090 of NC_079195.1, read as the reverse complement.
CTGCAACATGCCCCAGCTGGTTTCTGCCGCTAATGACATGGGCAGCACCCCTGTAACTGTGTCATCCTCACACCACACCTGTTGGGGTGATTTGCTTTGAGACACTAGAAATCCTGATGCACCGGTGGGCAGTTTGCAATTATTGTATATCCATACTACATATGTCTACTAAGGGTGCGTTCACACGGCTGTCTGTCCCCGTTTTTTTTCCCCATTTAGGCTCCGTTGTTGCTGATTGTAAACGGATTACAAACGGTTGTAAAATAATCCCATTGATGTCGATGGGATTTTTTTTACAATCCTTTCACATCCGTTTGCACCCGTCTGTGCTCATTTCTGTATTTAACTCCTACAGGACCCATGACGTAACAGTGCGTCCCGACACCCTGGGTCTTAAGGACCAGGGACGTACATTTACGTCAAGGAGCAGTTCTAGTCCCCGCCATGCGCAGGGCGGAGATCGGACCGGGATGCCTGCTGAAATCATTCAGCAGGCATCCCGTGCAAATGCCCAGGGGGGGTCATCAGACCCCCCCATGTCGCCGATCGCGGCAAATCGCAAGTGAATTCACACTTGCGATTTGCGCGATTTCGGGTCATTACGGGTCTATAGTGACCCGGTGACCCGGAATGTAAGGGGGATCGCGGGTGTCTAAGACACCCAGGATCCCCCTGAAGCGATAGGAGTGAGGTGGCAGAGTTGCCACCCCTCCTATCCCTGCTATTGGTGGTCTAGACGCGACCACCAATAGCAGATCGGGGGCGGGGGGGTTTACTTTCTTTTTCCCCGTCCTGCCCTCCCACAATAGGCGGGGCAGGACCGGGAAACGACGGGGACCGGCGCCGAAGATCCACTTTCCGATCCGGGCGGGCGACGGAGGTCGGCGGGTGACGGAGATCGGCGGGCGGCGATGATGTGCGGCTGGATCCGACGGAAGCCGGTGAGTTGCCTAGCAACATCTGGAGGGTACAGTTTGAGACCATTATACAGTGGTCTCTAACTGTACCCCTCCAGATGTTGCAAAACTACAACTCCCACCATGCCCAGACAGCTGTTTGGGCATGCTGGAATATGTAGTTTAGCAACAGCTGTAGGACTACTGTTCGAGACCACTATATAGTGGTCCCTAAACTGTAGCCCTCCAGATCTTGCAAAACTACAACTCCTAGCATGCCCAAACAACTGTTTGCTGTCATGCTGTGAATTGTAGTTTTGCAACAGCTGGAGGACCACAGTTTGGAGATCACTTTGCAGTGTTCTCTAAAACTGTAGCCCTCCAGATGTTGCAAAACTGCAAATCCCAGCATGTCCAAACAGCAATCAGCTGTCTCAGCATGCTGGGAGTTGTAGTTGCGTACCTCCAGCTATTGCATAGCTACATCTCCCAGCATGCCCTTCGGCGATCAGTACATGCTGGGAGTTGTAGTTTTGCAACAGCTGGAGGCACACTGGTTAGAAAATACTGAGTTAGGTAACAGAACCTAACTGAAGGTTTTCCAACCAGTGTGTCTCCAGCTGTTGCAAAAATACAACTCCCAGCATGCACGGTCTGTCAGTACATGCTGGGAGTTGTAGTTTTGAAACAGCTGGAGGTTTGCCCCCCCCCCCCCATGTGAACGTACAGGGTACATTCACACGGGCAGGCTTACAGTAAGTTTCCTGCTTCAAGTTTGGGCTGCGGCAAATTTTTCGCCGCAGCTCAAACTCCTAGCGAGAAACTCACCGTAACACGCCAGTGCGAATGTACCCTAAAAACACTACACTTCACTAACACATAATAAAGAGTAAAACACTACATATACACCCCCTTACACTCCCCCCCCCAATAAAAATGAAAAACATATTGTATGGCAGTGTTTCCAAAACGGAGCCTCCAGCTGTTGCAAAACAACAACTCCCAGCATTTCCGGACAGCCACTGACTGTCTAGGCATGCTGGGAATTTAGCAACAGCTGGAGGCACCCTGTTTGGGAATCACTGGCATAGAATACCCCTATGTCCACCCCTATGCAATCCCTAATTTAGTCCTCAAAAGTGCATGGCGCTCTCTCACTTCGGAGCCCTGTCGTATTTCAAGGAAACAGTTTAGGGCCACATATGGGGTATCTCCGTACTCGGGAGAAATTGCACTACAAATTTTGGGGGCTTTTTCTCCTTTTACTCCTTATGAAAAGGAAAAGTTGGGGCTACACCAGCTTGTTAGTGTACACCAACATGCTGGTGTTGCCCTTTACTTTTTATTTTCACAAGCGTCAAAAGGAAAAAAAAGACCCCCAAAATTTGTAACGCGATTTCTCCTGAGTACAGAAATACCCCATAGGTGGGCGTAAAATGCTCTGCGGGCGCACAACAAGGCTCAGGAGTGAGAGCGCACTATGTACATTTGAGGCCTAAATTGGTGATTTGCACAGGGGTGGCTGATTTTACAGCGGTTCTGACATAAACACAAAAAAAAAATACCCACATGTGATCCCATTTTGGGAACTACACCCCTCGTGTAATGTAATAAGGGGTACAGTGAGCATTTACGCCCCACAGGTGTCTGACAGATTTTTGGAACAGTGGTCCGTGAAAATGAAAAAATTTATTTTTCATTTGCACAGCCCCCTGTTCCAAAGATCTGTCTAACGCCAGTGGGGTGTAAATACTCACTGCACCCCTTATTAAATTCTGTGAGAGGTGTAGTTTCCAAAATAGGGTCACATGTGGGGGGGGGTCCACTGTTCTGGCACCACGGGGGGCTTTGTAAACGCACATGGCCCCTGACTTCCATTCCAAACTATTTTTTTCCCAAAAGCTCAATGGCACTCCTTCTCTTCTGAGCATTGTAGAGCATTGCAGAGCACTTGACGTCCACACATGGGGTATTTCCATACTCAGAAAAGATGGGGTTACAAATTTTGGGGGGTCTTTTCTGCTATTAACCCTTGCAAAAATGTGAAATTTGGGGGGAAACACGCATTTTTGTGAATTTTTTTTTTTTTTTTTACATATGCAAAAGTTGTGAAACCCCTGTGGGGTATTAAGGCTTGCTTTATTTCTTGTTACGTTCCTCAAGGGGTCTAGTTTCCAAAATAGTATGCCATGTGTTTTTTTTTCTGTTCTGGCACCATAGGGGCTTCCTAAATGCGACATGCCCACCGAGCAAAATTTGCTCTCAAAACGCCAAATATGACTCCTTCTCTTCTGAGCATTGTAGTTCGCCCGTAGTGCACTTCAGGCCATTTTATGGGGTACCTCCACACTCAGAAGAGATGGGGTTACAAATTTTGGGGGGTCTTTTCTGCTATTAACCCTTGAAAAAATTAGAAATTTGGGGGGAAGCACACATTTTTGTGAAAAAAAAAATTTTTTTTTTACATATGCAAAAGTTGTGAAACACCTGTGGGGTATTAAGGCTCACTTAATTCCTTGTTACGTTCCTCAAGGGGTCTAGTTTCCAAAATAGTATGGCATGTGTTTTTTTTTGCTGTTCTGGCACCACAGGGGCTTCCTAAATGCAACATGCCCCCCAAAAACCATTTCAGAAAAAAGTACTCTCCAAAATCCCCTTGTCGCTCCATCGCTTCTGAGCCCTCTACTGTGCCCGCCGAACACTTTGCATAGACATATGAGGTATGTGCTTACTCGAGAGAAATTAGGCTACAAATATAAGTATAAATTTTCTCCTTTTACCCCCGGTAAAAAGTAAAAAATTGGGTCTACAAGAACATGCGAGTGTAAAAAATGAAGATTGTGAATTTTCTCCTTCACTTTGCTGCTATTCCTGAGAAACACCTAAAGGGTTAAAACGCTGACTGAATGTGATTTTGAATACTTTCGGGGGTGCAGTTTTTATAATGGGGTCATTTGTGGGGTATTTCTAATATGAAGACCCTTTAAATCCACTTCAAACCTGAACTGGACCCTGAAAAATAGTGAGTTTGAAAATTTTGTGAAAAATTTGAAAACTGCTGCTGAACTTTGAAGCCCTCTGATGTCTTCCAAAAGTAAAAACACGTCAATTTTATGATGCAATCATAAAGTAGACCTATTGTATATGTGAATCAAAAATTTTTTTATTTGGAATATTCATTTTCCTTACAAGCAGAGAGCTTCAAAGTTAGAAAAATTCAAAATTTTCAAATTTTTCATCAAATTTTGGGATTTTTCATCAAGAAAGGATGCAAGTTACCATAAAATGTTAACACTATGTTAAAGTAGAATATGTCACGAAAAAACACTCTCGGAATCAGAATGATAACTAAAAGCATTCCAGAGTTATTAATGTTTAAAGCGACAGTGGTCAGATGTGCAAAAAACGCTCTGGTCCTAAGGTGTAAAATGGTCTGGTCCTTAAGGGGTTAATGGGTGAAAAGATGGTGCATGCAGTATTTTTTCTCCTGTCAAAAAGACGGAAGAAAAAATGGATACATAGTTACATAGTTACATAGTTAGTACGGTTGAAAAAAGACATACGTCCATCAAGTTCAACCAGGGAATTGAAGGGTAGAGTATGGCGCAATATTGGGAAAGGAATGGGATTTTTATTTCTTCATAAGCATTCATGTTATTTTGTTCCAGGAATGTATCTAATCCTGTTTTAAAGCTGTTAATTTTTCCTGCTGTGACCAGTTCCTGAGGTAGACTGTTCCATAAGTTCACAGTTCTGATGGTAAAGGAGGTGTGTCGCCCCTTGATACTAAACCTTTTCTTCTCCAGACGGAGGGAGTGCCCCCTTGTCCTTTGGGGGGGTTTAACCTGGAACAGTTTTTCTCCATATTTTTTGTATGGGCCATTAATATACTTATATACATTTATCATATCCCCCTTAAACGTCTCTTCTCAAGACTAAACAATTGTAACTCCTTTAATTGCTCCTCATAGCTAAGATGTTCCATGCCCCATATTAGTTCAGTCGCGCATCTCTGCACCCTTTCCAGCTCCACAGTGTCCCTTTTATGGACTGGTGCCCAAAACTGAACAGCATATTCCCGGTGAGGCCGTACCAATGCTTTATAAAGGGGCAGTATTATGTCCCTGTCCCTCGAGTCCATGCCTTTTTTTATACATGACAATATCCTGCCGGCCTTGGAAGCAGCAGCCTGACATTGCATGCTATTCTGTAATCTGTGATCTACAAGTACACCTAGATCCTTCTCTACCAGTGACTCTGCCAGTTTAATCCCCCCTAAGACATACGACACATGCATGTTATTAGTACCCAGATGCATAACTTTACATTTATCCACATTGAACCTCATTTGCAAAGTGGATGCCCAGACACTTAGTCTATTCAAGTTATCTTGTAACCTATACACATCCTCTATAGACTGCACCGTGCTACAAAGCTTTGTGTCATCTGCAAAGATAGAAACAGAGCTGTTAATGCCATCCTCTATATCATTGATAAATAAATTAAACAGCAGTGGGCCCAGTACTGAACCTTGGGGTACACCACTAATAACCGGGGACCAATCAGAGTAAGAATCATTGACCACCACTCTCTGGGTACGATCCATGAGCCAGTGTTCAATCCAGTTACAAACTAAAGTTTCCAAACCCAAAGACCTTAACTTACCTGTCAGACGTCTATGAGGGACAGTATCAAACGCTTTAGCAAAATCCATAAATGTTACGCCGAGCGCTCCGGGTCCCCGCTCCTCCCCGGAGCGCTCGCTACACTCTCTCCGCTGCAGCGCTCCGGTCAGATCCACTGACCCGGGGCGCTGCGATTCTGCTTCCAGCCGGGATGCGATTCGCGATGCGGGTAGCGCCCGCTCGCGATGCGCACCCCGGCTCCCGTACCTGACTCGCTCTCCCTCGGTCCTGTCCCGGCGCGCGCGGCCCCGCTCCCTAGGGCGCGCGCGCGCCGGGTCTTTGCGATTTAAAGGGCCACTGCGCCGCTGATTGGCGCAGTGATTCCAATTAGTGTCTTCACCTGTGCACTTCCCTATATCACCTCACTTCCCCTGCACTTCCCTGCCGGATCTTGTTGCCATTGTGCCAGTGAAAGCGTTCCTTGTATGTTCCTAGCCTGTGTTCCAGACCTCCTGCCGTTGCCCCTGACTACGATCCTTGCTGCCTGCCCCGACCTTCTGCTACGTCCGACCTTGCTTCTGTCTACTCCCTTGTACCGCGCCTATCTTCAGCAGCCAGAGAGGTTGAGCCGTTGCTAGTGGATACGACCTGGTCACTACCGCCGCAGCAAGACCATCCCGCTTTGCGGCGGGCTCTGGTGAAAACCAGTAGTGACTTAGAACCGATCCACTAGCACGGTCCACGCCAATCCCTCTCTGGCACAGAGGATCCACTACCCGCCAGCCGGCATCGTGACAGTAGATCCGGCCATGGATCCCGCTGAAGTTCCTCTGCCAGTTGTCGCTGACCTCACCACGGTGGTCGCCCAGCAGTCACAACAGATAGCGCAACAAGGCCAACAGCTGTCTCAACTGACCGTTATGCTACAACAGTTACTACCACAGCTTCAGCAGTCATCTCCTCCGCCAGCTCCTGCACCTCCTCCGCAGCGAGTGGCCGCTCCTGGGCTACGCCTATCCTTGCCGGATAAATTTGATGGGGACTCTAAGTTTTGCCGTGGCTTTCTTTCCCAATGTTCCCTGCATCTGGAGATGATGTCGGACCTGTTTCCCACTGAAAGGTCTAAGGTGGCTTTCGTAGTCAGCCTTCTGTCCGGAAAAGCCCTGTCATGGGCCACACCGCTCTGGGACCGCAATGACCCCGTCACTGCCTCTGTACACTCCTTCTTCTCGGAAATCCGAAGTGTCTTTGAGGAATGGAGGCATCTGCTGGAGGGATCAAGATTTCCAGTTATTATTTACACCGACCACAAGAACCTCTCCTACCTCCAGTCTGCCCAACGGCTGAATACTCGCCAGGCCCGGTGGTCTCTGTTCTTTGCCCGATTTAATTTTGAGATTCACTTTCGTCCTGCCGATAAGAACATTAGGGCCGATGCTCTCTCTCGTTCCTCGGATGCCTCAGAAGTTGAACTCTCTCCGCAACACATCATTCCACCTGACTGCCTGATCTCCACTTCTCCAGCCTCCATCAGGCAAACTCCTCCAGGAAAGACCTTTGTTTCTCCACGCCAACGCCTCGGAATCCTCAAATGGGGTCACTCCTCCCATCTCGCTGGTCATGTGGGCATCAAGAAATCTGTGCAACTCATCTCCCGCTTCTATTGGTGGCCGACTCTGGAGACGGATGTTGTGGACTTTGTGCGAGCCTGCACTATCTGTGCCCGGGATAAGACTCCTCGCCAGAAGCCCGCTGGTTTTCTTCATCCCCTGCCTGTCCCCGAACAGCCTTGGTCTCTGATTGGTATGGATTTTATTATTGATTTACCCCCTTCCCGTGGCAACACTGTTATTTGGGTGGTCGTTGATCGATTCTCCAAAATGGCACATTTCATCCCTCTTCCTGGTCTTCCTTCAGCGCCTCAGTTGGCTAAACAATTTTTTGTACACATTTTTCGTCTTCACGGATTGCCTACGCAGATCGTCTCGGATAGAGGCGTCCAATTCGTGTCTAAATTCTGGAGGGCTCTCTGTAAACAACTCAAGATTAAATTAAATTTTTCTTCTGCATATCATCCCCAGTCCAATGGACAAGTAGAAAGAATTAACCAAGTCTTGGGTGATTATTTGCAACATTTTGTTTCCTCCCGCCAGGATGACTGGGCAGATCTCCTTCCATGGGCCGAATTCTCGTATAACTTCAGAGTCTCTGAATCTTCCTCCAAGTCCCCATTTTTCGTGGTGTACGGCCGTCACCCTCTTCCCCCCCTCCCTACCCCCTTGCCCTCTGGTCTGCCCGCTGTGGATGAAATTTCTCGTGACCTTTCCATTATATGGAGAGAGACCCAAAATTCTCTCCTACAGGCTTCATCACGCATGAAGAGGTTCGCGGATAAGAAAAGAAGAGCTCCTCCCGTTTTTTCCCCTGGAGACAAGGTATGGCTCTCCGCTAAATATGTCCGCTTCCGTGTCCCTAGCTACAAGTTGGGACCACGCTATCTTGGCCCTTTCAAAATTTTGTGTCAAATTAATCCTGTCTCTTACAAACTTCTTCTTCCTCCTTCTCTTCGTATCCCTAATGCCTTTCACGTCTCTCTTCTTAAACCACTCATCCTCAACCGTTTTTCTCCCAAATCTGTTCCTCCCACTCCTGTTTCCGGCTCCTCGGACATCTTCTCTGTCAAAGAGATCTTAGCCTCTAAAAAGGTCAGAGGGAAAACTTTTTTTCTAGTGGACTGGGAGGGTTGTGGTCCTGAAGAGAGATCCTGGGAACCTGAGGACAACATCCTAGATAAAAGTCTGCTCCTCAGGTTCTCAGGCCCTAAAAAGAGGGGGAGACCCAAGGGGGGGGTACTGTTACGCCGAGCGCTCCGGGTCCCCACTCCTCCCCGGAGCGCTCGCTACACTCTCTCCGCTGCAGCGCTCCGGTCAGATCCACTGACCCGGGGCGCTGCGATTCTGCTTCCAGCCGGGATGCGATTCGCGATGCGGGTAGCGCCCGCTCGCGATGCGCACCCCGGCTCCCGTACCTGACTCGCTCTCCCTCGGTCCTGTCCCGGCGCGCGCGGCCCCGCTCCCTAGGGCGCGCGCGCGCCGGGTCTTTGCGATTTAAAGGGCCACTGCGCCGCTGATTGGCGCAGTGATTCCAATTAGTGTCTTCACCTGTGCACTTCCCTATATCACCTCACTTCCCCTGCACTTCCCTGCCGGATCTTGTTGCCATTGTGCCAGTGAAAGCGTTCCTTGTATGTTCCTAGCCTGTGTTCCAGACCTCCTGCCGTTGCCCCTGACTACGATCCTTGCTGCCTGCCCCGACCTTCTGCTACGTCTGACCTTGCTTCTGTCTACTCCCTTGTACCGCGCCTATCTTCAGCAGCCAGAGAGGTTGAGCCGTTGCTAGTGGATACGACCTGGTCACTACCGCCGCAGCAAGACCATCCCGCTTTGCGGCGGGCTCTGGTGAAAACCAGTAGTGACTTAGAACCGATCCACTAGCACGGTCCACGCCAATCCCTCTCTGGCACAGAGGATCCACTACCCGCCAGCCGGCATCGTGACAATAAACACTATTATGGACATTTATCAACGGGTTTAGTCAGGTTTTCTTTACTATAATTGTCGCAAAATTGTCGCAACTGCGACTACGCGATTTTTCGTGCGACTTTTTGACTGGAAAGCGAGAAAAGCAAGTTTTCCAAAAATTAACTACGTAGTAATAATTTTAAAATGGACTACGGGTAGTTAGGTATTTATTAACTGCGACAGTCGCAACTGCACAAAAAAGAGTCGCAACAGGGTTAAAAATTGACTAAATTTACTCCAGCTCAAACATGGAGCAGAAAAAGCTACTACCAAAGTAAAAAAGGAAAAATTGCTTACGTGAAAGAAAATTATCAACAGGCTGAAAGCAGTTGATAAATAAGTCACACATAAGCAAAAAAAAAGTGAGGAAAAAATTACTAAAAAAAAGAATACATAAGCAAACATTGATAAATGTCCCTCTATATCCACAGCCATTCCTCTGTCAAGGCTTCTACTCACCTCTTCATAAAAGCAAATTAGATTGGTTTGACAACTTCTATCCTTAAAAAACCCATGCTGGCTATCACTTATAATACAATTATCCCCTATGTATTCCTGTATGTAATCCCTTATAAGTCCTTCAAACAATTTACCAACAATGCACGTTAAACTTACCAGTCTATAGTTTCCTGGGGAAGACCTAGAGCCCTTTTTGAAGATTGGCACCACATTCGCCTTGCGCCAGTCCTTTGGCACAATATCAGACACCAGTGAATCTATAAATATCATTAACAGGGGTACAGATATTACTGAACTTAGTTCTCTAAGAACTCTTGGGTGCAATCCATCTGGCTCTGGAAATTTGCTTACATTTATATTACTTAACTTAACTTGTACCATTTCTACATTAAGCCAGTTCAGTACATTACATGATGTGTTACCAGCACTGACCTGTCCAATGTCAGCTCCTTCTTCCTTAGTATATACAGAACTAAAGAACTAAAGAACCCATTCAGTAGCTCTGCATTCTCTTTATCGCCTGTGAAAACCTCCCCATTATCATTATTAAGGGGTCCTACATGCTCTGTCCTTGTTTTTTTTTGCATTTACGGTATATATCTAAAAAAAATTTTTAGAATTGGTTTTGCTTTCTTTGGCCACCTGTCTCTCATTTTGAATTTTTGCTGTTTTTATTACATTTTTACAGATTTTATTAAGCTCCTTGTACTGTTTAAATGTTATAGCTGACCCTTCAGATTAGTATTTTTTTAAAGCAATTTTTTTGTTGTTTATTGCTCTTTTAACATAATTTGTCCCATTTACCTTCTGTATCAGTATTTGACAACACCTCCCCCCAGTCTATGTCCTTTAGTGCAGCTCTCAGCCCAGGGAAGTTTGCCTTTTTAAAGTTATATGTTTTTGCCTTCCCCGCCTGTCTTTGTTTTATACATTTTAAGTCAAAAGTAACTATATTGTGGTCGCTATTACCAAGGTTTTCCCGCACAGTTACATTACCAAACAGCTCTGCGTTGTTGGAAATGATCAGATCCAACAAGGCATCTATCAGGATTCGGCAGGCTGGAGGTGGATCCTCTGTGTCAGAGAGGGACTGGCGTGGACCGTGTCGGTGGACCGGTTCTAAGTTGCTACTGGTTTTCACCAGAGCCCGCCGCAAAGAGGGATGGTCTTGCAGCGGCGGTAGCAACCAGGTCGTATCCACTGGCAACGGCTCAACCTCTCTGACTGCTGAGATAGGCGCGGTACAAGGGATTAGACAAGAGCAAGGTCGGACGTAGCAGAAGGTCAGGGCAGGCAGCAAGGATCGTAGTCAGGGCAAGAGGTCTGGAACACTGGATAGGGATACACAAGGAACGCTTTTACTGGCACAATGGCAACAAGATCCGGCAAGGAAGTGCAGGGGAAGTGAGGTAATATAGGGAAGTGCACAGGTGAACACACTAATTAAAAACCCTGCCCCAATCAGTGGCACACCGGCCCTTTAAATTGCAAAGAATCGGCGCGCGTGCGCCCTAGGGAGCGGGGCCGCGCGCGGCGGGAGAGCACGGACGGGGAGCGAGTCTGGTAAGCGGGTCGGGATGCGCACCGCGAGCGTGCGCGTCCCGCATCGCGAATTGAATCCCGGCTAGGGACATTATCGCAGCGCACCCGGTCAGCGGGTCTGACCGGGGCGCTGCGAACAGGAGAACGCTGTGAGCGCTCCGAGGAGGAGCGGGGACCCGGAGCGCTCGGCGAAACAGTACCCCCCCCCCCCCTTGGGTCTCCCCCTCTTTTTAGAACCTGAAAATTTGTAGATAAGGTCCTTGTCAAGGATGTTATCCTCGGGTTCCCATGACCTCTCCTCCGGACCGCAATTCTCCCAATCTACAAGAAAACATTTTTTACCTCTGACCGTCTTGGATGCAAGAATTTCTTTAACCGAGAAGATGTCTGAGGACCCGGAGACAGGAGTAGGAGCAACAACCTTAGGAGAGAAGCGGTTAAGGATAAGTGGTTTAAGGAGAGAGACATGAAAAGCATTGGGAATACGGAGAGAAGGAGGAAGAAGGAGTTTGTAGGAGACAGGGTTGATTTGTCATTTTATTTTAAAAGGTCCAAGATAACGTGGTCCCAGTTTATAACTGGGGACACGGAAGCGGATATACTTGGCGGAGAGCCACACTTTGTCTCCAGGAGAAAAGACAGGAGGAGTTCTTCTTTTTTTGTCGGCATGTTTCTTCATCCGGGATGAGGCCTGTATGAGAGATTTTTGAGTCTCTTTCCAGATGGTGGAGAAGCCCCGAGTCACCTCATCAACAGCGGGCAAACCAGAAGGCATGGGAGTGGGGAGGGGGGGAAGAGGGTGACGGCCGTACACCACAAAGAATGGGGATTTAGCGGAGGACTCAGAGACTTTGAAATTGTACGAGAATTCGGCCCATGGTAGGAGATCGGCCCAATCATCCTGGCGGGAGGAAACAAAATGTCGCAAATAGTCACCAAGAACCTGATTAACTCTCTCCACTTGCCCATGGGGATGATAGGAAGACGAGAAGTTTAATTTGATTTTAAGCTGATTACAGAGGGCCCTCCAGAATTTCGACATAAATTGAACGCCTCTATCCGAGACGATATGCGTAGGAAGCCCGTGAAGGCGAAAAATGTGCACAAAAAATTGTTTCGCCAACTGTGGCGCAGAAGGAAGACCTGGAAGAGGAATAAAATGTGTCATCTTGGAGAAACGATCAACGACCACCCAAATAACTGTGTTACCATGGGATAAAGGCAAGTCTGTAATAAAGTCCATAGCAATCTGAGACCATGGTAGCTCAGGAACAGGCAGAGGATGAAGGAGACCGGCAGGCTTCTGGCGAGGAGTCTTGTCCCGGGCACAGACTGTACAAGCCCGAACAAAATCAGCAACATCTGCTTCCAGGGTAGGCCATCAGTAAAAATGAGAGATGAGCTGGATGGATTTTTTGACGCCAACATGGCCGGCGAGGTGTGAGGAGTGTCCCCACCTGAGAATCCTGATGCGCTGGCGTGGAGGGAGGAAGGTCTTTCCAGGAGGAGTTTGTCTGATGGAAGCTGGGGAAGCAGAGATCAGACAGTTAGGAGGAATAATGTGTTGCAGGGAGGCTTCCATTTCAGAGGCATCCGAGGAACGAGAGAGGGCGTCAGCCCTAATGTTCTTGTCAGCGGGGCGAAAATGAATCTCAAAGTTAAAACGGGCAAAGAACAATGACCACCTAGCCTGGCGAGGGTTAAGCCGTTGGGCAGACTGAAGATAAGAGAGATTCTTGTAATCAGTGTATATAATAACTGGGTATTTGGACCCTTCCAGCAGGTGCCTCCATTCCTCAAGGGCCAGTTTTATGGCCAGTAGTTCTCGATCACCAATGGAGTAGTTTTTCTCCCCCGGAGAGAAGGTCCTAGAAAAGAAACCACAAGTAACACCATGTCCGGAAGAGTTTTTCTGTAGGAGTACAGCTCCAGCTCCCACCGAGGAGGCGTCTACCTCCAGTGAGAAGGGTTTAGATGGATCGGGTCTGGAGAGTATGGGAGCAGAAGAAAAGGCAGTTTTGAGACGGTTGAACGCCTCTTCCGCTTGAGGAGGCCAGGACTTAGGGTTGGCGTTTTTCTTGGTTAGGGCCACAATTGGGGCCACAATGGTGGAAAAATGTGGAATAAATTGTCTGTGGTAATTGGCAAACCCCAAGAAACGTTGGATAGCTCGGAGTCCGGAGGGGCGTGGTCAATCCAACACGGCTGATAGTTTGTCCGGGTCCATTTGGAGTCCCTGGCCAGAGACTAAATATCCTAGGAAGGGAAGAGATTGGCATTCAAAGAGACATTTCTCCATCTTGGCATATAACTGATTGTCCTGGAGTCTCTGAAGAACCATGCGGACATGACGGTGGTGTTCTTCTAGGTTAGAAGAAAAAATCCAAATATCGTCCAGGTAGACCACAACACAGGTATATAATAAATCACGAAAAATTTCATTTACAAAGTCCTGGAAGACGGCAGGGTCGTTGCAAAGCCCAAAGGGCATAACCAGATATTCAAAGTGTCCATCTCTGGTGTTAAACGCAGTCTTCCACTCGTCCCCTTCCCTGATGCGGATAAGATTATATGCACCTCTTAAATCCAATTTGGTAAAGATGTTGGCGCCACGTAGGCGGTCAAAGAGTTCCGAGATAAGAGGCAGGGGATAGCGATTTTTTATAGTGATTTTATTAAGACCGCGGTAATCAATGCATGGACGTAAGGAACCGTCTTTTTTGGAGACAAAGAAGAACCCTGCTCCGGCAGGGGAGGAAGGCTTGCGGATAAATCCCCTTTTTAAATTTTCTTGGATGTACTCCTTCATGGCTTGTGTTTCCGGAGCAGACAGAGGATAGATTCTGCCCCGGGGTGGAGTAGTACCAGGGAGGAGATCAATAGGACAGTCATAAAGCCTGTGAGGAGGCAAAGTCGCTGCTTGTTTTTTGCAAAAAAAACATCAGCATAGTCCAGATAGGCCTTGGGGAGACCTGGTATCAAAGGAGCCATAGGGTTTTGACTGGCAGGACTGGGAGCAGACATAAGGCATTTTTTGTGGCAAGAAGTACCCCAGTTCTTGATTTCCCCGGTGGTCCAGTCAAGGGTAGGGGAATGGCGTTGAAGCCAAGGTAGTCCAAGAAGAATTTCAGAGGTGCAGTTAGAAAGTACCAGAAACTCAATCTTTCGTGATGCACATTAAGAGGGGTTCTGTGCGGTAACGCACAGTACAGTCCAATCTTTCACCATTAACTGAGGCGATGTAGAGGGGTCTGGCGAGACTGGTCACTGGGATGTTGAACCTGTTAACGAAAGAGGCCAAAATAAAATTTCCTGCAGATCCGGAATCCAAAAAGGCCACAGCTGAGAAGGAGAAGGTAGAAGAAGAAATCCGCACAGGCACAGTAAGACGTGGAGAAGCAGAGTTCACACCTAGAGCTGTCTCACCTTTGTGCAGAATCGGAGTGCGTCTTTCCTGACGTGGAGGTCGTATAGGACAATCCTTCAAGAAGTGTTCGGTACTGGCACAGTACAGGCATAGGTTCTCATTGCGGCGGCGTGTCCTCTCTTGAGGTGTCAGGCGAGACCGGTCTACTTGCATAGCCTCCACGGCGGAAGGCACAGGAACAGATTGCAGCGGACCAGAGAGGAGTCGGGGAGAGAAACCGCCTCGTGCGAACAAAGTCCATATCCTGGTGGAGCTCCTGACGTCTCTCGGAAAAACGCATGTCAATGCGGGTGGCCAAATGAATAAGTTCATGCAGGTTAGCAGGGAATTCTCGTGCGGCCAGCACATCTTTGATGTTATTGGATAGGCCTTTTTTGAAGGTCGCGCAGAGGGCCTCGTTATTCCAGGACAATTCGGAGGCGAGAGTACGGAATTGGATGGCGTACTCGCCTACTGAAGAATTACCCTGGACCAGGTTCAGCAGGGCAGTCTCGGCAGAAGAGGCTCGGGCTGGTTCCTTGAAGACACTTCGAATCTCCGCGAAGAAAGAGTATACGGAGGCAGTGACAGGATCATTGCGGTCCCAGAGCGGTGTGGCCCATGACAGGGCTTTCCCAGACAGAAGACTGACCACGAAAGCCACCTTTGACCTTTCAGTTTGAAATTGGTCCGACATCATCTCCAAATGCAGGGAACATTGCGAGAGAAAACCACGGCAAAGTTTAGAGTCCCCATCAAACTTGTCCGGCAATGATAAACTGAGGCTGGATGCGGCCACTCGCTGCGGAGGAGGTGCAGGAGCTGGCGGAGGAGATGGTTGCTGAAGCTGTGGTAGAAGCTGCTGTAGCATCACAGTCAGTTGAGACAGCTGGTGGCCTTGTTGCGCTATCTGTTGCGACTGCTTGGTGACTACCGTGGTAAGGTCAGCGACAACTGGCAGCGGGACCTCAGCGGGATCCATTGCCGGATCTACTGTCAGGATTCGGCAGGCTGGAGGTGGATCCTCTGTGTCAGAGAGGGATTGGCGTGGACCGTGTCGGTGGACCGGTTCTATGTTGCTACTGGTTTTCACCAGAGCCCGCCGCAAAGCGGGATGGTCTTGCAGCGGCGGTAGCAACCAGGTCGTATCCACCGGCAACGGCTCAACCTCTCTGACTGCTGAGATAGGCGCGGTACAAGGGATTAGACAAGAGCAAGGTCGGACGTAGCAGAAGGTCAGGGCAGGCTGCAAGGATCGTAGTCAGGGGCAACGGCAAGAGGTCTGGAACACTGGCTAGGGATACACAAGGAACGCTTTCACTGGCACAATGGCAACAAGATCCGGCAAGGAAGTGCAGGGGAAGTGAGGTAATATAGGGAAGTGCACAGGTGAACACACTAATTAAAAACCATGCGCCAATCAGTGGCGCACCGGCCCTTTAAATCGCAAAAAAACGGCGCACGCGCACCCTAGGGAGCGGGGCCGCGCGCGCCGAAAGAGCACAGACGGGGAGCGAGTCTGGTAAGCGGGTCGGGATGCACACCGCGAGCGGGCGCGTCCCGCATCGCGAATCGCATCCCGGCTAGGGACATTATCGCAGCACACCCGGTCAGCGGGTCTGACCGGGGCGCTGCGAACAGGAGAACGCTGTGAGCGCTCCGGGGAGGAGCGGGGACCCGGAGCGCTCGGCGTAACAGCATCACTTCTTGTTGGGTCCTCCACAAACTGGCCCATAAAATTATCCTGCAATAAATTTAGGAATTGTCACCCCTTTGTAGTTTAAGCCAACCCCAATCTATATCTGGATAGTTAAAATCTCCCATTATTACCACTGTACCTGCCCGGGCGGCCCTCTCTATTTGTTTATGCAGCCGACATTCTATCTCTTCAGTGATATTAGGGGGTCTGTAGATTACACCAAATATCATTTTTTCAGTATTTCCCTCCTTTTGTAATTCTACCCACAGTGATTCCACATCCTCAGAATCATCACACACTATGGCATCGTTCACACTGACTTTCATACCGCTTCTTACATACAGACAGACTCCACCACCTTTTCTGTTCATTCTATCTTTGCGAAACAATGTAAACCCTTGCAGATTGACAGCCCAGTCATGCGAGGAGACCAGCCATGTCTCAGTGACCCCAACTATATCAATATGTTCCTCCAGTATCAAGGCCTCAAGCTCCCCAATTTTATTTGCTAGGCTTCTGGCATTTGTGAACATACACTTTACATTTCCATCCTTTATGTTATTGGGGTTAATGGGATTCAAGGGTGTAAGTTTTATTTTCCTATGAAGACTATTCCTATTAACTGTTCTAACCCCTCTCTCCGCTTCACCCCCAGGTACATTTATAATTCCCACCTCTCTATCTACACTATCTTCCCCCTCTTTGCTGTAGGTTCCCTCCCCCCAAGTCCCTAGTTTAAACACTCCTCTACCCTTCTAGCCATCTTCGCTCCAAGCACAGCTGCACCCTCCCCATTGAGGTGCAGCCCGTCCCTACGATAGAGTCGGTAACCGACAGTGAAGTTCTCCATGAACCCAAACCCCTCCTTCCTACACCAGCTTCTGAGCCACTTGTTTACCTTCCTAATCTCCCGCTGCCTCTCTGGTGTGGCTCGTGCTACTGGCAGTATTTCAGAAAACACTACCTTGGAGGTCCTTGCCTTAAGCTTGCGACCTAAGTCCCTGAAATCATTTTTAAGGACACTCCACCTACCTCTTACTTTGTCATTGGTGCCAATATGTACCATGACTGCTGGGTCCTCTCCAGCCCCGCCCAGCAACCTGTCAACACGATCCGCGATGTGCCGAACTCGAGCGCCAGGCAGATAACACACTGTTCGGCAATCCAGGTCTTTGTGACAAATCGCCCTGTCTGTCCCCCTAATAATTTCAACCGTGCTAACTAATATACACACATATGAGAATTTTTTTTTTTAACTTGTAACTCCTTGCTGGAGAATAAAGATGAGTTCGGATCGGGCTGCCGGAGGCTTTCTACCCGAATGCCTTAGCTGCTGGGGCCCTCTGGCAATAGCTACTTCTCCCCAGAACACTATACACAAGGATATACATTTTTAGACAATATTACAAGATTACCTATACATAGTAACTCTGCCTCTATATGTGTTTCACATATGCTTCAGGGGACCCCTCTGGCCAGTAGAGTACCCTGTACACAATGAATGGATAGGAAAAATGGTTAGACATTTAGACATTTATTGACTACTTTGGACTGGATAATATACACTGGTTAGTTACAGTCCTAACTATGCATGACATTTGACTAGTTTCTACACAAAGCATTACACGACATTAGCATTATCTATGCTATACTGACTAGATATCACAGTATTTTATACTGATAACTTTATACACGGTACTATTACTATTCTCTGTACCTAGCTGGTAACTGTCCCTGTGTTGACCTTTGGGATCTGTGCAGCACCACCTCTGTAGAATCAGGAACTCTCAGGGCTTCTGGAGCTTCGGCCAGCTCTTCTTCAAGAAACTCAGGAGCTGGAATGGGTTCAGAGCTCACTGGATTCTGGATTGCTGGCATTTGTACTGGAAACATTGGAGATATTGGAGACATTGTTGGCACTCTGGAGACAGGCGTATACACTGGAGCCAAGGGAGACAGAGCGGGTAGTGGTGTGTTGACTAACGTTGGTTTGGTTAGTCCCTGGGTCGGAGGTAGACAGAAGAATGCTGGCTGATTTGGGGAGAATATAGGGAAATTCTTGGAAGGGTGGATCCCTTCACAAGGAACATACTCCCTCGCAGGTCTGACATCTGGAGGAGGCGGTGCTGGGAGCACGGGTATGTCTTCCTTAAGACAGATCTTAATGCGATTTCGGAAGACGACTTGTGGCTCATACCAAGACTTCTGTATTTCGCACACATCGGACTCAGGATAGGGTATGGCTGTCACCATATAGGGTTCTGTCTCCCAGATGCAATCTAATTTGTTAGTTCTTAGGAACTTCCGTAGCCAGACTTTATCACCCACCTGGAGTGGTTTGGCAGAGGCATGGCGGTTATAATCTTCTTGTTATCTTTGTTGGGCCTCGTCCATTTTCTCACTGACAATCTCCTTGGCCTCGTGAATCCTTCTCTGATGGTCAGAGACCCACTCCACGCTTGTGGAGAATTGTTGATCGGGGCCTGCAATCCAAATGTCGGTCTTTCGGGAGTTGCCCATGTCGACCCATCATCAAGAAAAAGGGAGTGTACCCGGTGGAGCAGTGTACTGTATTGTTGTAAATTTCCAACAGCTCGGGTAGTAACCGGGGACATTCTTCTTGCCTTGACACAGAAGCTGCTCGCAGCATATGGATGAAGACGTGGTTGATACGTTCACAGAGCCGATTCCACGAAAGGTCATATGCGGTGGTCCAGAGCTTCTTGCAGTTCTGGAATAACATAGTTTCTGGAAGAGTTGGGCCTCGAAAGCCGTTCCACGGTCAGTTAAGATGGACTCCGGACACCCAAGGGTTTGCACCCATTTGGAGTAGAAGATCTGGGCTGCTGTCTTGGCTGTGAGATCCTTGATGGGTACAATGACAACCCACTTGGAGTAATGATCCACCATGGTGAGAGCATAGGTATACCCGGACCGGGTAGGAGACAATTTCACATGGTCTGTTGGGTCTATCACTCTCGATGGAATGGAGGGGTGCTCTTGCGTTCTTGCCCATGTTCTTGGTGACGTTACAGACAGCACATTCACTGCACCATTTCTCAATGTAGCTTCGCATTCTAATGCAATAGAATCTCCGCCTGACAGTGGCTTCGGTCTTGTCGACTCCAAAGTGTCCCGACTGGTCATGTGTTGAGGACCATCGCCACATCTCTTCGGGGAACCAGAATCTGATGAAGTCGATAACCAGAGACGGATCCAAAGAATTTTGGTACAACAGTCCCTTGTGCACAAACAGTCGCTTCCTTTGTCGCCACAGACGTTTCAACTCGTAGTCACACTACGCCCGGCGTAGATGGGTTGGTACTTTTTTCGCCAGAAGGTAGTCCAACAGATCCCCCATGACTTGACTTTCATCTTGAAGAGTCTTCCAGATGTATAGGTCTTCTTTAATGTTTTCGGACCTGGGTTCACCGTCACACCATTCTGGTTCACGAACTGTTGATAAAATGGGGGCAACTCCATGTCTTCCCACACGTCTTCGACAGGTGGTTCTTCACCTGGGGTCATCCGAGATAGTACATCAGCATTGACTTTTGATTTGCCGCTCCTTGATGGTGAAACTGTAATTAGCTAATCTTGAAGCCCAAGGCTATTCAATGGCACCCAACTCTGCAGCGTTGAGATGGGCCAATGGGTAATAATCCGTGTAGACAGTAAATGGCGTGGCGGCCAAATAGTCTTTGAACTTTTCTGTCACAGTCCATACCAATGAAAGAAGCTCCAATTTGAATGAGCTGTAATTGGCATCGTTCTTCTCTGCTCCTTGCAGGTTATAATTGGCATGGGCAATCACTCTCTTTTGTCCTCCCTGGACTTTGGATAGAACAGCTCCCAGACCTTCAAAACTGGCATCAGTACATAGCCAAACTTGCTCTTGCTCTTCAGCCCATTCAATAGGTAGTCTTCCATTGTAATTCTCCCTCGCCATACCCCGTAGAAGAGCTGTCAGGGGTTGTGCAATCTAAGCGAAGTGTGGGATGAAGAGGAGGTAGTAGCTGGCAAATCCCAGAAAGCTCCTGACATCTTTCACCGTGCGCGGGGTAGGCCAGTTCTTAACAGCATCCACATTTTCAGTATTTGGCCACACTCCCTCTGCGCTGACAACATGCCCCAAGTAATGGACTTGAGGTTTGAGCAAGTGACACTTTGATGGTTTGATCTTCAACCCATGCTTAATCAAGACTTGAAAGACGTCTGACAGATGACTGAGGTGTTCCTTGTAGGATTTAGAATTCACAATGACATCGTCTAGGTACATCGTCTAGTATCTGCTGGCCAAATCCAGTGTGGAGAAGTAAGCAGCAGACTCGAGGGCTGTAAGTGACTCCGCGATCCTTGGCAAAGGATAAGCATCCTTATGTGTGACATTGTTCAGCTTCCTGTAGTCGACACAGAAACGGATGGCTCCTTCTTTCTTTTTGACCAGGACAAGTGGTGCTGCTCAGGGACTTTCTTGTATTGCGTCCGCCTCTTTCATGTTGGTCAGCATCTTCTTGACAGTCTGGTACATGCCTGGCGCAACTGGGCAGTTACTTTCCTTGATAGGCGGGCTGTCGCCTGTGAGGATACGGTGCTGGATCATTGAAGTCTTCCCTAAGTCTGTGGGCTGTTTGCTGAAAGCTTCGTGATACCTTTTGGTAACATTGATGACTCCATTGACCTGATCTTTTGGGGTAGTGTTGAACCCAACTTGGAGCTGTGCCCACCAGCACTCTGGGGGTTAGCACTGGATCCCTCCGAAACTTGAGCTGCACGCTGTTGGGCCCCCAGATGTTCTGCCACAATGTCCTTCGTCTCTAGGAGGTACAGCTGAGCCACTGGAGTGTATTTGGGTAAGACAGTAGCAGAATCAGACAAGTTCACTAACCGCACCAGGACTCTCCCGTTGGTGACAGTGACGAGACTTCTTGCAGGTCGGACAAGAGGATGATCTTCTAATTGAATAGGTTCCAGCAGAGCCTGATAGTCCCTATTCTTGACTCCGGGATGTGCACAACACCAGATGATGGTCTCTGTGTTGGGTTGTAAGGTCACCGACCTGATGTCTTGAACTCGTACTCTGCAGATTTCACCTTGCTTGTTTGCAAACTTCTGCTCCGCCTGTAGAATTTTCAAGTGGTGCTGCATACTCTTTGGGGAAGAACGGCATACAAAGCATCAAATATCTCAGTGAAACAATTTTTTATAATGTTCATCCCCAATATAAACTCAGCAGACCCCTTATCTGTCACATTAGTTACCATCACTCCCTGTCCGGTAAGTACATGCTTTCCCAACTGAATGGTTGGCTCCCAGTATCCATGTCTGGGGACTGGTTGCCCATTACATGCAACTACCCTGAAATTAAAATCATCAGGCTCAAATAATAAATTAGCATCCCAATGCTGATAGAAACCACGTTTAGATATAGTAGACACTTGTGACCCTGTATCTATCAATGCCTCTAGAGGCACACCTTCTACAACGACTTTTACAAAGGGGCAGGAGGCGAAATAAAGTGAGAGTCCTGATTTAGGTCATTCGGGGGTTGGACCTGGTGACTGTTTTCCTGAGGGCCAATCCTCGACCTCATGGTGAATCTGTTTAAATCCCAGCACTGCATTTTCCAATGGCTGGGCTTGTTACAATAGGTGCAGAAAGGTCTCTGAGTCCCCGAATATCTATTAGGTGTAGGATTACGGTAATTGGGATTGCGGGGAGCAGAAGCAGAGGCAGGTTTCCTAGGCAGGGGAGGTTCACAATCAGGTGGAGCAGGCCAGGTGGGAAGCTCCTTAACAGCCTTGGTCAATTGCTCAATGTCCTGTCTAACACTCTGCAGATCTAAGGCTGCGATGAATGTCAAAGTGGGCTGCACTGGGGAGGGGACAAGGGACAGCGATGGTATAGGCCTGGCTACTGCCCCTAGTGGCTCTTGAACAAGTGTGAGGGGATTACAAGCTTCCTCTAACTCGGTCCCGGACTCCATCACTTGGATAGCCAGTCTTTTAAAAGCAGGAAATGACATGTTGGGATTTTGGACTGCTAACATTCTCAATTGGGCCTTGTCCCACTTGTTATGGGCTCCATCAATTAATCTGTCCATTAACACTTTGTTGCCCTGTTTGGGAGTTATACCATTGTGGTAGCCTGGGGATGTAGGGTATATGGGATGTAGCTGTGCGGTAACAAAATGGCGCTTGTTTAACCCTTATCGCTCGTGACGCCAGGGTGCGGGCTTCTCTGTATCTGCTTGTCCTATCGCCACCCGTCTCAAGAACGAAAGGGAGGAATAATAAATGATTGTCCACAACCGGAGGTTTTCATAAAACTGTCGGAATCTTTACTGCAGCTTCTGTGCAACATTAAACAGGAAACAGTCCATGTAACAGAGTCTATTTGGAGTTTGACAGTTGGTTGGGACCTCGTGAGTTTCTAGAGCTTAGAAAAGTAATTAGTGCTGTTCCGCTGGATTTAGGGGATTGAGTTTAGGTCCAGTAGTCATACTAGCTTTAGAGGGGATTGATATCGTAACTCACGATTAGATTCAGGTTGAGTCTGGCAGGCTTCAGGCCTAAGCTTGTCTTTGCAAGTCGCACGGATCATTTCTCTCTCTCTACTAGTCCGGAACCCAAGAGATATGCTGCTTGCTTTGCAGCTCAGGAACAAGAGAGCGAGGATTGGCTGGCAGCTCCCTTATATGGGCAGGGCCTGGCCTTAAGCTCACTGGTCCATACCATCTGTCATTCACTTTACAAGGAATTATGGTCTAACCATGTGACCACACATGAGACCTCCAAAGGTCCTTCAACACACCTTACTAGAATTAACATGAGTCATGTGACCTAAGGTCCTGCGACATTATATAGCTAATTAAATATACAACTATTTATACATATAAACATCATAGAATTCCATAAGAAAGAGGCGACTAGGGGACATCCCACTAGGAGGATGCTACTGGAACGAAGTAACTCTGACTTTGGGGACCACCACATAAGGTACGGTATACAATACGGTACCGGGACACCACAAACCCCCTTACTTAAGATAAGTCGGTCTCGACGTCTGTCCCCTAAGGCAGAGGGACGAAGTGCAAAATGTTTTTTTACAGTCTTGGGCATAGTCTTTCATATGTCCATTATTCAGGCTGTATGAATGTAACAAAAGAGTCTTTGCATATAATGAGAGTCCTTGCAAGCTCTGACAAATTTTTGGTTAGTTACTATATATTAGTTTTTTTTCTTTTTCTAAACAAACTTTATATATACTTTGAGGTACATACATGAGTATTGATAAACTCACGAACAGGATTGGATTGTTCGCGGAATGGCTGACTAAAAGCGGGAGAAGCAGGAGCGACAGAAGGAGCGTTTGACACACAGCTCCCTTCGGCTTAGGTGGTGGAGCCTTGGCTGGATGAAGGAGGGAGCGGATGGCCACTGGGTGATGAAGCAGGCTGGACCACTACATCGGAGCCACGGTTCTCCCAGGCCACTTTATGGTGGCGAAGCATGTGTTGACACAGGGCCGTGGTGCCGACATTGGGACCCTGGCCACGCTTCACCTTCTGCCGACAGATCTTGCATGTGGCTACGTGAACCTCCTCCGGATGCCTTATGAAAAACTTCCACACCGCCGAGTAGCTGATTTTCCCACCCGCAGTCCGCACTAATTGACTGCTACTGGCACCGTCTCCAGGAACCCCTGTTCCACTACCTCCCGGAAAGGTAGGCTGCCACGAAGCAGGTGGTCTCCCCCGGGCACGTTTGGCTCCTGAATTTCCACTACTGCCACCACGCTGCTACCGCCTTGCTGCCTCAAGGGCAACCTGCAACTCTCTTCTCCTGATGATGATGAAGCCCCTTCTGCACCCGGCTCCCAATTGCGATCGGCTTCATCATCATCAACAGTTGTGTGCACGTCACTGATGTCCTCCTCAGGTTCCCCAACAGTGTCTACTTCAGGACCCTGAACACTTGCAACACCGCCTCCCACGTCATTCTCCGCATCACTACTTGGCCGCATAGAGGAGCAAGCAGCGCATGTCTCCTCCCCTTCTTGGCTGTCCAGTAGCTGCTGACTGTCCTCTATTGGATCGTCCTCAGTAAATAGTGGAGCTGAACCCACAGCATAAGATACTTCTTTAGGAGAGGGAACAGCACAGGACAAAGGCAATGGGAGGACAGGGACTGCTCCCGGGCCATGCCAACTGAGCGTTGTGTCTGAGGAACCCACCGACTGTTGACTGGGGGTGTCAGATGTTACTTGTGATGATGTGGATGAGCATTTTAACCAATCGACGACGGCAGATGGGTTGCCGGTGGAAACACGACCGCTGGCTGATAACGGGAGCTCAGGCCTCTCGCTGCGACTCCTGCTGCCACTCGTTCCAAGTCTGCTGCCAATTCTGCCTGAAGTATTTAGGCTTCTGCCACTCCTGACACATCCTGGCACTTCTCTGCCTGACATACTTAGTTCGTTTATGAGGGTATTACAATACGCTACACTACTCTAGAACAGCAGCAGGTGATTACTTACGGCTGTCCTTGAACAGTATGTAGGCCCTTGACAGCTTAACAGGTACTAAATGGTACAATACTTGGATGTACCTATGCGGTATGCACTGATGAGGGCAGTTATATGCCTAACTATTAGCAGAAAAAACTCTGTATTTTTGTAATACACCAACCGGTGGATA
This sequence comes from Hyla sarda, assembly GCF_029499605.1. Taxonomy (NCBI): domain Eukaryota; kingdom Metazoa; phylum Chordata; class Amphibia; order Anura; family Hylidae; genus Hyla; species Hyla sarda. The sequence goes on along the minus strand of NC_079195.1, from coordinate 166,922,184 downwards.
CTATTGTTTGGACTTTGACAGTTTGAAGCACCTTGACAGATTAACAGGTACTAAATGGTACAATGCTTGGATGTACCTATGCGGTATGCACTGATCAGGGCAGTAATATGCCTAACTATTAGCAGAAAAAACTCTGTATTTTTGTAAAACACCAGCCGGTGGATACTATTGTTTGGACTATGACGGTTTGGAGCACCTTGACAGATTAACAGGTACTTAATGGTACAATACTTGAATGTACGTATGTGGTATGCACTGATGAGGGCAGTAATATGCCTAACTATTAGCAGAAAAACTCTGTATTTTTGTAAAACACCAGCCGGTGGATACTATTGTTTGGACTTTGACGGTATGGAGCACCTTGACAGCTACTAAATGGTACAATACTTGGATGTACCTATGCGGTATGCACTGATCAGGGCAGTAATATGCCTAACTATTAGCAGAAAAAACTCTGTATTTTTGTAATACACCAGCCGGTGGATACTATTGTTTGGACTTTGACGGTATGGAGCACCTTGACAGCTTAACAGGTACTAAATGGTACAATACTTGGATGTACCTATGCAGTATGCACTGATGAGGGCAGTACTATGCCTATTAGCAGAAAAAACTCTGTACTTTTGTAAAAACACCAGCCGGTGGATACTATTGTTTGGACTTTGACGGTATGGAGCACCTTGACAGCTTAACAGGTACTAAATGGTACAATACTTGCATGTACCTATGCGGTATGCACTGAGGAGGGCAGTTATATATGCGTAACTATACGCAGAAAAAACTGTTTAAAAAAAAAAAACAGCCAGTGAATAGTATTTTTTGGAGTTGCACAGTATGTAGCCAGCCCCTTGACAGATTAACAGGTACAAAATGGTGCACATGCACTACAGTCCACTGAACAACAACGTATTTCTGAACAGCAGCAGGACCCAACAGTGTAGCACCACAAAAAAAAAATCCAGGGATTAAACCCTAAATTGTACTCTGTCACATAATTCTGAGCAGCAGAAGTTTTGTGGAGCAAATAAAAATAAACTCAATTGGGCTGAACAATGAGGAGATAAGATGCTTCAGAAAGTTCAGGCAGCTTGGAGATCTGTATGAGGCAGCTGACAGCTATCTGCCCCTCTCTGCTGCAATGCTCAATAACGTGAATAGGAGATTTAGCAATCAATGATCCTTCTCAGTGTAACAGCAAAGTACTCTGCACTCGTGCCTTTCCCTAATGCTGATGTGACTAGCAGTTGCAGTGTAACACTGTGGTATGAGCTATTCACACACACAGAGTCCAGTCCTCTCCATCTGAGTGCATAGATGAAATGAAGAGAGGCAAGATGGGCGCCGATTATATAGGGGCTGTGACATCACAGGGGTCAGTGAACACTGATAGGCTGCATCTCACATGTGATTCAGGGTCAGCCCACCTACCTTCATTCCCGCCGCTGTTTCACGCCCTCCCATAATCCCCTGCCCCATGTACTCACATGTGAATCCGCCATCTTAGGTTCCTAATAGCCTGGAACGCTGTAAAATGGAGTTTAAGCAATTTGTGCGATAGAATCGCGGCGATATTCGTATTCGTTGCAAATCGAATATTTCATGAAATTAGTAACGAATTCGGGTTCGTCAACTTCGATTCGCTCATCTCTATATATGATATGTTTCTTTTTTATTCTCCCCTCCACTACATTTTCAACACCTCTGAGTCTAATTCGTGAACAACTCCGCCTTTACCAATAGATTCACAGAATGCCTTTTTCAGACCAATGTACTCCAACCAACCACCATCTTTTAAATATAACTCTACCTTCAAATCTTGCCATTCCTTAAATCTACCCCTCCTTCATACATCCTTTACCCTATTACAACCCGACTTTTGGAACATTCCCAGCTTATCTATTTGAATAACTTCCTTTAAGTTTAAATTGTCCCACAGCGGTGATACCTCAATTACCCTTTTATATCTATCTCTACTCTAAACACTCTCCAGGTTTTAACCCCTTAAGGACTGCGCCCTTTTTTGAAATTCTGACCACTGTCTGCTTTTTTCGTGACATATTCTACTTTAATATAGGGGTACATTTTTGTCATTACTTGCATCCTTTCTTGGTGAAAAATCACAAAATTTCATGAAAATGTTGAAAATTTTGCATTTTTCTAACTTTGAAACTCTCACAAATACAATGGGGGATATTTATCAAAGTTGTCTATGTTCGCATCAATATAGACCAAACTACAGAGGGTTAGTCTGGTCTATTGTGCACCTAATTTATCAAATGGCGCACAGCTCTTGATAAATTCTGTGCACAGACTGCATGATCTATGGTTTAGTCGATATTTAAACGTGCTCCAACATGGTCTGACATTTCGGCGTACTTTCAGCCTATGTGACTTGTCGCTGAAAAGTCGCTTTTGATAAATTCAGCACCAATGCATTTTTCAATGCATTTCAGTCTAAAATAGACTTGCATGCATCATGTTCTAAAAATCTTCTAGAGCAAAAGTCGCAGAAAAGTCGCACATATTTAGACTGCGACTTTCTGTGCGACAAATTTAGACAAGAAAAACCAGTTTAAATCCTTTGATAAATGTCCCCCAATATGTCTACTTTATGTTGGCATCATAAAATTGACCTATTTTTACTTTTTGAAGACATTAGAGGGCTTCAAAATATAGCAGCAATTTTAAAAATTTTCATGAAAATTTCAAAATCTGAATTTTTCAGGGACCATTTTATTTTGAACTGGATTTGAGGGGTCTTTCTGTGAGAAATTCCACATAAATTACCCCATTATAGAAACTACACCCCTCAAAGTTTTCAAAATGACATTCAAAAAGTGTGTTAACCCTTTAGGTGTTTCACAAGAATTGCAGCTAAGTGGAGGAGAAAAATCAAAATCTGCTTTTTTTACAGTAACATGTTCTTGTAGCCCCATTTTTTCATTTTTAAAAGTGGTAAAAGGAGAAAGAGCTCCCCAAAATTTGTAGCCCAATTTCTCTCGAGTTTGTAAATACCTCATATGTTGACATAAAGTGCTCTGTGGGCTCACAACATGGCTCAAGAGGGAAAGAGCAACTGTAGGATTTTTTCAAATTAATTTTGCTGTCATAGTTTTTGGGGGCCATGTTGCATTTAGGAAGCCCCCATGGTGCCAGAACAGAAAAAAAAAACACATGGCATACTCTTTTGTAAACTACACCCCGCAAGGAACGTAACAAGGGGTATAGTGAGCCTTAACACCCCACAGGTGTTTGATGACTTTGCGTTGAAGTTGGATGTGAAAATGGAAAATGAGATTTTTAACACTAAAATGATGGTGTTACCCCAATTTTTTTTCCACAGGGGATAATAGGAGAAAATGGACCCCAAAATTTGAAGCCCAATTTCTCATGATTAAGAAAACGCCCAATATGTGGATGTTAAGTGCTCTGCTGGTGCACTACAGTGCTCAGAAGAGAAGGAGCAAAATTTGGCTTTTTGAAATAGAATTTTGCTGAAATGCTTTTTGGGGGGCATGTTGCAATTAGAAAGTTCCCAGGATGCGAAACAGCAAAAATCCCCCCACATGGCATATTATTTTGGAAACTACACCCCTCAAGGAACGTAACAAGGGGTATAGTGAACCTTAACACCTCACAGGTGTTTGACGACTTTGCTTTGAAGTTGGACGTGAGAATGGAAAATTAGATTTTTAACACTAAAATGATGGTGTTACTCCAAATTTTTCATTTTCACATGGTGTAATAGGAGAAAATGGACCCCAAAATTTGAAGCCCAATTCCTCCCGGTTAAGAAAACACCCCATATGTGGATGTTAAGTGCTCTACTATAGTGGTCTCCACACTGTGCTCTTCCAGATGTTGCAAAACTACAACTCCCAGTATGCTGAGACTGTCCAGGCATGCTGGGAGTTGTAGTTCTGCAACATCTGAAGGGACAGATGTTACAGAACTACAACTCCCAGCATGTCTGGGCAGTCTGGGCATGCTGAGAGTTGCAGTTTTGCAACATCTGGAGGGCTACCGCTTTGGCACCACTGTATAGAGTTGCAGTTTGGCAACCCCTAGAAGGCAGCATTAAAGATTGCTTTACTGCTACCTTCATTGCTGCTCTGCGCCATCGCCTCCCTACCTCCGCCGCGGATCTCCACTGATGCCACCGATGATCGCCAGTCCCCGCCGCAAGTCCCCAGGTACCTGCTGCCATCTTCTCCCCCCGCTCTGCCCGACATCAAGGGGCGGGCAGAGCGGGGGATTTTCATGGTAACCCTCCCGCCTTCAATTGCCATTGGTCAGTAGTCATTACTGACTAATGGCAGGGGATAAGAGGGGGTGGCATCACTGCCGCCTCGTTCTTATCCCTTTGGATTATCGGGGCTGTCACTGACAGCTCCAATCATCCCTATTTTCCGGGCGATCGGGACATCAGAGACCCGATCAGCCCAGAATTACTGCAAATGGCTGATCACCGACATGGGGGGGGGGGTTTCAGGACCCCCTCAGGCATTTGCACTGGCTGCCTGCTGAATGATTCAGCAGGCAGCCCTCAGATCTTAAGGACTTTAAAACGGGGGCATATGGATACGACCGTCGTCCTTAAGGGGTTAACCAAATTCCAGCAGCTGGATTATGTCGTCAAATCCCCCAGCGCTTTTGGACAATAGATACCCAAAGAAAGCAAATTTTCTCCATTCACTCAAAAAGTACATTTGGCCTCCCAAGAAGTATTTGCCATCATTAGGAAATTCATTCCTCAATTTTCCCTAGATTGACAGAAGTAATTTAATTGTATACATATTCTTTTTCTTCCCCATATCAATGCATTGAAAATTGCTATAATTTTTTTTAAATAACTTATTTTCATACCAGATTGGTGCTGATCCAAATACATACATTATTTTTGGAAGCATAACTGGCTTGCTTTTGATAAATTGAGATCATTCTATATTTTTGCTTTTCTTTCCATGTTCCCTATTATCTTCTTAGTATTTAATTGATGATCATCTCCTATTTCTCCAGCCAATTGAATTCCCAAGAATCGAAAACTCTATGCCTTTTTCAAAACCCTCAGCCCATAGGTTTGTCCTATACTTTCCTCTCCTAATGGAAGGATAACTGACTTGGACCAATTTATCGCTAGGCCGGACAAACCTCCCATTCTCCTCTATTATCTCCATTACTCAAATGAGGGACTTTTTGGGGTCTTTCAGGAACATCAGGATGTCGTCTGCGTACAGGGATATTTTCTCCCCTCTCTCCCCTGATCCAAACCCAGATATAACTGGATCTGCTCTTGTTCTCATTGCCGATAGTTCCATGACCATTGCATATAACAGGGGGAGAGGGGACAACCCTGCCTGGTACCTCTTGACAGAAGGGGTCCACCCACAACAGAATACATGGTAGAGGTAGGTAGAGGTTCCTAAAGAATAATTTTAAAGAACTAGGTGCCAAGCTGCAGAGAAGTAATACTACCTGTGCCATGTGCATTGCAGGAAAGACAGTGGGAGCTTAGGGAGTTAAAGTGTACCTTTTGTTAACAAAAACTTTTGATATAATGTAGATAATACTATTATATGTACAGTATATTTGTAATATACATTGATTTAAACATTTGTATATTTTTGGGTGAAAAAATGCTGTCCCTGCAGCTATTGCCAGTGTGTCTGCATGAGGTGCCCAAATACAGGAAGTAAGGGCAGGACAAGCAGGGCTCTGTGCAGGCTCCTGGCTTGTCAATCATCCTGCTTTGTGAGCCGGGAGCATTTCAAAGAGCCTCACTGCTTGTCCACCCACACTTCCTGTATTTGGACTCCTCACAAGACATACAGGCAATAGCTGTAGGTAAAAAAATATACACATTTTTTAACCAATGTATATTACAAATGTACATATAATGGTGTTATCTACATTATATAAAAAGTTTTTGTTAACGACAGGTACACTTTAAATGCATGGCTTAAGTCTTGGTGTAAGGTAGAAGGGTTTGAGTTTTTAAAACCCAAGGCTGACTTTTTGTTGGGATGCAAGCTGTATTCTGCACATCATTTGCTGTCAATCTGCAGGGGTTTACACTGTTTCACAAGGATAGTGCGATCAGGAAATGTAAAGGAGTATGTCTGGATTTTAGAAGTGAAATGAAAGTCAGTGTCGAAATATGCAACATCATGTGAAGATTGTGAGGAAGTGGAATGCTTGTGGGTAGATTTACAAAAGGAGGTAAACAATGAAAAGATAATTTTTAGTGTAATCTGTAGATCCCCCAACGACACTTTGGAGGTCAGCTGCATACACAAATAGTAACGCTGCCCAGGCAGGTACAGTGGTAAAATAGATAGTTTAAAGGGTTACTCTGGAGAACTAAACTCATAGTCCATCCTTTCCCACGTGATGATTTCTGGCTTCACAGCCACACCTCCCTCCTCCTCCCTCCCTCTCCCTGTGTGAGGATTTTTCCGGCAGATCAGTCTCCCCAGCACATAACACTGCTCTTTCCTGATGTAGATCTTATCAATGACTGCTGCCATTCAGAGCATAGCATGATTTATTTATAAAGAAAAGACATGTACAGTGTGCTACAACAACACAGCATGCACACAGATAGTAAAAGCAATTGGCTGGCAGACATTACACAGAGCTGAACTGACTGCTGGGAGTTGTAGTCCGGGCTGCAAGCAAGGAAAAATATTTAGGAGACAACAGGGGCAATAGAAGCTGGCAAAATCACAAGAATAACTACAGGAGACACAGAACAGGTATTGTGGTGCTTTGGGCATTTTCATTTTTATTAACTTACCTGGGGCACCCCATCAACTATCTAGATATTGATTGGGGTCAGGGTTAGGCTACAAACTGCAAAGGGGAGAAAATGTCTTAATTTATTGCAGAATAATTTTATAGGCCAGTACAAGAAGTACAGTAGTGTTGGATCTAGTCATTTCGAACAATACACAGCTGGTTGGGAATGTAACTGTGCATGTAAACATTGGTAACAATGATCACAATATAGTTACTAGTGTTGAGCGTGAATATTCGAAATGCATATTTTTACAGCGAATATCGGCACTTCACGATTTCGCGAATATTAAAAATATAGTGACATATATTCGTAATGACGAATATTCATTTTTTTAATGCAAATATTTATGTGAATATTTATTCGAATATCAGCACTTCCAGACTGGACACTGATACCTCCCTTTTTTAGGTGAAAGATATAATTGCGCATGCGCACTATGCGAATTTCATTATGAATTTTCGCATGAAAAAAAAAAAGACCAAACATAGTAAATATGCGAATTTCGCAAACATAGGACGAATATTCATCCAAATATTTGCAAAATATTGCAAATTCTAATATGGCCCCTGCTGCTCATCACTAATAGTTACTTCTGAATGAAAGGATAGAAGTTGTCAAACCAACTTAATTTGCTTTAATGAAGATGTGAGGAGAAGCCTTAACAGAGGGATGGGTATATGAGTATTACAGAATATAGCATATCATAAAAATAGGCACAGCACAAATGGTATAGTATAACATATAAACCAATCGTTAAGAAATGTACTGTGAAGTAAGGAGATAGCACCAACCATAGAATTAGGGTAACATGTTATTTTTACTGCATGGTAAAAAGTGGAACAAAAATGATGGCAGAATAAAATCTACAATTCACTCAAAATACAAGGTTGCACATAAAAACATCTAAGAAAAAATTAAAAAATATGACTGTTTTAATGCTAAAACAGAAATATGGCAACTGAGTTATGTGCCAACGAGATTAACTTCAGATATAAATATAAAATCTAGATAAAGTTAAATTTTTTGGAAGGTTATTTGAATTCACTGCTAAGGATCTAACTACTTCATAAAGAATGTGACCCCAAAGACCTATTTTTGCTTTTACAAGACATGTAAAAATTGACATTATGTTGGATGTAAAATTTTTTCAACATACCAAAATATTATATATCAACATAATCTATTGTTTCCGAGCATATCAGATGCTGAACTGGAACACATTGATGTAATTATGAAGTATTCTTTGGAAATTATTGAACATCTGTAAAAGCTTTTTCCGTTGCTTAGACATAAATTTATTCATATAAAAAACTTCTGACAAATGGGCAGCAGCGCTGAGCATAGCACTCTGCTCCTCTTCGCTTGACTCTGCTTAGAGAGCGGTGCAAGTGGTGTATGGATTCACATAAAGTCCATTAACACATAGGGAGAGACTTATCAAAACCTTACAGTTGCCCATAGCAGGCCTTAAAAAAAAAATAATGTAAAGAAGCAATCTGGTTGCTATGGGCAACTGCACCACTCTTCCCCTATGCAGGGTTTGATAAATATACCCCATAAAGTCCATAGACACACAAAGACCTTTTTTTCTAATCATATTTTATTCCTCTAAACATTGCCATCACTAACACTGAGCATAAAAGGCCCATGTGAATCCTACATGGATACAATTGAAAACTGCATTGTGAAGAACGGAACTACTGACTCTTCCCGGACTGTTCACACAATTTTGGATTGAACATCAAATTAATAAATCTCAATAGTATGTCTTACACTTGCAAAGTATTTAAAGAAATTAAAATTTTGATATGATGTACATGTACTTTACTTGTACCATGGTTTACATTTCTCAACATTGTAATTGCAACACCAAGGAGGAAAAGTCATGGAATTATTAAAATCACAGGATCTACAGACATTTTAATGATATGCAAATGATAAAAAGTGAAAACAATATATTCAAAATATTTCAATTTATTCAGTATCGAGTATGAGTGCCACGCACAGAAATAATGCACTTAAATGCCTTGGCATGCTATTAGTAAGGTTATTAAAGTGTACCAGTCATTAGCAAAAACGTATTATATATTGTGAAAAATAATATTATATGTATATTTGTAATATACATTAGTTAAAAAATGTGTAGATTTTTGTCCCTGTAGCTATTGTCTGTGTTTCTCTGGGGAGTCCAAATACAGAAAATGTGGTCGGGACAAGCAGGGCTCTGTGCACTGAGGACAAGCAGGGCTCTGTGCAATGAGGACAAGCAGGGCTCTGTGCACTGAGGACAAGCAGGGCTCTCCGCAATGAGGACAAGCAGCGCTCTGTGCACTGAGGACAAGCAGGGCTCTGTGCACTGAGGACATGCAGGGCTCTGTACACTGAGGACAAGTAGGGCTCTGTACACTGAGGACAAGCAGGGCTCTCCACAATGAGGACAAGCAGGGCTCTGTGCACTGAGGACAAGCAGGGCTCTGTGCACTGAGGACGAGCAGGGCTCTCCGCAATGAGGACAAGCAGGGCTCTGTGCACTGAGGACAAGCAGGGCTCTGTGCACTGAGGACAAGCAGGGCTCTGAGCACTGAGGACAAGCAGGGCTCTGCGCACTAAGGACAAGCAGGGCTCTGTACACTGAGGACAGGCAGGGCTCTGTACACTGAGGACCAGTGGTAGATCCAGGGGGGGCAACGGGGCAATTGCCCCCCCCCCCCCAGATTCATTTCCCCCCTCACATCTTTTCGAGACACAAGGATGCCCCGGTTACCTTTCCGCAGCCCCACGTTAACTTTAAAAACGCAGGGGCCTCCGGGAGGTAGCGCACGCAGGGACTACACTGACATCCCATGTGTGCGCCCATAGGAGCAGAGCAGGGTGGATGCATGCATGGTAAGCTACCAGCGGCACGTCATCTTTAGTGTTCCGACCACCACTCCTCCGGTCCTGGGACCTACTGCTATGGCCTATAGGCCATAGAAGTAGATCGTGACCCTGGACCGGAGGAGCTGTCGTTGGAGCACTGAAGTGGGGCAGTACACAGACATAGAGCCTCCAGCCATACACTGCCAACCTAATGTGGGGGAAATATACTGCCAACCTAATGTGGGGGGAATGATACTGCCAGCCTAATGTGGGGGAACTACAACCTAATTTGGGGGAACATACTGCCAACCTAATATGGGGGAACTACAACCTAATGTGGGGGAACTATACTGCCAACCCTAATGTGGGGGAACTATACTGCCTACCTAATGTGGGGGAACTATACTGCCAAACTAATGTGGGGGAACTATACTGCCAACCTAACGTGGAGGAACTATCCTGTCAACCCAATGTGGGGGAACTATACTGCCAACCTAATGTGGGGGAACTATGCTGCCAACCTAATGTGGGGGAATTATGCTGCCAACCTAATGTGGGGGAACTATACTGCCAACCTAATGTGGGGGAACTATACTGCCAACCTAATGTGGGGGAACTACAACCTAATGTGGGTGAACTACAACCTATTGTGAGTGAACAACAACCTAATGTAGGGGAACTATACTGCCAACATAACTATGCTGCGTATTTAAGGGGATACTCTACTTCCACAAAGTTCTGAACATTTTGTTCAAACTCTGGGTGCGGGCTGCAGTGGTTGTGACGTCATAACCACGCCCTTGTGACGTCACACCATGCCCACCCAATGCAAGTCTATGGGAGGGGGCGTGTCGACCAGCGCATGATACTCTTGATAGTGCACTCCCGAGACTAGACTCTGGATCCACCCTTGCTGAGGACAAGCAGGGTTCTGTGCACTGAGGACAAACTGGGCTCTGTACACTGAGGACAAGCAGAGCTCTGTACACTGAGGACAAGCAGGGCTCTGTGCAGCGAGGCTCTGTGACATTCCCCGACTCACACAGCAAGATGATGGACAAGCCAGGAGCCTGCACAGAGCCCTGCTTGTCCTGCCCTAACTTCCTGTATTCGGTCTCCTCACAGAGACACAGAGGCAATAGCTGCAGGGACAGCATTTATTCACCCAAAAATATACAAATTTTTTAACCAATGTACATTACAAATATACATATTATGGTATTATCTACATCATTTAAAACGTTTTGAAACAACCTCTGGCTATCATTGTGTCCAAGACAAAAGCGGGACTCCTCACGGAAGAGGATATGCTTCCATTGCTGTGCCATTATAGACTTAAAAGGGTACTCCAGTGGAAAACATTTATTTTTTTTTTTTAACTGGTGCCAGAAAGTTAAACAGATTAGAATATCATATAAAACAAATGGTACGGAGCTCAAGGGACAACTGGATATATATAATCTAACAATGTATATTTATTGGTGTAAAAACTAAATAAATGACAGATATTTATAATTCCCTCTGTGGGGCCCTTGTGACTCACTTAGAGTTAATTTATCTTATATTATATATAAAACAACATAAATAAAATATATTTAGAATATAAAACACCCTTAAAGTAGTAAAGTTGCTATTGCGTCTTAGAGAAGTTCTGTATTGCCCGTAATAACTACTGTAGTTAGATTAGTAAATCACTTCTTTCTAAAAATCTTAATCCTTCCTGTACTTATCAGCTGCTTTATGTTTCACAGGAAGTTCTTTTCATTTTTAATTTATATTCTGTCTGACCACAGTGCTCTCTCCTGACACCTCTGTCCATGTCAGGAACGGTCTAAAGCAGGAGCAAATCCCAATAGCAAACCTATCCTGCTCTGGGCAGTTCCTGACATGCACAGAGGTGTCAGCAGAGAGCACTGTGGTCAGACAGAAAAGAAATTCCAAAAGAATACTTCCTGTGGAGCATACAGCAGCTGATAAGTACTGGAAGGATTAATATTTTTAAACAGTAGTAATTTACAAATATGTTTAACTTTCTGGTTCCAGTTGATTTAAAAAAAATGTTTTTCACTGGAGTACCCCTTTAACGCCTTGAGGACTAAGCGTTTTTCAGTTTTTACATTTTCTTTCAGCAACCAGGACCCGCGGCTAATACCGGACATCGCTAATCGGGCTGATGTACGGTATTAACCCTTTAAACACTTCGATCAAAGTTGATTTCGGTGCCTAAAATGGGAAAAAACAGTTGCCGGTTAGCTCAGCGGGCTGGTTGGGACCGCCGCAGTGAAATTGTGGCGTCCCAAACAGCTGAGAAGACAATAGGAGGATCCTTACCTTGCTCCTTTCTGTCCAATCGGCATTCTATTGCTCCAAGCCTGCCATGCAGGCTGGAGCAGCAAAGCACTGGTAACACTGATCAATGCTATGCTATGGCATAGCATTGATCAGTGTATGCAATAAAAAAAGTGCATGTAATAGTCCCCTTTGGGGACAAAAAAATCCCTTTTATTAATAAAAGTTTGAATCACCCCCATTACCCATAAAAAATATATATACCGTATTTATCGGGGTATAGCACGCACCGGCCTATAACACGCACCCTCATTTTACCAAGAATATTTGGGTAAAAAAAGTTTTTTACCCAAATATCCTTGGTAAAATGAGGGTGCGTGTGTGTGCGTGTCCGATACACTGTTTCTGACCCCGCAGAAGCCCCCCAGGAAAGGCAGGGGGAGAGAGGCCGTCGCTGCCCGCTTCTCTCCCCCTGCCTTTCCTGGGGTCTAGAGCCCTGCTGCCCCCGATTCTCTCCCCCTGGCTATCGGCGCCGCTGCCCCTTCTCTCCCCCTGTCTATCGGTGTCGCTGCCCCATTGCCGGCGCCGACAGACAGGGGCAGAGAAGGGGCAGAGGCACCCATTGCCGGCGCTGCTGCCCCGTTGCCTCCCCTATCCCCGGTTGTATAATTACCTGTTGCCGGGGTCGGGTCCGCGCTACTTCAGGCCTCCGGTGTGGCGTCCCCTGCATCGTTGCTATGCGCTGCGAGACGCAATGACGAGTGACGTCACTCGTCATTGTGCCGCGCCGTGCAGCGCATATCAATGACGCAGGGGACGCACACCGGAGGCCTGAAGCAGCGTGGACCCGACCCCGGCAACAGGTAATTATACAACCGAAGATGGGGGAGGCAACGGGGCAGCGGCGCCGGCAATGGGTGCCTCTGCCCCTTCTCTCCCCCTGTTTGTCGGCACCGCTGCCCCATTGCCGGCACCGCTTCTCTCCCCCTGGCTATCGGCACCGGCAATGGGGCAGAGGCACCGATAGCCAGGGGGAGAGAAGGGGCAGCGGCACCGATAGCAGGGGGAGAGAAGGGGCAGCGGCACCGATAGACAGGGGGAGAGAAGGGGCAGCGGCACCGATAGCAGGGGGAGAGAAGCGGCGGCAGCAGGGACCCCAGGACAGGCAGGGGCAGAGAAGCCGGCAGCGGTGGCCGTCTCTGCACCTGAAAAAGCCGCTGCAGTTCATTGATTTAAAGCATCCGCTTTAAATCATTGAACTGCCGCGGCTTATCGCGTATAACACGCAGGACAAATACGGTATATATATATATATATATATATATATATATGTAACCAAAAATAAACATATGTTGTATTGCCACGTGCGTAAATGTCCGAACTATAAAAATAATAATATAATATAATGTTAATTAAACCGCAAGGTCAATGGCGTAAAGGTAAAAAAAAAGTCCAAAATTGCGTATTTTTGTTCACTTTGTGTACCCTAAAACATTTCATAAAATGCGTTCAAAAAGTCCAATCAAAACAAAAACAGTACCGATATTGTTGGACCAACAGAATAAAGATACGGTGTAATTTTTACTGAAAAGTGCACTGTGTAGAATCTGAAGCCGCCCAAAGTTACAAAATTGTGTTTTTTTTCCCAATTTTTCCCTACAAATATTTTTTTTTATGGTTTCGATGTAAGTTTTGTGATGAAATGATTGATGTCATTGCAAAGTACGATTGGTGGCGCAAAAAAATAAGCCGTCATATGGGTCTGTAGGTGCAAAATTGAAAGCGTTCTGATTTTTAGAAGGTGAGGGGTGTCACTGTCACGATGCCGGCTGGCAGGTAGTGGATCCTCTGTGCCAGAGAGGGATTGGCGTGGACCGTGCTAGTGGACCGGTTCTAAGCCACTACTGGTTTTCACCAGAGCCCGCCACAAAGCGGGATGGTCTTGCTGCGGCGGTAGTGACCAGGTCGTATCCACTAGCAACGGCTCACCTCTCTGGCTGCTGAAGATAGGCGCGGTACAAGGGAGTAGGCAGAAGCAAGGTCGGACGTAGCGGAAGGTCGGGGCAGGCAGCAAGGATCGTAGTCAGGGGCAACGGCAGAAGGTCTGGAAACACAGGCAAGGAACACACAAGGAACGCTTTCACTGGCACTAAGGCAACAAGATCCGGCAAGGGAGTGCAGGGGAAGTGAGGTGATATAGGGAAGTGCACAGGTGAACACACTAATTGGAACCACTGCGCCAATCAGCGGCGCAGTGGCCCTTTAAATCGCAGAGACCCGGCGCGCGCGCGCCCTAGGGAGCGGGGCCGCGCGCGCCGGGACAGGACAGACGGGGAGCGAGTCAGGTACGGGAGCCGGGGTGCGCATCGCGAGCGGGCGCTACCCGCATCGCGAATCGCATCCCGGCTGACAGCGGAATCGCAGCGCCCCGGGTCAGAGGATGTGACCGGAGCGCTGCAGCGAGGAGAGAGAAGCGAGCGCTCCGGGGAGGAGCGGGGACCCGGAGCGCTCGGCGTAACAGTACCCCCCCCCCCTTGGGTCTCCCCCTCTTCTTAGAGCCTGAGAACCTGAGGAGCAGACTTTTGTCTAGGATGTTGTCCTCAGGTTCCCAGGATCTCTCTTCAGGACCACAACCCTCCCAGTCCACTAAGAAAAAAGTTTTCCCTCTGACCTTTTTGGAGGCTAGGATTTCTTTGACAGAGAAGATGTCCGAGGAGCCGGAAACAGGAGTGGGAGGAACAGATTTGGGAGAAAAACGGTTGAGGATGAGTGGTTTGAGAAGAGAGACGTGAAAGGCATTAGGGATACGAAGAGAAGGAGGAAGAAGAAGTTTATAAGAGACAGGATTGATTTGACACAAAATTTTGAAAGGACCAAGATAGCGTGGTCCCAACTTGTAGCTAGGGACACGGAAGCGGACATATTTAGCGGAGAGCCATACCTTGTCTCCAGGGGAAAAAACGGGAGGAGCTCTTCTTTTCTTATCCGCGAACCTCTTCATGCGTGAAGAGGCCTGTAAGAGAGAATTTTGGGTCTCTCTCCATATAATGGAAAGGTCACGAGAAATTTCATCCACAGCGGGCAGACCAGAGGGCAAGGGGGTAGGGAGGGGGGGAAGAGGGTGACGGCCGTACACCACGAAAAATGGGGATTTGGAGGAAGATTCCGAGACCCTGAAGTTATACGAGAATTCGGCCCATGGAAGGAGATCTGCCCAGTCATCCTGGCGGGAGGAAACAAAATGTCGCAAATAATCACCCAAGATCTGGTTAATTCTTTCTACTTGTCCATTGGACTGGGGATGATATGCAGAAGAAAAATTTAATTTAATCTTGAGTTGTTTACAGAGAGCCCTCCAGAATTTAGACACGAATTGGACACCTCTATCCGAGACAATCTGCGTAGGCAACCCGTGAAGACGAAAAATGTGTACAAAAAATTGTTTAGCCAACTGAGGCGCAGAAGGAAGACCAGGAAGAGGGATGAAATGTGCCATTTTGGAGAATCGATCAACGACCACCCAAATAACAGTGTTGCCACGGGAAGGGGGTAAATCAGTAATAAAATCCATACCAATCAGAGACCAAGGCTGTTCGGGGACAGGCAGAGGATGAAGAAAACCAGCGGGCTTCTGGCGAGGAGTCTTATCCCGGGCACAGATAGTGCAGGCTCGCACAAAGTCCACAACATCCGTCTCCAGAGTCGGCCACCAATAGAAGCGGGAGATGAGTTGCACAGATTTCTTGATGCCCGCATGACCTGCGAGATGGGAGGAGTGACCCCATTTGAGGATTCCGAGGCGTTGGCGTGGAGAAACAAAAGTCTTTCCTGGAGGAGTCTGCCTGATGGAGGCAGGAGAAGTGGAGATCAGGCAGTCAGGTGGAATGATGTGTTGCGGAGAGAGTTCAACTTCTGAGGCATCCGAGGAACGGGAGAGAGCATCGGCCCTAATGTTCTTATCGGCAGGACGAAAGTGAATCTCAAAATTAAATCGGGCAAAGAACAGAGACCACCGGGCCTGGCGAGGATTCAGCCGTTGGGCAGACTGGAGGTAGGAGAGGTTCTTGTGGTCGGTGTAGATAATAACAGGAAAACTTGATCCCTCCAGCAGATGCCTCCATTCCTCAAGTGCTAGTTTAATGGCTAGAAGCTCTCGATCCCCGATGGAGTAGTTCCTCTCCGCTGGAGAGAAGGTCCTAGAGAAAAAACCACAAGTGACAGCATGCCCGGAAGAATTTTTTTGTAGAAGAACAGCTCCAGCTCCCACTGAGGAGGCATCAACCTCCAATAGGAAGGGTTTGGAAGGGTCAGGTCTGGAGAGCACGGGAGCTGAAGAAAAGGCAGACTTGAGTCGTTTAAAGGCGTCTTCTGCTTGAGGAGGCCAGGACTTGGGATCAGCATTTTTTTTGGTTAAAGCCACGATAGGAGCCACAATGGTAGAAAAATGTGGAATAAATTGCCTGTAATAATTGGCGAACCCCAAAAAGCGTTGGATAGCACGGAGTCCGGAGGGGCGTGGCCAATCTAAGACGGCAGAGAGTTTGTCTGGATCCATCTGTAGTCCCTGGCCAGAGACCAAATATCCTAGAAAAGGAAGAGATTGGCATTCAAACAGACATTTCTCAATTTTGGCATAGAGTTGATTGTCACGAAGTCTCTGAAGAACCATACGGACATGCTGGCGGTGTTCTTCTAGATTGGCAGAAAAAATTAGGATATCGTCCAGATATACAACAACACAGGAGTATAACAAATCACGAAAAATTTCATTGACAAAGTCTTGGAAGACGGCAGGGGCGTTGCACAGGCCAAAGGGCATGACCAGATACTCAAAGTGTCCATCTCTGGTGTTAAATGCCGTTTTCCACTCATCCCCCTCTCTGATGCGGATGAGGTTATAGGCGCCTCTTAAGTCCAATTTAGTAAAGATGTGGGCACCTTGGAGGCGATCAAAGAGTTCAGAGATGAGGGGTAAGGGGTAGCGGTTCTTAACCGTGATTTTATTAAGACCGCGGTAGTCAATGCAAGGACGTAGGGAGCCATCTTTTTTGGACACAAAGAAAAATCCGGCTCCGGCCGGAGAGGAGGATTTACGGATAAAGCCCTTTTTTAGATTCTCCTGGACGTATTCAGACATGGCAAGAGTCTCTGGGGCAGAGAGAGGATAAATTCTGCCCCGGGGTGGAGTAGTGCCCGGGAGGAGGTCGATAGGACAATCATAAGGCCTGTGAGGAGGTAGAGTCTCAGCTTGTTTTTTGCAGAAAACATCCGCGAAATCCATATAGGCCTTAGGGAGACCGGTTACTGGAGGAACCACAGAGTTACGGCAAGGGTTACTGGGAACCGGTTTTAGACAGTTCTTGGAACAAGAGGACCCCCAACTCTTGATCTCCCCCGTGGACCAATCCAGGGTTGGGGAATGAAGTTGAAGCCAGGGAAGTCCAAGGAGAATTTCCGAGGTGCAATTGGGGAGGACCAAAAGTTCAATCCTCTCGTGATGAGATCCGATGCTCATAAGAAGGGGCTCCGTGCGGAAACGTATGGTACAGTCCAATCTTTCATTATTTACACAATTGATGTAGAGGGGTCTGGCGAGACTGGTCACTGGGATGTTGAACCTGTTGACGAGAGAGGCCAAAATAAAATTTCCTGCAGATCCAGAGTCCAAGAAGGCCACAGCAGGGAAGGAGAAGGCAGAGGCAGACATCCGCACAGGCACTGTAAGACGTGGAGAAGCAGAGTAGACATCAAGGACTGTCTCACCCTTGTGCGGAGTCAGCGTACGTCTTTCCAGGCGGGGAGGACGGATAGGACAATCCCTCAGGAAGTGTTCGGTACTAGCACAGTACAGGCAGAGGTTCTCCATACGGCGTCGTGTCCTCTCTTGAGGTGTCAGGCGAGACCGGTCGACCTGCATAGCCTCCACGGCGGAAGGCACAGGAACAGATTGCAGGGGACCAGAGGAGAGAGGAGCCGAGGAGAAGAAACGCCTCGTGCGAACAGAGTCCATATCTTGGCGGAGTTCCTGACGCCTTTCGGAAAAACGCATGTCAATGCGAGTGGCTAGGTGAATAAGTTCATGTAGATTAGCAGGAATTTCTCGTGCGGCCAGAACATCTTTAATGTTGCTGGATAGGCCTTTTTTGAAGGTCGCGCAGAGGGCCTCATTATTCCAGGACAATTCTGAAGCAAGAGTACGGAATTGTACGGCATACTCGCCAACGGAAGAATTACCCTGGACCAGGTTCAACAGGGCAGTCTCAGCAGAAGAGGCTCGGGCAGGTTCCTCAAAGACACTTCGGATTTCCGAGAAGAAGGAGTGTACAGAGGCAGTGACGGGGTCATTGCGGTCCCAGAGCGGTGTGGCCCATGACAGGGCTTTTCCGGACAGAAGGCTGACTACGAAAGCCACCTTAGACCTTTCAGTGGGAAACAGGTCCGACATCATCTCCAGATGCAGGGAACATTGGGAAAGAAAGCCACGGCAAAACTTAGAGTCCCCATCAAATTTATCCGGCAAGGATAGGCGTAGACCAGGAGCGGCCACTCGCTGCGGAGGAGGTGCAGGAGCTGGCGGAGGAGATGACTGCTGTAGCTGTGGTAGTAACTGTTGTAGCATAACGGTCAGTTGAGACAGCTGTTGGCCTTGTTGCGCTATCTGTTGTGACTGCTGGGCGACCACCGTGGTGAGGTCAGCGACAACTGGCAGAGGAACTTCAGCGGGATCCATGGCCGGATCTACCGTCACTGTCACGATGCCGGCTGGCAGGTAGTGGATCCTCTGTGCCAGAGAGGGATTGGCGTGGACCGTGCTAGTGGACCGGTTCTAAGCCACTACTGGTTTTCACCAGAGCCCGCCGCAAAGCGGGATGGTCTTGCTGCGGCGGTAGTGACCAGGTCGTATCCACTAGCAACGGCTCACCTCTCTGGCTGCTGAAGATAGGCGCGGTACAAGGGAGTAGGCAGAAGCAAGGTCGGACGTAGCGGAAGGTCGGGGCAGGCAGCAAGGATCGTAGTCAGGGGCAACGGCAGAAGGTCTGGAAACACAGGCAAGGAACACACAAGGAACGCTTTCACTGGCACTAAGGCAACAAGATCCGGCAAGGGAGTGCAGGGGAAGTGAGGTGATATAGGGAAGTGCACAGGTGAACACACTAATTGGAACCACTGCGCCAATCAGCGGCGCAGTGGCCCTTTAAATCGCAGAGACCCGGCGCGCGCGCGCCCTAGGGAGCGGGGCCGCGCGCGCCGGGACAGGACAGACGGGGAGCGAGTCAGGTACGGGAGCCGGGGTGCGCATCGCGAGCGGGCGCTACCCGCATCGCGAATCGCATCCCGGCTGACAGCGGAATCGCAGCGCCCCGGGTCAGAGGATGTGACCGGAGCGCTGCAGCGAGGAGAGAGAAGCGAGCGCTCCGGGGAGGAGCGGGGACCCGGAGCGCTCGGCGTAACAAGGGGAACAGTATGAGATTGCAAAAATGAAAAAAACTGTGGTCCGTAAGGGGTTAAAAAGCGGTGGCATGAGTTCAGTGGAACACCTTATTAGGACATCTGGCTTTTGATGGTTTGTGTAGACACTGTGCGATGCCCTAGGCTTGGTATGTGACATTCAATTGCACTTGCAGTACAAAATGGATGACTACATGCCATTCTTCTGATTTGATGCTGTGTCTGCCTCTGTGCAATTCTTGCTGTCGTTCCAGTTCATTGTTGTTCTATTGGGACTTGCAACATTGGCTAGGTTGATTAACCAAGGTCTCTCAGTTCAAGAATTCTGTCCCTTTCAGTCTTCGACAAGTGTCGATAACCAGTATGTACTGAATTGATTTCTGAGGTTTCATGTGGCTGAAGAAATTTGATTCGATCTGGCTTTTAAATCCCTCACACATGCCACAAATTGGAGCTAGGAGCTTGAAAATTTGATAATTTGTGGAACCTGCAACTTCCAAGATTTACATAACCTTACAGCTTGTCCTTCTTGCAATATCAATGTTGAGAAGTGTAAAATGAAACAATAAAAGTTTGAATCTACATGTGTATGCCGGAAAGACAAAAAGTTTTTCTCCCTATTTGAAAACCAGCGGTGTGGCCACTGGGGGAGTCTCTGCACAAGATCTACATTGTCCAACAATCAACTACAAGCATCTAGAGTTTAACGTAGGCTACATTTGCATCTTGTTTTTTTGCATATGGTTGCTGTATGGTTTTTTATTTTTATTTTTATTTATTTTTTTTGTTTCCCTTGACGGGAAACAAAAAACTGACACCACTGTGTATGTATTTTAATGCTCAATGTGTTGTTATAAAAACCGTATACGGTTTTATAACATTAAGAAAGGTCCCAAGACCGGACAGTCCTGTGGCCAAAACTGTACTAGAGCACGGTTTTGCGCATGGGGAAAAAAATACGTACAAGATCAAAACCATGCACATCTGGATCAATCTAGTTGTGTACAGTTTTGTATGGAGTGTCACATTTAAAACCATATAGGGCAACTGTATGTAAAAAAACATGATGTGAATGTACCCTTAGACTAAGTGCACATCTGTGCCTGTGCTCTGTTCAGGAGCTTTTTCACAGAGTCCATTCCAGAAATAAACAATCTGTCATAGGACAGGAGCCCAGTTGTTGTGCTGTACGCATCAAGATGACTGTGCACCAGTCTAGGAAAACATACCACATGGTGTGGAGAATAGCTAAAGGGTGTACCACAAAGCCTAGCTTACTTTAGATGATGAAATGACAGTGTACATTTAGGGTACATTTACATGTGATGGTAATGTTGTGGCAGAAAACTGCAACACTACTGCCTGCCAGGGACATGCACAGACATTTTGGAGGGAAGGGGCTCAAGTAAAAAAAAGGGCAATTTTTTAATGGCTTGTACACATAGGCAGATTTGATAGCAAATTCATTTTTTTTCTGCTGCAAATTTGAATGGGGGCGGGCTCTTAATCTTAATTGAAAGGGCAGCTGCAGAAAAAGGGCAGGGTCTCAAGCCCCCTTTTGAGCCTATGTGTGCACGTCCCTGCTGCCTGCTAACAATATGGTTATGCTGATGGCAACATTTCTAGAAACATTTTCTGAGAAGTATGAATGGGAACTGTTCTGTTTAAAAAAAAAAAAATATGCAACTAAGAATATAGAAAAACTGTGACCAGATCTCTAAATACATGTAATGAATTAATCAAAAATGAAGTAAATGTTCATGCATCAAAAGGCATTAATTACACAGTAAAGCATTAATACAACAATGTATCAGCTATTTTTCTCAGCTAGACCACGATTGAGTATAGAGGTATTATATGTCTTTCCTTCAAAAAATACATAAATAACAAAAAGAGATTTAATGAATCTGTTGTAAGACACTGTGCACTTCCTCATGCTCTTTATTGTCTACAAAGAAAAAAAAAAGAACTGGGAGCTACATTTTTTTTAAGGTTCTGCATTTTTTTTACAGTTTAAATATAGGCTTACTGTAATAGCTGTATAATGCAGTATCACACAATCCAGATATCGAACCATATCAGCAGCAGTCATATGATAGTTCTAGTCTTAATTCATGTTAGTGCTTGCAGTAGTGCCTCTATATTATTGCTGTATATATTGCTCTATTATTACTCATAAAATATATCCATTTAATATGGCCTGTCCCAAAACCCCTATGGCTGTGCTTTACATCTTTAACAAAAAAATGTTCACATCTGTATTGTCATCCATTTTGAGCACATCTGTTTATCTACACGAGTGTTGCAAAACTTCAACTTCCAGCATGCTCGGACAGCCAGCAGCTGATCCTTAAAAATGGGGGACAAACTGTCTTAAACTGAACACTCTTTCATTTATGTGCGTCACATAGATTTCAGTGTAATGTGCGGAATTACTTTGGACTGCATTGTCATCTATGGAGATGGCGCATGTCCGTGCAGTTCTACCGCCTTTTATTTTGGTAGTGCCTGATGCAGACAGTTTTTATTGAGTGTACCTAATATTCCAGGCAGAGAGTCAGCAATGTGGATGTGCCCTAATAGTGTTACTACTTTATTTTTAGCAATTTACAAAATGCTAATAGAATGAACAGAAGATAAATATACATCCCATTAATATTTGGTGTCACCTCCATTTGTTCCAAACATCTTGGAGAACTAATCACAAATCTTATATGGATGTAGGCAGGCTCAAATTCTTAGTTTTTTTTTAATGTAATGCAAGCTAGACTTGATAATGTTGAGGACCAGCAATTCCAGGATTCCTTGTTCTTCTTTACATTGGAGATAGCTCTTAAATGGTACTCCACTACATTAAAGCATACCTGTCATTTGCAAAAAAAAAAAATATATACCGTATTTTTCGTCCTATAGGACGCACCGGCGTATAAGACGCACCCAATTTTTAGGGACAAAATCTAAAAAAATAAAGATTTTTAACCCAATAGTGGTCTTCAACCTGCGGACCTCCAGATGTTGCAAAACTACAACTCCCAGCATGCCCGGACAGCCGTTGGCTGTCCGGACATGCTGGGAGTTGTAGTTTTGCAACATCTGGAGGTCCGCAGATTGAAGACCACTGCAGGAGGAGGTAATACTCATGTGTCCCCGCCGCTCCGGACCCGTCACCGCTGCCCTGGATGTCGCTCCATCGCTGTTGCCGTGTCCCCGTCGCTCCGGAACGTCTCTGCTGCCGGCCGGGTATCCTCGCTCTCCGTCGCCGCCATCACGTCGTTACGCACGCCGACGCACGTACGCGACGACGTGATGACGAGGAAGGAGAGCGCCGGCCATACAGGGGATCCCTGAACGGAGAAGACACCGAGGAGGCAGGTAAGGTCCCTCCCGGTGTACTGTAAGCACTAACCCGGCTATTCAGCCGGGCTGTTCGAGACCGCCGCGGTGAAATCGCGGCGGTCCCGAACAGCCCGACCAAACAGCCGGGTTAGTGTCACTTTCCCTTCAGACGCGGCGGTCAGCTTTGATCGCCGCGTCTGAAGGGTTAATACAGGGCATCACCGCGATCGGTGATGTCCTGTATTAGCCGCGGGTCCCGGCCGTTGATGGCTGCAGGGACCGCCGCGATAGGGGTGTATTCGCCGTATAAGACGCACCGACTTTTTCCCCCCAGTTTTGGGGAAGAAAAAGTGCGTCTTATACGGCGAAAAATACGGTATATATATATATATATATTTATTTTTTTATTTTTATTTTTTGTGGTGTCCCGGTACCGTATTTTATACATTACCTGTATAGAGGTCCCCATAGTCAGAGTCCCTAGGACGTCGGGGTCCCTCTTTTGTAGTTTTCCCCTTGTCACCTCATACTTAGTTAATGACTGTATAGCAGTTTTATTAAATATAAGTATAGGAATATAGATGTATAAATTTTGTTATCTACCTGTTCGGAGCGTAGCAGGACCTTCGGGTCACGTGATCAGTAGTGTTGCTCGTGAATATTCGCAATGCGCATTTTATTCGCGAATATCGCATATTCGCGAATTCGCGAATATTCGCGAATATAGCACTATATATTCGTAATTATGAATATTCGTAATTATTTTTTTTTTTATCACATTTCACATCACAGTGATCATCCCTCTCTGCTTCCAGCTTGTGTGGTGTAAAGAAGGCTCTAATACTACTGTGTGAGACCGGTGTGCGACTTTTCGCATATGCGAAACTTTGTATATGCTAATTTTCACATATGCAAATTTTGCGCATATGCGAATTTTCGCTTATGTTAATTTCTGTATATGCAAATTTTCGCATAGGTGAATTTTCGTATACGCGACTTTTTCACATATACGAAAATTAATCGAGAATATGCGAATATTCGCGAATATATGGCGAATATTCGTCCATATATTTGCGAATATTCGCGAATTCGAATATGGCCTATGCCGCTGAACACTAGTGATCAGGTTGAAACTCTATGGTCTTGCTACAGGACCTTTGGAGGTTCCCGTGACGTATGCACCCGCAATGCACTGTAACGGTGAGTGACAGTCGTTACGGACCAATCCAAAACGGACGGCCCCTGCAAACGTAAGGGACCCGCGCCATCTTGATCCCTCTCTTGGGTTGCTGACTCTAGAAGAGGTAGGACCTCCGCAGCTTACAAGATGATTTACAAGGCCAAAGCCTTGCGGCTTAGGCCTATAGCATAGCGGACTTACTAAGCAATTCCCCCCTGCACATCGCAAGATCACTGGACCTAATTATTCCCCTAAATCCAACGGATATATGCAATACCATCATTCAGAAGCTAAATTGGGCTTATCTGATCCCAACTGACTGTCAATCGCTGCCAAGCTATATGTAAAGAGACTCTGTTATCTGGACTGTTACTATTATTACATGCACAGAAACTCCTCAGTAAAAGTTCCTGCAAGTATTCAGTTAACAGCGGTTGTGGACAATCTTTTATTTCTGCATCACCTATTGCTCTTGGGAAGAGTGGCAATAGGCCTACCACGAAACAAAGCATTTAAACCTCACCATGGCGTCACGAGTGACAAGGGTTAACAGCGCCCTTAACTATTCTGACCAGCAACACCCTTAATACCCTACACTACCACAAGACAGTGTCCTCTCATTCGCCACCACAAACTATTTTTGGCGTCACAAACAGGATTCAGGTGTGTGCCTACTACTGTTGCCACTAGTAAAGTGTACTCCCCCCAGAAAATAACAGACTTTATTCATGTGTCGCAGACCGCATTATTGTGTACAAGAGCGGTGCGTGTAGGACAACTTGCAAGGAGGCAACACGAAAAGTAAGGGGGGAGGCGAAGATTTATTTGCTGCAATGTGTAAACTGCGAAACGAATTTATGCTACGATCCTCTGGTCCAGTCAGCATGGGAGGAGTTGACCTGCTGCCAGAGAAGCGCGCGAAAAAGACCCGCGCTGCGCCACGTCCAGCCCCTGGGCGTGGCTGCCAAGTTGCTGTGTCGCAACCGAAAGGGAACTTGGAGACACAGGAGTTGTTTCTGGGAGGACAGGAAGTCGGGGCTGCACCGATGACGTCCTTCCTGCTTGCCGCCATTTTGGGGAAGCCCACTTTAAAAGACACCACGCACAGCGACCTCTTCAGTCTGCACAGAGAGCCGGAGAGTACAGACATGGCGGAGAGCAGCGTTCCACATGGTGAGAGCAGCATAATGGCGTCGGAACAGCGGAAAGTTGTGGCAGTCGCAGCCCGAATTTTCCAAGAACTTGCTAACCGTCTGCAGCGGTTGCCATTAGATGAAGAGGGGGCCTGCAATCTTCCCCCACTGCCTGATGATGACGACGATTGGCCAGAGACACCTCCAGCAGGGACACCTGGAGGTGCATCGCCGGTGAGATTGTCCCCTCACCACAGAACTTGGGGCTCGTGGGCTGAGATCCCATCGGAGGAGTCTGCAGTAAGTACCCTGCCAGAGGCGGCCTATTGTTCCTCCTCCAGCCCTGAAGCTAAAATACCGCTATCTACTTTGCCAAGTGCACGACCGTGCTCACCAGATTTGCCCCAGTGGATCTTTGGGGACGAGCTGGGACTCATCGAGTATATGCACGCGGTTCTACAGCCCATACCTGGGAAGCCACTCCCGCCAATTCCAGCCGCACAAAGGGAAAGGGCCCGTCAAGAAGCCGAGCTGGCTGAACTGATGGATAAACCAAAGGCCCGACACAGAGAACTGTACACCCCTAAGCATGTGCATTTGCCTCCTGAAGAAATAATTCGGTACCAGGAGAATACTAAACAAATGGAAGCTTTATTCTTCCGCAAATGGGACCATCACCGAGAAGGGGAGGAGCCTCTAGAACGACGAAGAGCAACTGTGGCCAAGTTCGACAAGGTCAGAGGTTATGGGACACTCCTAGATTGCCACATAGGGCAAACCATACTCGTAAATCGGCGAGCAGTACAGATGCCATATCTTCATAAAAAGTTCTACTTCTTGGAGGTGGGTGAAATTGTGGAGTACACCCCTGTCCAGAGCCTGCGTGGAGAATGGGCTGCAGCGGTCACAAGACCAACAGCCCCAACACAGCTTCCCTTCAAATACTTTCCGTCTACAGATTGGGAATCGGATCCCTTCAACCTGAGGCCGAAATGGTCTGCTCTTGATGCCTCCACCAACATACTCAAGGAGGAGGAACCTCTACAACATCAATCATCTTCTGTGTACAGTAAAGTGCCAAGTCCTGCTCATGTTCAAGAAAGTAAGCCTAAATTGCGGGCACCAAAGACCGTACCTAGACCCTCTAGGAGCAATGAGAGTTTGTCTGTTCCAGAGGTACCAACGCATGTAACCAAGGCCCTCTCGGAGCAATGAGAGTTTGCCTGCTTCCAGGGTACCAACGAAAGTGTTTTGCCCCACTCCTGATTTGGCGATGGTGCTAAAACCCTATGCACCAACTGTGATCCCGGCCAGTAAGCCTCTGGTCACCTTGAATCCTACTGTTGCCAATTCTACTCTCACCAATGTGGTGTGGGAGAGTTACATTAAAGGAGAACTACGGGATTGAAAAATCCTCTTTCAGATCCCCTATATCTGCCAACATCTGGAGCAGGCAAGGAGTTAAAGGAGAACTACGGGAGTGAAAATGTTATCCCCTATCCTAAGGATAGGGGATAAGTTTCAGATCGCGGGGGGTCCGACCGCTGGGGCCCCCCACGATCTCCCGTACGGGGCCCCGGCTCTCTGGTTAGAGAGGGCGTGTTGACCACCGCACGAAGCAGCGGCCGACACGCCCCCTCCATACACTGCTATGGGAGAGCAGGAAATTGCCAGCCGCAGCCTCGTGCGGTGGTCGACACGCGCTCTCTATGCAGAGAGCCAGGGCACCGTACGGGAGATCGTGGGGGGCCCCAGCAGTCGGACCCCCCGCGATCTGAAAAGTATCCCCTATCCTTAGGTTAGGGGATAACATTTTCAATCCCGTAGTTCTCTTTTAACTCCTTGCCTGCTCCAGATGTTGGCAGATATAGGGGATCTGAAAGAGGCACGAGAAGATTCAGAAGAAATGTCCTTTGAAGGACTATAAAGTAATGTTTATTGCTTTTCTATGCTAACCACACATATATATATATATATGTATATATATATATAGTAGATAATAACATTATATGTATATTTGTATAATAATTGGTTAAAAAAGTGTAAATTTTTTATGGCGAAAAATGCTGTCTTGCAGCTCCAGCTATTGCCTGTGTGAATCTGTGCAGAAACAAAATACAGGAACAGGGCTCTGTGCAGACTACTAGCTTTTCAATCAGCCTGCTGTGTGTGAGCAGGGGACATGTCAATGAGCCTCACTGCACAGAGCCCTGCTTGTCCTCAGTGTACAGAGCCCTGCTTTTCCTCAGTGTACAGAGCCCTGCTTGTCCTCAGTGTACAGAGCCCTGCTTGTCCTCAGTATTCAGAGCCCTGCTTGTCCTCACTGGACAGAGCCCTTCTTTTCCTCAGTGTACAGAGCCCTGCTTGTCCTCAGTGTACAGAGCCCTGCTTTTTCTCAGTGCACAGAGCCCTGCTTGCCCTCAGTGCACAGATCCCTGCTTGTCCTCAGTGTACAGAGCCCTGCTTGTCCTCAGTATACAAAGCCCTGCTTGTCCTCACTGCACAGAGCCCTGCTTTTCCTCAGTGTACAGAGCCCTGCTTGTCCTCAGTGTACAGAGCCCTGCTTTTCCTCAGTGTACAGAGCCCTGCTTGTCCTCAGTGCACAGATCCCTGCTTGTCCTCAGTGCACAGATCCCTGCTTGTCCTCAGTGTACAGAGCCCTGCTTGTCCTGTGTACAGAGCCCTGCTTGTCCTCACTGCACAGAACCCTGCTTGTCCTCAGTGCACAGAGCCCTGCTTGTCCTCAGTATACAGAGCCCTGCTTGTCCTCACTGCACAGAGCCCTGCTTGTCCTGTGTACAGAGCCCTGCTTGTCCTCACTGCACAGAACCCTGCTTGTCCTCAGTGAACAGAGCCCTGCTTGTTCTCAGTATACAGAGCCCTGCTTGTCCTCACTGCACAGAGCCCTGCTTTTCCTCAGTGCACAGAGCCCTGCTTATCCTCACTGTACAGAGCCCGGCTTTTCCTCAGTGTACAGAGCCCTGCTTGTCCTCAGTGCACAGATCCCTGCTTGTTCTCAGTGTACAGAGCCCTGCTTGTCCTGTGTACAGAGCCCTGCTTGTCCTCACTGCACAGAACCCTGCTTGTCCTCAGTGCACAGAGCCCTGCTTGTCCTCAGTGCACAGAGCCCTGCTTGTCCTCAGTGTACAGAGCCCTGCTTGTCCTCATTGCACAGAGCCCTGTTTGTCCTCAGTGTACAGAGCCCTGCTTGTCTTTACTGCACAGAGCCCTGCTTGTCCTCATTGTACAGAGCCCTGCTTGTCCTCACTACACAACGCCCTGCTTGTCCTCAGTGTACAGAGCCCTGCTTGTTCTCAGTGTACAGAGTCCTGCTTGTTCTCAGGGTACAGAGTCCTGCTTGTCCTCACTGTACAAAGCCCTGCTTGTCCTCAGTGTACAGAGCCCTGCTTGTCCTCAGTGCACAGAGCCCTGCTTGTCCTCAGTGCACAGAGCCCTGCTTGTCCTCAGTGTACAGAGCCCTGCTTGTCCTCAGTGTACAGAGCCCTGCTTGTCCTCAGTGCACAGAGCCCTGCTTGTCCTCAGTGCACAGAGCCCTGCTTGTCCTCAGTGCACAGAGCCCTGCTTGTCCTCAGTGCACAGAGCCCTGCTTGTCCTCAGTGCACAGAGCCCTGCTTGTCCTCAGTGCACAGAGCCCTGCTTGTCCTCAGTGTACAGAGCCCTGCTTGTCCTCAGTGTACAGAACCCTGCTTGTCCTCAGTGCACAGAGCCCTGCTTGTCCTCAGTGTACAGAGCCCTGCTTGTTCTCAGTGTACAGGGCCCTGCTTGTCCTCAGTGTACAGAACCCTGCTTGTCCTCAGTGTACAGGGCCCTGCCTGTCCTCAGTGTACAGAACCCTGCTTGTCCTCAGTGCACAGAACGCTGCTTATCCTCAGTGTACAGAGCCCTGCTTCTCCTTAGTGTACAGAGCCCTGCCTGTCCTCAGTGTACAAAGCCCTGCTTGTCCACCGACACTTCCTGTATTTTGTCTCGCACAGATAAACAAAGGCACAGTGGCCTGGCAATAGGGGTCGCAAGGGCCCCAATGGAAGGGGGGGGGCTTGCAGGACCAATGGGTCACACAGACCCAGCGGTGCAGTGTTCTTAGTGTGCTGCAGTCCGGAAGTGCAGAGGGACTGTAGCGCAGAGGCTAGTGAATATGTGCAGCAGTACACTTACTCGTTCCATGTTGAATGCCCCTCCCTCTGTGCTCTAACCTGCTATGGCCCCTCTGTCAAGGAGTGACAGGCAGTGGCATTTTTATTGGAGGGGCAGTGGGTGCAGTCCACTTCAGGGGCCAGTGACTTGGGGGGGGGGGGTACCACACTCCCCTGCAGGGCCTCACTCACAGGGATCTTCTGCTATAAGGGCCAAGTAAACTTGAGGGGGGTGGCAGCTGTGGCACCACATGCAGTGCATTTACTATACCACTATAGTAAGGTGGTGTGGAGAGGTAGAGGAACAGGCACACTCTGGTCAATCCCCAGCTACACAGGGTCCTGTTCCCTAAGTGACAGGATTCCAAGGGGCCGTAGTAATCACCATTGGGACAAAGAGGTGGGGAAGTGGGACATTGGCCTGCAGTGCTGGGCTGACAGCAGGACAAACACTGGAGGGTGCCAGTCCTGCCTCCTGACACCCCCCCCGACACAAAACAAGCTGCTGTGTATGGTAGACCCTCTAGACTTCTCTTCCTCCTGTATGGAGTCCTGCTGTACAGCAACAATTAAGTGTATACTATAACATGTATATGCGTTTCTGATGCAGTGTTTTCCAACCAGGGTGCCTCCAGCTGTTGCAAAACTACAACTTCCAGCATGCCCATACAGCCTTTGGCTGTCCAGGCATGCTGGGAGTTGTAGTTTTACAACAGATGAAGGCACCCCTGTTGGGAAACACTGCTCTACTGTATGTGTGCCATATACACCTACAGTGGGGATCAAAAGTTTGGGCACCCCAGGTAAAAATTTGTATTACTGTGCATAAAGAAGCCAATGAAATATGGAAAAATCTCCAAAAGGCATCAAATTACAGATTAGACATTTTTATAATATGTCAACAAAAGTTAGATTTTATTTTGATCATTTACCCTTTCAAAATACCAGAAAACAAAAATGGCGTCTGCAAAAGTTTGGGCACCCTGCAGAGTTAATATCTTTTACTGCCCCCTTTGGCTAGTATCACAGCTTGTAAACGCTTTTAGTAGCCAGCCAAGAGTCTTTCAATTCTTGTTTGAGGTATCTTTGCCAATTTTTCCTTGCAAAAGTCTTCCAGTTCTTTGAGATTTCTGGGCTGTCTGTCACGCACTGTTCTTTTAAGGTCTATCCATAGAATTTCAATTATGTTGAGGATAGGAGATTGTGAAGGCCATGGCAAAACCTTCAGTTTATGCCTCTTGATGTAATTCCCCGTGGATTTCGAGGTGTGTTTAGGATGATTATCCATTTGTAGAAGCCATCCTCTCTTTAACCCCTTAAGGACCAAGGACGTACCGGTACGACCTGAGTCCTTTCCCTTTCTATAACGCGGGGCCACGACACAAAAAAGTCACAGTAATGAATGCCCCTTTAACCCCCCAAAACCGCAAATACTTAGATGCATATAATGAGCAGTAGGAGGAAGGCAAAGCAATGGTGTGCAGTTCAAAATTAGCCTTTTTTTTATTACTAATTTTGAACTGCCCACCATTGCTTTGCCTTCCTCCTACTGCTCATTGTATGCATCTAAGTATTTGCGTTTTTTGGGGGTTAAAGGGGCGTTCATTACTGTGACTTTTTTGATTTGTGCACTACAGGTTTGCAGGTTAGTGGTCATTTTCATTGCATCACTGCAATCTGTTGTGCTGTTGTTTCGCCATTATTTGCATCTACTATATCTGTGCATTATTTATCATTATCTGCATCTACCATATCTTTGCATTATACCTTTGCCCCTGAGGAACCCACTACACGTGGGGGAAACGCGTAAGGCTGTTTTCAGGTTGCATTATATGCATTTAGTAGAGGGATTGACAAAGGGATAGATCGGGGCAGGGGTCGTCTTATTAGGACGAGTGCTCCGACAGTCCCTGTGGGAGCAGGGGCAGTCCCAGGGGCGTACCTAGAGCATTTGGCGGACCCTTTGTTTGGCACCCCACCCCACCCGCACCACCCCTTAATTACACTCCTTTATTTACCCCCTCCCTCCCCCTTTATTTACCCCCTCCTCCCCCCCTTTAGTTACCCCCTCCCACCCCCTAACTACACCCCCTCCCAGGACCGGACTGACAACACTCAGGGCCCACGGACCAAAAAAAAGAAAGGGCCCCTACTAGGCTCTGCAGCTCGTCAATCTTCTGCCACACTCCTATTCCACCTAAATCCCACACACAATAAACTAAAATTTATATATATAAGAAACACTTTAACATGGGTAAATTTCCATGACCAATAATACTGGTATACAAGGAGTAAATATATACCACTATACACAGATCAATATACTATAAAGGATCTGTATAAGTGATTATATACAGGACCATATGGCGGTAGATATCAGCTGTACACAGGATCTGTACACCATATAAGTGATTGCAGTTACATTTTGGGACTCACAATTACGTATTTTCTGATCAGCGGCTTTCCTTTTCTTCTCCGTCTGGATAAGACCGCCATGTGGATCTCTTAACATCTGCAGGAAAAACATGTCAGACTCTGCATTTTTCCAGTGCCCTCCTCTACACAATCTTTCCATCTATAGGTCCACAAACTGTAATAATGCCCTCCTTGGTGTCCTGCACAGTAAACGGGCAGGTAGGTAGGTAGCCAGGTAACTAGGTAGGTAGATCAGGAAGCCAGATATGTAGGTAGGTGACAAGTTAGGTGGGTAGGGGGCTAGCTAGGTAGTTAGGCAGCCATGTATGAAGGCCAGGTATGTACATAGTTTGGTAGCTGGGTATGTAGGTAAGTAGTTAGGCATCCAGGTATAAAGTTAGGTAGCCCCCCTTCCCTGTAGGTATAGGCAGCAGAGTTAAACCCCCTTCCCAATAGGTATAGGAACAGAGTTAACCCCCCTTTCTCCTTGGGTATAGGCAGCAGAGTTCCCCCACCCCCTTTCCCCGTAGGTATAGGCAGAGTTAAACCCCTTTTTTCCCATAGGTATAGGCAGATTCTGCCCCCCCCCCCTCTTCCCAAATGGTATAGGCAGAGTATGCAGGGTATATGCAGTTACACCCCCCCCCCCTCTTTCCCATAGGTATATGCAGTTACACCCCCCCCCTCTTTCCCATAGGTATATGCAGTTACACCCCCCTCTTTCCCATAGGTATATGCAGTTACACCCCCCCTCTTTCCCATAGGTATATGCAGTTACACCCCCCCCTTTCCCATAGGTATATGCAGTTAAACCCCCCCTTTCCCATAGGTATATGCAGATATACCCCCCCTTTCACATAGGTATATGCAGTTACACCCCCTCTTTCCCATAGGTATATGCAGCTACACCCCCCCTCTTCCCCATAGGTATATATAGACTAACCCACCCCTCCCCTTCCCCATAGGTATATGTAGACTAACCCCCCCTCCCCTTAGGTATATGTAGAGTAACCCTCCCCTCCCCTTCCCCATAGGTATATGTAGAGTAACCCCCCTCCCCTTCCCCGTAGGTATATGTAGAGTAACCCCCCTCCCCTTCCCCATAGGTATATGTAGAGTAACCCCCCCCCCCCTCCCTATAGGTATATGTAGAGTAACCCCCCCCCCCTCACCTTCCCTATTGGTATATGTAGAGTAACCCCCCTTCCCCTTCCCCATAGGTATATGTAGAGTAACCCTCCCCTTCCCCATAGGTATATGTAGAGTAACCCCCCTCCCCTTCCCCATAGGTATATGTAGAGTAACCCCCCCCCCTCCCCTTCCCCATAGGTATATGTAGAGTAACCCCCCTCCCCTTCCCCATAGGTATATGTAGAGAGTGACCCCCCTCCCCTATAGGTATATGTAGAGTAGTAACCCCCTCCCCTTCCCCATAGGTATATGTAGAGTAACCCCCCCCCTCCCCTTAGGTATAAGTAGAGTAACCCCCCCTCCCTCATAGGTATATGTAGAGTAACCCCCCCCCTCCCTCATAGGAATATGTAGAGGAACCCCCCCTCTTCCCCTATAGGTATATGTAGAGTAACCCCCCTCCCCTTCCCCGTAGGTATATCTAGAGTAACCCCCCTCCCCTTCCCCATAGGTATATGTAGAGTAACTCCCCCTCCCCTTCCCCATAGGTATATGTAGAGTAAACCCCCTCCGCTTCCCCATAGGTATATGTAGAGTAAACCCCCTCCCTTTCCCCATAGGTATATGTAGAGAGTACCCCCCCTCCCCTATAGGTATATATGTAGAGTAACCCCCTCCCCTTCCCCATAGGTATATGTAGAGTAACCCCCCCCTCCCCTTAGGTATATGTAGAGTAACCCCCCCCTCCCCCATAGGTATATGTAGAGTACCCTCCTCCCCCATAGGTACATGTAGAGTAACCCCCCCCTCCCCATAGGTATATGTAGAGTAACCCCCCCCCTCCCCCATGGGTATATGTAGAGTAACCCCCCTCCCCCATAGGTATATGTAGAGTAACCCCCCCCCCCCCCTTCCCCATAGGTATATGCAGAGTTGAGAAAAATAAATTTAAAAAAGGATGCTCACCTGATATCCCACGCAGCGATCCCCCCCCCCCCCCCCCCCCCTTAGTACGCCACTGGGTAGTCCTCACAACATCTCCCCTGATAGGGTATATTAGGGTCCTCCCTATACACGGCCTATTTACCCAGACATCCCTACATCCCTAAGTCACACCAGGAACCATGCACTCTGGTCCTTGATATTGTCTTTTGTATTTTGATTTCACGTTATTGTTACTGTACTGTCAGTGGGGCATCTATAGGTATAGGTATTTTAACTGGTACTCATTAAATGTTATGTTTTAAATTGTGCATACCCCTTTTGTGAAGCCTAGTCTAATTGGGTATCACCTTACAGCTGCCTCGCAGCCATTCTATATTTTTTCTGTGATTTTATTTTTGTGCAGTGTTATAGCCCCATATGGGAGCTATAACATTGCAAAAAAAAAGTGAAAAAAAAAATAAAGTGAATAAAGATCATTTAACACCTCCCCTAATAAAAGTTTGAATCACCCCCCTTTTCCCATAAAAAAAAAACCCAGTGTAAATAAAAATAAACATATGTGGTATCGCCGCGTGCGGAAATGTCCGAATTATTAAAAATATATCATTAATGAAACTGCACAGTCAATAACGTACGAGCAAAAAAATTCCAAAGTCCATAATAGTATATTTTTGGTCACTTTTTAAAAAAATAAATAAAAAGCGATCAACAAGTCTGATCAATACAAAAATAGTACCACTAAAAACTTCAGATCACGGCGCAAAAAATTAGCCCTCGTCGTGCCCCATATGTGGAAAAATAAAAAAGTTATAGGGGTCAGAAGATGAAAATGTTAAACGTATAAATTTTCCTGCATGTAGTTATGATTTTTTTCAGAAGTACGACAAAATGTTGTTAACCCTTGAACTTAAAGGGGTACTCAGCTGCCCCCGCGTTCAGAACATTTTGTTCAGAATGCTACGTTTGGGAGACGCCACTCGTGCCGTCACGCCACGCCCCCTCAATGTAATAAAAAGAGATTGCTGGGGTCCCAGTGCCGGGACCCTCACAATCAGACATCTTATCCCCTATCCTTTGGATAGGGGATAAGATGTCTAGGGGCGGAGTACCCCTTTAATGGGACCACAGAAAATCCGCAATAGTTGTGTACTTGTAGATTTTCTGTGGACCCACTGAGGTCAATTGGTAGCAGAATCCACGTGTTCATGTATATACACACTTAAATGGACACGGTCAGATAAGAAATGTTTTTATATGTTGTACATCTTAGAAAAACATTAAAGGAAAACTGTCAGCAAGTTTACCCACACTAAACCCAATACATTGGGTTATAGTGTGGGTGAACAGGAGTATGTAACATGCTCACTTACTTAGTAAAGTTTTGTTTTGGCGGAGTTTGCATCCTCTAAAGTATCCGTCATCCAACCCGGTTTTGCGCTGGGTCCCCCGCTGGCAATCTTACTTTGTGTTCCGGAGGCAGGCGCCTGAAGCCCGCCCCAGTTGTTGCATGTTCATTTTTTGTTTCTCCACATTCCTAATGATGTGGAGTTATCCGCCCCCCTAAGCGCTGCACGCTGTCTTCCGAGTGCTACACAGTTTCGAGGCGCAGAGCGGTTCTGAGGATGCACAGCTCTCATGTCATCAGGACAAAGAGCTGGGTAAAAAAAGAAACAGCGCTTGCGCTCGGAAGACAAAAAAAATTAATATGCAACAAGGGGGGGTGGGCTTCGGACGCCTGCCTCCGGAACACAAAGTAAGATTGCCGGCGGGGGACCTACCTGCTGCGCGCAAAACCGGGATGGATGGCGGACACGTTAGAGGATGCAAACACGGCCAAAACAAAACTTTACTAAGTAAGTGAGCACGTTACAGACTCCTGTTCACCCACACTATAACCCAATGTAATGGGTTTAGTGTGGGAGAACTTGCTGACAGTTTTCCTTTAACCTTTCTAATATACTTCATAGGAACATTTACCACCTGTCTATAGCAGTGTTTCCCAACCTTTTTCGGGTCGGGGCACACCTCGGAAAAAATGTTTTCCTCGGGGCACCGCTACCGAGGTTGACAAGCAAGAAAAAAAAAAAAAGGAAAAACAGTAAAAAACGCAATGCACTATATCTATTTATGTAGTTTAAAGTGCTGCTTTATACATCAACTCACCAATGACGTCTTCTCTAATTTGCATCATTGCCTTCTCTTCTCCATCTGGTCTGGGCCATCATCACGATTTCTTCCACACACAATTCTTCACCTTTAAACCTGCAAAACAAACCTATTAGGCGCCAAACTTTTTTTTCTTTTTTTTTTTACATGGGTGACAGAGGGGTGTAGAAGAGTGGACATGGGTGACAGAGGGGTGGACATGGGTGACAGAGGGGTTTAGAGGGGTGTAGAGGAGTGTACATAGGGGTGTAGAGGAGTGCACATGGTGACAGGGGTGTAGAGGAGCGTACATGGGTGACAGAGGGGTGTAGAGGAGCGTTCAGAGGGGTGTAGAGGAGCGTACATGGGTGACAGGGGTATAGAGGAGCGTATATGGGTGACAGGGGTGTAGAGGAGCGTACATGGGTGACAGATGCGTGTGGAGGAGTGTACATGGGTGACAGATGGGTGTACATGGGTGACAGAGGGGTGTAGAGGAGTGTACATGGGTGACAGGGGGTATAGAGGAGTGTACATGAGTGACAGGGGTGTAGAGGAGTGTACATGGGTGACAGATGGGTGTACATGGGTGACAGAGGGGTGTAGAGGAGTGTACATGGGTGACAGAGGGGTGTAGAGGAGTGTACATGGGTGACAGAGGGGTATAGAGGACTGTACATGAGTGACAGAGGGGTATAGAGGAGTGTACATGGGTGACAGATGGGTGTACATGGGTGACAGAGGGGTGTAGAGGAGTGTACATGGGTGACAGATGGGTGTACATGGGTGACAGAGGGGTGTAGAGGAGTGTACATGGGTGACAGATGGGTGTACATGGGTGACAGAGGGGTGTAGAGGAGTGTACATGGGTGACAGATGGGTGTACATGGGTGACAGAGGGGTGTAGAGGAGTGTACATGGGTGACAGATGGGTGTACATGGGTGACAGAGGGGTGTAGAGGAGTGTACATGGGTGACAGAGGGGTGCAGAAGAGTGTACATGGGTGACAGGGGTGTAGAGGAGCGT